>NC_090202.1:5845312-6180000 GCF_033026475.1 Channa argus
TCCACCTCACTGGAAGACTCCCTTCCTGAGTCAGGCACATTTGGGAGTCACCTGGTAGGAAACCGTATCCAATTGTCCCAAGACACTGATTATGGTGGTACCCCCACCCTGGGCCTACCCAACTCTTGGGGATGCCACCCTCCCCCCATCAATACAGCTGCCTTGACTTATACCACTCCATCTATTGGCACAGCTTCCTTTTCCACATCCTGGGTGACAGGCCCCACCCTGGAGGACAGTGCCCTGAAGCAAGAGCTCCCCCGCAGTGGCCGGTCCCTACAGGGCAACTGGCTGGCCTATTGGCAGTATGAGATTGGTATCAACCAACAGGATCCACATTTTCACTTCCATCAAATTCGACTCCAGAGTTTCTTGGGTCACTCAGGCACCACAAAGTGTTTGGCACCATTGGCAGGAGAGGATTACTTCCTTTCTGGTAGTAAAGACAAGACTGTGAAGCTGTGGCCCCTGTATAACCATGGTGATGGGACCCAGGAGGTGGAGGCCAGGCTGACTTATAGTGACCATCGAAAGTCAGTATTCTATGTTGGACAGCTTGAGGCGTCACTGGAAGTAGTCAGCTGTGATGGTACCGTGCACTTGTGGGACCAATATACGGGTATGGGAGATCAAACACAATACATTTCTGCTATAATTGTATTTGGTTTTTTTTATGTGACTACATACTATCTGTTGTTCCCAGGCAAGCAGATCCGCTCGTATGAAGCTGTGGATGGAAAGAATCCTATTACAGCTGTCACAACCATGCCGGCTCCACACTGCAGTGTTGTTTTTGGCAGTGCAGATTCTGTGCTACGCTTCATTGATCCTCGCAAACCAGGATTGCAGGTAGCAGTCAGCCCATTCTATTGAGACCTGTGCCATACAACTTCCACCAATTATCACCCAGTATTGTTTTCATAACAGTAGCACTTTTTTTAACTTTACCACCATAGAGTCATTTCAGATTTTACAGTGACAGATCTTCCCCTGTGTCTCCAGCATGAATTTCGTCTGACATACAACCATTTGAGTGCTGGGCTCATTCGCTACCTGGCAGTGAGCCCTTCAGGGCGCACAGTTGCTGCAGGTTTCTCATCTGGCTTCATTGTTCTGTTGGATGCACGGACAGGGCTTGTTCTAAAGGGCTGGCCTGCTCATGAGGGAGATATCCTCCAGATGAAGGTATTCTTGGAGAGAGAGAGAGAGAGAGAGAGTGTGTGTGTGTGTGTGTGTGTGTGTGTGCGCGCCCCTTAGATTTAAATAGGGCTACTTCTTGGTAACAATGTAGTCAGTGGAAATGAAAGATAAATCAGCAGTGACAGTAGGAAGCATATTCGTAAGATTTCATGACTACTTTAACTGATTCTTTAACTTTAAGTGTGTTGCACTATTTTATCTTTTTTTCATTGATCAGAAAAAATTAAAAGGAAACTGCAACAGTGGCTCACAGTGGCCGCAACGTTTTAAAAAAACGTAAAGAATCTTTATAATTTGTGGACTTACAGAACATCTGAGCTCAGATCAGAGCACTCTGCACTATGTCACTAATTTTTTTTAAAAATAGAAACAGTATATGATGCACTGTTACTCAAACAATCCAGCATTATATAAAAATCAATACAGAATTTCTGAATAACAGTTCTGATTTTAGATTGAATTTATGAATGCATTTAAAAATTAGCTGGCTAATGGGTACTTTTAATCATTTAACAATGTCTGGATAGTTAAAATTGTGGAATCCATAATACTACCTTGAAACCCCGGGGCAACGAGAAAATAACTGAGCGTGGCAGTTGGAAACTGCATTTCTCTAGCTGCATGATGTCTTGACAGATTGCTCATATTTCTGCCCTTACATGCAAAAAATCTTATTTGACTTAACAAGCGTTATCTGCATTGACTCTAGTTAGCAGAAACCACAGTTTTTAATGTTTAGTTAACTCTATAGTTGTCACTAAATGCATGTTCTCTGTGTCTGTGTGTTTTCTGCGTGGTGCTGCAGCATATGAGAAAGAGAGCTGCTCTTGCCCATAGCACACAGGATCAGAAAAAGATATGTCCTTTTTGAATGGAAATATCAAAAATGCATCATAGATGCATTTCTTAATCAGACACAGACAGAGTACTTGAGATGAACGTGCAGGATAGGAGGAATAAAATAAAATATTTAAAATTATTTCTATTTTAATACAGCCTCAAGGTATACATAATTACATGTATTATGCCAATTGCAGGCTCCCCCCCACATATTCATTCATGTTTCTTTGAAACCTCCCATAAATGTAAACTCACAACAGCTTTATTTATCCAGAGTTTAGGACAATACTGACTTTAATGTCTGGCATATTCATCTTTTAAAAACCGTGTGCTTATTCAGTATTTTGCAGACTTAATTTTACTTGGTAGGTAATAAAGTGCTGGATTCTTGCTGTACAGGTGCTTTTTCAAAATTAAGTTAAAGATGAGTAGATCCACAAATTTGCTTTTACTTGCCCTCCAAGTAATGGCAAACCCAACAATGCTCTTGTATGGCTGTAAAAGGATACAATGCCTTGCAAAAGTATTCATACCCCTTGAACTTTTCTGTATTTTATGTAATAGACCAACACAAAGTGGTATATAAAAATTATAAAATGGTTTTAAATGGTTTTTAAATTATTTTACAAATAAATATGTGAGAAGTGTGGTGTGCATTTATATTCAGCCTCCCCCCATTCAATACTTTGTCTTTAAATAGTCTTTTGGGATATGTCTCTACCCACTTTACACATCTGGAGAGTGAAATCTTTGCAAAATAGCTTAAGCTCAGTCAGATTGGATGGAGAATGTAAACGGCAATTGTCAAGTCTTGCCACAGATTCTCAATTGGATTTAGGTCTGGTGAAGGAAGGTGAACCTCTGCCCCAGTCTCAAGTCTTTTGCAGACTTACAGGTTTTCTTCTAAGATTTCCCTATTTGGCTCCATCCATCTTCCCATCAACTCTGACCAGCTTCCCTGTCCCTGCTGAAGAAAAGCATTTCTACAACATGATGCTGCCACCACCATGTTTCACGGTAAGAATGGTGTGTTCAGGGTGACGTGCGGTGTTAGGCTTCCACCACATATTGCGTTTTGCATTTAGACCAAAAAGTTCATTTTTGGTCTCATCTGACCAGAGCACCTTCTTCCACATGGATGTGGGAACTTCGTTTGGCTTTCTTTCAACAATGGCTTTCTTCTTGTCACTATATCATAGACCAGATTTGTGCATTGCTCGACTAATAGTTGTCCTGCTTCTCTGATTAATGCTCTCCTTGACCGGCTTGTCAGTTAAGCTGGACGGCCATGTCTTGGTAGGTTTGCAGATGTCCCATACTCTTTCCATTTTCAGGTGATTGGGACATTTTTCACAGGTTACTTCTGAAAGCAGTTGGTTCCACTGGATTTTAGTTAAGGGTATCAGTGTACAGGGGGCTGAATATAAATGCACGACACACTTTTCAGATCATTTTTAGTAAAAACTTTTGAAAATAATGTATCAATTTTACTTCCACTTTACAATTATGTACCACTTTGTATTGGCCAATCACATAAAATCCCGATAAAATATGTTTATATTTGTGGTTGTAACGTGACAAAATGTGAAGGGGTATGAAGACTTTTGCAAGACACTGTAGATCACATCAAATCCCTGCACCTGAAAGTCTGACAGATGTATTAGAAAAAGCAACAAAACATGAGACTCTCACAATCTCACAAATATTTATTTATTTTCAATGTTTGTTTTTCTTTTCTTTTTTCTTTTTTTATTATATTGATTTAAAGCTCAAGAACATCCACAGGTAAAAATACTTATTAAGAACATTGCAATAAATGCAATAAATCACAATATTGGAAACTAAATTTGTGATAATGATTTTTTTTTTTATCAACGGCTAAGGATGAATACACCTCTTGGAATATTTGAATATGTAGACAATTATGTCTTATCAATCACAAGTGCAGTTTAGAAAAGGTGGACCTCAGCTAAAGAAACTTCAAACTTCAGATTTGAACTTCGCCCGATGCCAACTTATGCAGAATAATGCACTTTAAATTATATTTTGATGCGGAGCCTATGAATGAGGACATAAAATAGAAACTACATTTCTACATGTTTAACGGAGACAGTAATGAACTTATTGAGTCTCGGGCCACAGCACATTTGACCTACAGTACCTGCCTTGTGTAAAGCTTAAAGAAATAAAAAATAATTTTAATAGTGGACATGAACTAACTTGAATCTTTGTTACACCAAAAAAATCACATAATCTGTGTTTCCCAACACTGAGCCCATATGTGGGGCTCATTAACAGTCAAGTTGTTTAGAGAAGACATGGGCCTGGGGACGCAGATCAAATGGTGTTAAACACAAATGGGCGGCCACTCTCCCTGCTGTGGTCAAACCTGTTGGCAAACACAGTGACAGTTTCTGTTTCTGGTATGCTGCCAAACACAAAAGTCCCGTAGGCATTTACTGTCAAAAATCGAATTCATGTCCATTTGTCATGGCAAACTGGAACATCTGGCACAACTTTACTTGTCAATGTGCATGGACAAGGAAAAGCAAACTAAAAGGATCAAATGTCCAGCAACATTAGCAGATTGTCGAACAACTTGATCTGTCCAATTGCTTTAACATTTAAATGTTTGTTTCTTCCATGTTCTGAGCAACAAAATAGGAGGGTAATGGGGGGAGAATATATTTATAGTCAATATTTGCTGGTTGTACATTTTGGTGAGTCAGATGGCCGAATCTGGAGATTTTGAAGTCACGGTCATGCTTTCTGGTAAACAGTGACCACAGCTGTGGATATCACAATCCACCGAGTCCAAGTCAGCCAGTAATTGCCTGTCACTTTTGTTGACGCCATATATTTGGTCAATTGTCTACGTGGGTTATAGGTTAATTTTATGCTGATAGTAGAAGCTTTTTTTTTTTTTTTTTTAAGAATGTTAAAGGATAACTTCAGTCATTTTCTAAATAAATTGTATCCTCCACAGGCACCAAATGTACTAATTCATTTGTCAGCCTGCAGCCTGGATTCATTTCTTCCATAGTGTACAGGCCTCTTTTGTCATGCCAAGACTATTAAAAACACATCAGCCACAAACACCACTCCACTGGGTAACTTATTTCTTCATTCCAAAACTGATGGACTTTCTATTTTTAACAAACAGCCCACTATATGCACTGATTCAGCACTTCCTTGTATTTCGGCTAGAGAACTGTGCACGTGCACATTTGAGATGAAATTATGGATACTCTGAAGAATGTGGACAATATTCACAAGGTATTGGCTTTCAGAATAAGCAAATATGTCCGAGCAATATGTATGGGTGTAATTTACAGCGTGATAACTGTAAATTACACCATGTGTATTGTTGGTTTTGTCATAATTTTAAATAATAGACTTAAAAATTGGGCTGTTGAATGACATCAGCCCTGTGCCAAAATCCACCAAACAATTTCCATTGTACTCTTATTTTGACGCTAGTGCGACTGTGGCACAAGAAGGTAGAGCGGTTGTCCACCAATCTCGCAGTCGTTGGTTTGATCCCTGGCTTCTCCGGTCACATGTCAACGTGTCCTTGAGCAAGACACTGAACCCCAACTTAGTTGCTCCCGGTGAGCGTTGGCCTGCTGCATAGCAGCTCCCCCATTGGTGTGTGAGTGTGAATTGGTGAATAAGAAGCACTGTAAAGCGCTGTGAGTGCCAATAGCTAGAAAAGCTCTATACTGTATAAGCGCAGACCATTTAGTGCTGCAGAAATCTAAGAGGTGCAGAGATGGTGAAAGTTGTACCCAGCAAATCTGTTGTCAACAGAGCGCAAGGATGAGCAAACTTTATTTAACCCCAAATTAGGTCAAGGATTGTATCTCTAGTTTTAAAGGGACAAGTTTAGGCAAACATGGACACAGGTTACTCATTAGAAAGACCACAATGGTTCTGATTGGCACATTCACATTACTCAGAGTTCCCTTCAGTTCTTACGTGTATAAATCTGTGGCTGTTCTTATACTTAGCTGGGAAAGAAATAATAAAAGAGAAAATAAACTATTCATTATCTTATTTCAAATAAGTGTCATAGTAATGTAACTACAGATGATCAAGCAAATAGAACTTTTAACTAGAGGTTTTATGTTTTGGAGCTTGCAGAAGAACTACTAGTGAGATGGTTTCAATGTTTGTTGGATTTTTATATCTTTATTCAATATATAAAATCTCAAGCTTGGTATGTGCTTTTGACAATATTAACACTCACAGATCAACCACCTTGCGGCTTATTGGAACAAAAGTTATTTATTTCTGTTTAAAAATCGTTGCCAGCTACCGCAGGACACCTTCGGTGGTGTTTTGACTCCATGCTTAGGTCTGTTTTTGGTTGCACGCCGTAAGTATTAGGTAGAGGATAACCGAAACATTTTCGCTTATCTCCATATTTGGTTCACATTTTGTGTAAAATACAATTTAAAAATCAAAGAACTTTCAGTGTTTTTCCAGTATCTTTTGCTCAACATTTCCTATTTAGTTTTCATAAGTTTTGGCATTTAATTACAAATTTTGAATAAGGATGTTGGCAGAGAGTGGTGGAAAATTACAACCATTTGTCAGTGAATTCCTCTCTTGTGTTTTACATTTTAGGCAGCGGAAGGAAATCTGGTCATCAGCTCCTCAACTGACTACACGCTCAGTGTGTGGAAGGATCTGGAAAGCAAGTCTGTTCGCCAGTACAAGTCGCAGTCCGACCCCATCCATGCCTTTGACCTTTACGGTTCGGAGATTGTAACTGGAACAGTAGCTAACAAGATCGGGGTGTACTCCATGGCAGACATCTCCCTTAGCCCTGTTAGTAGCACAAAGCTGAGCTCTGAGAACTTTCGTGGCACTCTGACCAGCCTGGCCGTCCTACCCACCAAGAGGCTCCTTCTGCTGGGCTCTGAGAATGGTGCCATTCGGTTATTAGCTTAAACTAGTGGGTCACAGCCACACGCAACACTCCAACTGTTGACCTGCCAAGTGTCTTATTTGTGAGGACACCTGGTATGTGAGCTTTCACTGTTCCTTCCCCTGTGCTTAAAATCAAATTACTGGCAGGTCAGATTGTCAGTCCCTCTAATATCCGAATGAGGCAGTTAAGTGTACGCTTCTTACCTACTGAATCTTGTCATTCATGCTTTTGGCACTTAAATTGATTGATAGGAAATGAGTGTCACACTATTTACATTTATCATGTGCAGTAAATCCCATGACTTAAAAAAATGCCTGTAGATGTATAGATGGTATATAATGGGTAATACTTTTCTTGACAAGACCATTTATTCTTTTGACTAGGTCAGTTATTCTCTTCAGAAGAATGAATCAGAAGACGTGCTCAGGAAGGTGAAACCAAACACGGTTCTTCTGTAGCGTTTAAACTTTCCAAATAGATGCATAACAACACCAAAAACACTTTGACCTCACCTTTTATTTCCCTTGATATATTACATGCGTATCCAAATGCACTGATTCAACTATGCAGTATTTCTAGATTAAATCGTTAATTTGTGTTAGCATTATGCCATGTTCCATTAGATTTTTTTTTTTTTTTTTTTTTTTTTTTAAACAGAGCATTGTTTATACATTATGAACAATAAAACTATGTTCACTGTTCTGTCAACAGTCCTGGTGCATCTTCTCAGAGTGGAGACACGCAAGTTGCCACAATGCACACCCTTTATTTTACTGCACAAGTGTGGCCGGAAATGTAACATTTAGATTCTCACTTGGATTTTAAATACTTGATGTTTTTATCCACTAATTATTTACTTGAACTTGCATTGGGATTTTATAAACTGGGTTTAGGGATTCTTGATTCAGCAGCCACAACCTTGTAGCAACATAATACTGGGAGTGTAACTTGCCAGTGCCGCTTGTTAGGCTTATAACTTTCCAATTTTCGAGGACAAAAGCATAACATAGTAACAGTCAGTGGATGATGCCAAGGTTTTCTATTTTAACATTTATATGTAACTGTGTATAACATAAGAAGATGCCAACAGAATTTTCAAATCATTTTTAAAAATGTGGTTTTAGTGGCTTCTTATTGTGTGAAGCTAATGAACTTAAGTAGAGATTATTGTTTTTTTTTAAACTCACCCTATTTATCATCACTCTTTATAAATCTAAAGCCCAGTAGCATTGGTCCATCAAAGTTCATTTTAAATATTAATTTTTGTTTGTTTACTTTTGTTATTATTTGCTGAAAGCTCAAAATGCTCTAAAAGGTGTCAAACAATTTGTGATATTTTTTTTTTTTGGTAAAACTCAAAATTCCCAACTGTTTTAAAAATGTTTTGTTGCGCATTACTAATTTGTAATGATTGATTCAGTGTCTTTGAACATTTTAAGAGAAGTCTATAAAAATGCTTATTTATTAACTGATTAATAAAATCTGCTTTCAGTGGGTTTTTTTTAAATTTAATTTTATTTTTCCCCCTAGATTGGTTATGACTCCCAGGCTTTCCATCCAGTCTTGGCTAAGTCACTAGACCTCAGATTGGACAAAGTCCCTTCCTATGTTTGTAGAGTGTTGTCATGTGTTTTTAGAAGATATCACAATTGCTTAGTAGTGAAATGTGACCAAAGCGACTGAATAAGTTAATTTTTCCCATAAATACATAGTTTTTTGCAGCATACAGTATAACCATTATTTCTGGCCGTAGAAGTCAAATGGGTTTGTCAGTATTGCTTAAATTGTGTCATAACCAAGGTTTCTGGGAAATGTGGGCTTGTGTTCTCTGACATCACAATGGAGTCATCAAGTTGTATTTATTTACCCACACAGTGTTAGTAACTGCATTTTTGCACTGTAACCTATTGTGTTGTCTGTGCGAAGATTTGGTTGTGTCATTATGTTATTACCTGCCCATTGACATGCAAATTAGCTGAGCATGTCTGCTTTTAGTATTTAACCCTGCAGGAGTCTCAGTACCTACATTTTCAAACAAATAGTGGTGTAAACGAGGCCCCAATCAATGTAAGTTGATATTTAACTGTTTGCTGAGTAAGTGCCAATCTTTTACTCTCAGGAATTTGGCCATCCGCAGTCACTTAGTCGCTCCTTTTTTGGACAAGGCATACAATTTTTTTTCTTATTTCTGAGGTAAGATCAAATATATTTTAACGAATTAATTCGGACACTTAAATATTTGCAGATTTTCAAGAAATGTTGTGACATTCTAAATATTACTAAATATTACTTTTTGTGGTGTTTTATGGTGGTATTTATGGTCTACAAAAGAGGTTATGTCACTTACTCCGGTTAATATGTTTTGACTTTTTTTTTTTTTTAAACCTTTGAATATGTTATGTTAATTTCAATGCCTATAGATGCCACAATGCACACACTGGCAACACACGAGGCTTTTCTGTCCCATGAAGTCTATGAATGTTTTTTTTTACGAATAAATCTATAATATTAGGTAGGATATAGCTGACGACATCTTGGGTACCCGCTGGGGTAAAAAAAAAAAAAAAAAAACTTAGTTTGCAGTTTTACTGTGACATGCTAATAAGTGCATGGTTTCAAAAGTGAGTATTTCTTTATGTTTTAGGCGCATTTCCAGATGATCTGGGCTCTTTTTAAAAGAGAGGCAGCTAAGTGAAGTGAACGTGTCAACTGCAGACAACACAGCAAAAAAACTTTTAACAAAGGTGGGAATGTTTTATAATTCAGTTTTTTGCTAGCTTTTTGCTACAGTTGGATAGGAAAAAAAAACTTCGTATTCATGAGGATATTGATTTATTGCGCAAAATACTGAATGTGTGAACCATAATGGTATATTTATTGCATGATAAAAGTAGGTAGGCAACACATATTCCAGCCAACATCATTTCTCTTTTTCACAGTTACATAAGGATATGGCCCTCTGTCTGACACTCCTGTTGATCTATCTCTGCAGCCCCGGAGTCGCAGTAAAGCACTGAAATTACTAAATTAATTTTTTTGATTGTGTGATCTATTTCCTGTACAAATGCGTTATTTTATAGTGTCTTCCTGTTCAACAGAATGCTGAGGTGGCAGAAGATGAGTCAATCCCCTTGGTGCCTCTTATTCCTTTGATCCCCAGTCAACCCGCAGAGGTCAGAGGCAAATTAGAAAAGACAAATGCTGTTTCACAGCAATGTTCTGGTGGCCTGAGTTTACATGTCCTTGTACCTAACGTTGCCCCCTTTCCCTCCAGAAATTAGAAAATGAAAGTACAGCGCCACCAGCTACCGATTTCTCAGAACCAACTGCAACTGCAATAACCACAACTAGTAGGCCTAATAGAGGCTCATCAGAAGAAGAACAAGATGGCCTTTCACAGGGTTGTCTTCCAATAAGCCAAAGCCGAAGATCAAGGGAGGCTATTGCTGCTGCCATCGAGAAACTGGGTGTGCAACTGCTGCAGAACTTGGAGACAACGCACGAGAAACCGAATCTCATAATATCTCCTGTCAGCATATCACTAGCCCTCTCCCAGCTGGCTTTAGGTACAAGTGGCCTGCTTTTACGTGGCAAACTCCACAGGCAGCTTGTTTTCTACACATTTCCATGTTTGATGAATAGTGTCAGCAACTTGCCCTAGTTTTACATTCGCCTAGAGACTATCAATGTTCTTATCCAATTATTGCACCCCTCTCTCTTTTTTTTTTTTCCTCCAGGTGCGGTAAATGAGACGGAGAAGCTGCTGATGCATCATCTCCATGAAAACACTCTCCCCTGCTATCACGAATCTTTGCATAATGTCTTGGAGCAGCTCCGAAACAATGACCTGCAAATTGCTACTCGCATCTTCCTGCGCCAAGGTTACTTCACAGAAAAAGCACAGTTTTTGTCTAAATCGTTGTTACCTTTACTAAGTCTCCGCTGCTCCTGCTTTGCAATAATTGCTTTTGAAAATGTATTTCTCTTGTTACCTAAGAGTGCTGAGGCTATGAGCGTGCTTTTATTCTGTGTTTTAGGTTTTGAGCCAAAGCAAGACTTTGTTGATGAATCCCAGCGGTTGTATGACTCAGAACCAGCAGTGTTGGAGAGCGTGCAGCAGATAAATGACTGGGTAGAGAAGGCAACGCAAGGAAAGATAACTGAAATCCTGTCTACTTTACCAGCCAATCTGCTCCTCATGCTCATTAATGCCATCCATTTCAAAGGTACAGAGAGGAAAAAGTTATCCTATTAATGTAATTCTGCCACTTTTCAAACATGTTAAATCTGCAGGGAATGCTTATTTTCCAGACATCCCAGTGAAGATAAATAATATGGTGTGTTTGAAGCGTTTCTTTTTTTCAGAAGCTACTGTACGTTTGAGTTGACCTCCTGACTGAAACTGAGATCCTTTTTTTTTGTGATTCACGCAGGAGAATGGAAAGCTCGGTTTGACCCACGTTTCACCTCCAGAGGTGTGTTTTACCTTGACAGCAACCACATGGTTGAGGTTGAAGTGATGGAAGATGCCAAACATCCTTTGAGTTTATTTATTGACAATGAACTGGAGGCTCAGGTAAAATACAGCTTTACTTACATCAAACAAACTGTTCTGACCCCGGTGTAACACAACTTGATGTCCCTGTGCAGGTAGCCAGTTTCCCATTTCAAAACTCCATGAGCTTGTTGGTGGTCATGCCCATATCTGGCCAGGTGAACATCTCTTCACTCTCTGCCAAGCTGAACATCTCTGACCTGTATGATCGTCTGCCCAAGGAAAGGGCCGTTCAAGTTAAAGTCCCCAAATTCAAGCTGGAGTATGCTCAAGAGCTACAGGAAGTTTTTACCAAATTGGGTAAGATCTTCATGCTTTCTTGTGGTTGTTGCATTAGTTCTTTTGTTACCACTCATCTTAATTTCAATTCAAGTATTCATACTCAATGTAAAAGTATATTTACTCTCTTGAATTGACACTTTCATATTTTCTGTTAGGCCTTGGAGAGGTGTTTTCTAGTCCTAATTTGGCTGAGATTGCAGATGGCCCCCTGCTGGTGTCCAGTGTGATGCATAAGTCCAGCATGGAGATAAATGAGGAGGGGGCAGAAGGTTCTGCAGCCACTGCTGTGGTTATTTCACGTGCATCCAACCCAATTTTTCACCTCTCCAAGCCCTTCTTCTTTGCCCTCGTGGATGATACGACTCTGATACCGATTTTCATGGGAGTCATCAACAACCCTAATCCCGGAGCTCCCATTTTGCAGAGAGCAGAATATGGAAGCAATGATAAAATAGGATTCCCAGTTGACAAGAATCACGTTGGCTCAATTGGAGTCCCACCTAAATAGGGACAAAATAACCTCTGCAGCTATCCTTAGGAAACTCAGACCAATATTTTTACAATTTTACAGATTAAGTGTACAGTATAACTTAGCTGCATCAGAATCGGTGTAAAATGGAAGCTTCATTTGTTCGGAACAGAATGAATGCAAGGTCGAGCCCAGTGTGCCCTTTAAAAGTCAATTATTCTATTAAAATACTTAAGAGTTGTGCTGCATTAGATGTTATGTCCTGCCGAGGAGACCATTAAAATTATATTTAGGTACAAGAAATGGTTTAGACCCATAGCAAACTGCATCTTTTGTTTCATTACATACATTTTCCACGGTGTCAACATGTAAAGCCAAACTAATCTGGTATTGTGTCTACTACTGTATCAGTATGTATGTAGTTGAATTTTTTAAGATGTTTTCTAATGAGCTAATAAATTCAATTGATCTGAATGGAATGTCAAAGTTATGACTTTTACTTCAATGAGACTTAAATGAAAATAGGGTTCTACTTGTTCATGTTTGTTGCTGCATTCATGAAACAAGGGAAAGAAAACTGAAAATCCATCAACATCTTCATAGGAGGCATACACCAGTCATTTGTAGTTATAGCATTTTTGCTTGTAATTCTATTTTTTATTCTTTTGTAATTATATTTATTACTACATTTTTATTTCCCTTGGAATGTGTTTTTATAAGGTAAGTAATTAAAGCATATGTTTTCTTCTGGCATAGTTTTGTCAAAGGATGTCATGGATGCATAATTGGGTGAAAATCACGTTGAAAATGTATCAATTATATAATCGTTTTAAAAGTAATACACTTGGCCATTCATAGTTTTGTTTACATCCTTGAAACAAATCAAAAATGATAGAGGGGAAATGTGAAATATCTCATTTTCCTACAGTCCCAAAGGCACTGTAGTCAGCGCCTGACGTCACGTTGTGTTTGGCGCTGACTTTCCTCCTGCTGGTCTCCGGTCGGTTTTACAATTTTTACGGGACCATCAAATTGACGTAACTGACAGCGAGCAAACTGAAGCCAGGTCTGTGAACGGAAACGGAAATACTGCAGCAGTATTTATGTCGCTTCGCGCGTTAGTCCAAGTTGTTGGCGCCACAGACACAATTCACCAAGTGTTGTCAGTGCAACGAGTTTGAAGTTGTCTGTGTTGACATATTTTTAGTCAGATAGTGTTTTTGTAGTTAAACTTTCTCTTCACCAACATGACGAAACTCTCCGAGGGTGCGATAGAGGTAAGGTTAATATTTTCTGTATAACCAATGAGCTAAAACGCGGGTTTTGCAACGCAAAACTGCAACTGAAAGGTGGCTTGTGGCAGGTTTCACATTCTTTGTTTAGCTAGAGCGAAGCAAACTAGCATTCGGTTATTTGCATCCTCTGCTAACCCTGCTCTAATTTAGCGACTAAAACAATGACGTTACTAGGGTAATAAAACAAAAACCTACAACTTCCATCTTGTTGTCTCCTCTGTTGTCAGCTATAAGCGACATTGAGTTTTTAAGGCCAGCTCAATAATACCGTTACCTCCGAGTCAGCTAATTTGAGCTACATTTAGGTACCATGGAAATATTGTTAAACATCGAACTTATGATCGGATTGCTTAAGGTAGTTTAATATTTGTGTTTACAGGCTCTATCGAATGGCACAGGTTTCACCGACGCAGTGCTTCAGTTAGTGGTAAGTAATACAAGTTACCCAACATGACTTGGGCCCAGTACCAGCTTCCTAATTGTGAAGATGAAATGTTGAATGTGATGTAACGTAAGTTTGGGATTGTGGACAAGGGAAGACATTTTGGGATGTCATTCTAAGATGCTGCTTTTTGTGTGTGTTCTCTAGAGAAAACTAATCAAAACTCAAGGGAATATTCTTTAGTTGCAGCCCTGTAAATGTTGATTTAAACTGAAAAAGTAAACTCACTTCACATGCTTAGTCTCTCTCCTTTCTGTCCTTATATTTGATAATCACATTGACATGAATTGGATTTAGGATGCACTTAGTAAACCAGAGGAAGAACTTCTGCAGCTATGTTTTAGTTCATGGCGTACAACTCTTTATATGAAACACTTTGTAAAGTAGAACCAAACTAAATTGGAAGCTGTGAATAGCAGAAACTAAAAGACCCGTATCCTATTATTAACCTGTTTCTTTTAGTTACTGCTGTTTTAAGAGCTTCTACTTAATTTTCAAGTTGTTTTATACGAAGAGTTGTATGTCATGATCTGAAATATAGTTGCAGAAAGTCTTCCTCAGATTTACTAGATGTATCCTAAATAGGATTCAAGTCAATGTGATTATGTGCATACATAATAAATGCATGGTAGAATGATCACTTTTGACAGTTATAATATATATTTGACAGAAATTATAACATTGTAAAAGTACAAATCATGGCAAAGCTGCTCTATTGTATGCCTGATCGGTGTGTATTTTGTTTCACAGAACCTTCGCAAGATTGATGGGGGAAATGGTCCTGCTCGGTATCGGGTGATGATGAGTGATGGACGCCACACTCTGTCCTGTAAGTTGTACTTTTATTGTTCTGGTGGTTCTTCTTTTTTTTTTTTTTTTTTTTTTTTTAAATCTGTTGTAACATGCCTCGCTTGTTCTGACAAGAGTTCTCCAGTCTGCTGTAATGATTCTATGATTCACATATTTACCGACAAGTAAGAGCAACCATGCCCACATTAAGTTTAGACAGTTTGTCATGTATATTAAAAGCTAAAGCAAAAAGTATACGGCTAATTGTATGGTGGATCTGAGTTATCTGGCTATTGTTGTTACTGATTACATACACTATGAGAGTTTAAAAGGAAAACTAAAATCTCATGAACAGTTTTCCAGTAGCTCCTAGTAAGATATGCCGATTAATAAGCAGGTAAACTGTTAGATGACCGTTGTAGTTGAGAAGGTCTAGTAACTTCATGGTTTCTATTCTTCATTGGGCATTGAATGTAGAGCCTGCATGGCTGTTTATAGGAGTGGTTGTTTGAAAATGTGTTAAATGTTGTACCTGAACAGCCCTGGCTGATTCTTCTCCCTCACGTCTCTGTATTTTTTGCAGCCTTCATGCTTTCCACCCAGCTGAACAGCATGGCAGAGGAGAACATACTTGCCCCGAACTGCATCTGCGTTTTGAAGAGGCATGTGACCAATATACTGAAGGATGGACGGTATGTTTTTTTTTTTTTGGTTTTTTTTTTTTTTTTGCGCCATAGTCTACGTCTTAAGAATTCTAGCAGCTACACTTATTTTGGGCAGCTCAACACGAACTGTTACTAAAGAAGCATATGACGCTATTTTCTTCTATTCATGGTCCATGTCTGATTACAGACGAGTGGTCATCATTTTGGAAACTGATGTCATCAAGTCTGCCAAAGAGGTTGCTGGGAAAATTGGTGACCCTGTTCCGTACGTTGATGGTAAGCCTTCAAAACACATTTTATATTAATAGCTGCAACTTAAACAAAAAGGTTCGAGGGGTGCTCATTGTTTATTAGGCCAGTCCGATGTGTTTGCATGTGTTTGTCATGCCTAATCGGTCAGTGTCACTTGATGCAAGTACTAATGTGTAACCTTCTTTGTAGGCCAGACTAAAGCCCCACAGTCGGTATCAAACCCGGAAAACCGCCCTCCACTGCAGCCACAAAACAAAAATGAAGGTGAGTGCAAGTTTTTAAGTCTTTCACATGAATTAAAATAGGTTTACAATTGTGCAGAAATGGAACTAAACTTCCACCAGATGGCAGCAGTTCTGTTTCTGTGATTGACCCACAGATTTATAGGACACAACTAATTTTGACAGCTCTTAATTAAGCAATTTAATTTTTCGCTTCCTCAAACCTTTTTCAAAAGTTTTTTTTTTTTTTTTGAGTTGTTGACCCTCCAAATTCTCCAGAGCTCCCGGTTTTTATGAACTACAGTATGTGTCTGTGTTGCTGCCTGTGCATGTCAATCATTGAGTGTGTTTCTTTATTTTGGAAGAATGGCAGAACACAAAAATGAACAAATTAGCATGTCTGCATACTACTGGGAAATTGTATATTAACCTCATAAACAATTTTTTTTTTTTTTTTTTTTTTTTTTTTTACGTTTTGAAACACTGGCAGTTGTTCATGTCAAAGATAAACAGTGGATCATGGCATAGCAAATAACTTGGACCAGGAGCGATCTCCAATCCAGCTGTCAAAAGGGCTTTGCCATCTTCTAGTGTGTCATAGCAGGTATTCATCCCTCTAATCTGCCGTGTGGGAATTGAGGTTGTGGCAAGCACCCTCCTCATCAGCACAGTCATTGTTCATTTCTCTATGTGTGCTGCTTGATCTGGGGGCTTAATTACCAGAAGTGCAGTGGTTGGCAAAGTGGGAGGACTTAAGTGGACACTTTGAACTCTAATCCTCCGCGTAAGACGCACACAAATCAAATGTGCAGCGCTTGTTCAAATGGAAAATCTCAAAAGTCAGGCAGCACCGCTCTTCGGGGAAGAGTATCTCCAGTTTGTTATAGCATTTCACACTCTGCCCTGATTCTGTGAAATGTGAATCATCCTTCTCACCAAAATGCTGGATCGCACATCTCTAACAACTTGGTTTGACAAGATTTTTGTTTCCTGTTTGAGTCTTTCCTCTTGCTCGATTCATGAGTCACCGTTGGAAAATTTACTTTAAGTCTTTAGGTTTTCTTTGATGAAACTTCCTTGTGAAGGAAGATAATTACAGTGAACAAAGTTGAAATTCAAGGAAACTGAGTTTTTGTACATTGTTCATGTTGAATATTGTATGTTCCCCTCTCTCAACTCCTCTTTCATTCCTGCTCTTTATGGATCATTTATTTCTCTCTTTATTGTGCCATCAGTGAACAGAGGTTTCGGTAGAGACTTTGGGAAGAAGGCCCCATCTGCTATGCCCAGTACACCGGGTGGCTGTTCCAAAGTGGTGCCCATTGCCAGCCTAAACCCCTACCAGTCAAAGTAAGACCGTAACAGCACATCACTGCACATGTGCATAAGAAAAAATGCAACCAAAGTAAATTCATTTCTGTACAATATACCTGTTGCACAGATGCACTCGCTAAACATCTCATCATAAAAGTGCTGAATCAACTATGGCCATTGTAAAGCTTTAGGTTAGTAATAGTAATTGAGTCTCTCCGATTGAATGACAATTTTACATTATCTCTGGGTAAATTTATTGATTCAGTGTTAATATCAGCTGATATTACCTCAATGCAGAAACAAAAAAAGGCAGAGAACTATGCTAAGCATCTACATATTTTTCAACTTTAAAATGTCCTGCAGAGTGCAAATTTACTTATCATGATCACATCTCAAGTTAAAAAACAATCCTGATCAGAAATTCTCTTTTTCTTTTTATAAAAAGTTTGTCATTGTTTTCTTGGTATCCACTTGATTTTCAAGTGTCACATATTGTTATTGGCAGCATCCAAAATCCAATGTCAGGGTTAAAAAACAATTCTTTTTTTTTTATGTTGAAACTCAACATCTTTAACTATAAAATACTGTATACAGGCACAACTTTATTGTACCTGTCCTTTGTAAAAGAGTGCTTTGTAAAATGTCTTGATTTATCTGGCAAACAATCCAGACCCCGACCATATTCAGTTTAGTCATACAAAACACAGAAAGGAGAAAATACTTACATTTGAGAAACTGTGTAGAAATTATTTGCCTATTTTGTGTCCATTAGGATTCATTACATTTCAAATTAGTTAAGTTTGTATAGAACCCAGACATTTAATAAAACAGTGTCAAAACCTGAACCACCCTGCATTGTTAAACGCCACAGGCCTTTCTAGCTGAGGATATATCGATTTGCCAAGCACAGGTGTTAAATATATTCTTTTGAAGAGAATACACCTTACTGGCATACAAAGATGTATATAAAATAGTTGCTATACCGCCATGAAAAGCAGAAGAAACCCACAGTACTCTCTGAAATAACCTCAAACTGACAAAAGTAACAAAAGGAAAACATTTTAAAATAAATCCAATAAAAATTGGATTGATTCAACAGAGTCGTTAATATAACAACAAACAGAATTGCCCAGAAAGGTTTGTTAATAACATCATAAATAATTGGATTATAGTGATATTTAATACTGTTTCCTGTAATAAGCATCAGTCATCTTCAACCTTCTAATCAGTCAAGTAGTCTATGTTTTACCTGGAGAAAAGCGGTCCCTTTGTTTGATTTGGTCATTGTTAAATTTAAAATATGTTGAACATATATGTTGATTTTCTTCACATGTGCTTTTTCCTGCTTTAAATAATTAAAATGTCCCTTTGAAGCTTCAGTGTTTTCTTTAACTATTTCCTTTCAGCAGGCAGATTAACTTGTTGAATAAATGTATGTGTGGACAGGTGCTCTAAAATGCACTGATAGGACAAACATCTGACTTGTCTTTGTGTGACAGGTGGACCATCCGGGCTCGTGTGACCAACAGGAGCACTATCCGCACGTGGAGCAACTCTCGTGGCGACGGCAAACTCTTCTCCATGGAGCTTGTGGATGAGAGCGTGAGTATGAGCTTACTTTCTTGTCATGCAAATAAACTATTAGATGTAAATCCTGCATGGCGCCTGACCTATTGCTGTATTTTATCACAGGGAGAGATAAGAGTAACTGGTTTCAACCAAGAGGTGGACAAGTTCTACAGCCTGATAGAGGTTGGGAAGGTGAGATGTTCCTCCAGATGATGACTAACAATGTCCTAATTATTTCCCAGAACTGTCACTCACTGTGCTGTTAAAGATGGATTTGGCTGTAGTCTCCTCCATCAACAGCTGCTAGTACTTTGTGAGTTAAAACCACTGAGACCATGAATGAGTCATCTGGCTGCACTGTACCAATACAATAAGCAGCTTATGATCATCTGCCAACCCCCAACCTGACTATCTGCAGTCAGGTGAAATGTCACCCCCCCCAAACTCTTAATTAACATGTGTCCATGTTTCTGTGCAGGTCTACTTCGTCTCCAAGGGCTCGCTAAAGATTGCCAATAAGCAGTACACATCCGTAAAGAATGACTATGAGATGACACTTAATGGAGAGTCCACCATCATTCCCTGTGAAGACAGCTGTGATGTTCCCATGGTGCAGTGTGACTTTGTCTCCATTGGTGATTTGGAGAACAGAGACAAAGATGCTATTGTGGGTAAGGAGGAGCATAAATGATAATCCCCAGGTGAAGTATTTACGTGTGTGTGTGTGTGTGTGTGTGTGTGTGTGTGTTTTTAATTTTATTTTTTATTTTATTAAAAATACTAAACAGCCTGGAGCATGACATGGCATCAACAAACTTTAAATTGGCAAAACAGAATAGGCCATATTGCCCAGCCCTACCTCAAATTTTTAATTTTTACTAAAATAAAAGACTTTTGTTTTTTCTTATTTTAAAACTTTTGTATTCTTGTCATTGTTTTCCATATATCAGCATATTTTGCTATTTTTAATTCGGGGGGCTGTGTTTGGGCATAAACACACAATTCTTTTAAGCACTTTAAATTGTGAATCGCACAGGCCGACAAAGTGATTCTTAGAGCCCAGCTCTGACTGGGGTGTTCCCAAGCACCCAATAATAAGTGATCACGAGCAAAGGACAGAGTTTGTAGTGGAAAGTAGAGGGAGATATGCTGGGAGGTTGAGGTAATTACAGTAGCAGAGAGATAAAAGTAGTATTAATAATACTGATGACAGTAATCGCCTGTAGTGCAGATTGGCTTTGGGGCCTATGGCAGAGTCAATGAGAAAATGAGAACCTGCTGTCATAAGTACAATAAAGTAATATTAAGGATCCTGTATGTAATGAAGACTGCAGCTTGTACTGCTGTTTGAGTAATTTCTCTCCTACTCACAAGTCTGCATCAAAACTTCAAGTTTTGTTCATCATGATTAAATCCTTTCAAAATATCTTTTCTCTTTGGAGGTGGTGGGGAGGTGGGGGGTTTATAGCTGATTAGCAATATTGGCGATAATGCTCTTACCAGTTACATTTCTACAAATGAATGGCTCCGCGTCTATTGTGCTAGATTGCATTAGTCAACAAAGTATCTGTAATGAAGTGCAATTGTACAAACAATTAAAACCTGTTTCATGGAGTCTCTCCTGCATTAGGGGTGGAACAAAGAATAAAGCCCCGTTTCCTCACACCTGCTTCGCAATAAATTAATCGCCTAATTCCCAAGAACGAATTTATGCTAGGAACCGTGAGACATGGTGTGTTATGTGGACGTAAACACCACAATTAATATTTATATGTGGGAACAGAGTTTTGTCAGAAAAATGAAATCTTATCTAGCTACGGCCTTTTTGAAAATGTATATCAATGATTAATTTTTCATTACAGACGTGATTGGAGTCTGCAAGAATGTGGAGGAGGTGACCCGCCTAACAACAAAATCAAACAAAGAAGTGTCCAAGAGGACACTTAACCTGATTGACATGTCTGGAAAGGTGGTGAATGTCACACTGTGGGGAGAGGAAGTGAGTGTACACATTAAGATGGAGTAACATGCATAATGCATTATTCTTTTTGAATAGCTGGCAGAAATCAGTACAGGCTTTATAATGCAAGAACATGCTTATTGTAACAGTGAAGCTTTCTGTTCAGAAGACTTGTCTTTCCAAATCTTCATTAAAGAAGGTTCTGTGAATAGAAGGGATTTGTAAAATAGTTAAATCCTAAAGAGAGATTTTAATTTGCTGTTGGAGGTTCCTTTAGAAGACCGTTAAAATGTGAATGGTGGATGAACTGAAGCTGGAGCACACAATGACATGAGCACCTGCAATCAATGCAACCTTAATAGACCCTATAATCTTCAGTTTCTGGGGACAATATGTCAGAGAAGGCCGTTCAACACATTTGCACATCGGCACTCATCAGTTTGATAACCTAATACATTTGACAGTGGAAGCAGGAATCATTGTCTAAATTCTCTGCCACGGGCTGATGAAGTAACTGTGTTCCTGCAGTTGATTTTTACCTGTGGCTCAGAGGGACTGTGCAGAGTTCGCCACCATTTCTTTCCTCCTGACAAGTAGCACAGTGTTCCCTGTTTGTTTGTTTGACAGATGCCCCCCTCTTCCAGAGGGACTCGCTGAGGTGCAAAAGATGTAGAGTTAGAAGAAAAAAAAACAATGGCAATGCCAAACAGCAAGTGTTGGAGACACTGTCCCCTTTCGCCATGGCTTTATTCTGATCTCCTCACTCACCTCCCATCTCCCTTGGTCTTTGTCCTTGGATTATTGTAATGAACTCTGGAATAACAAAGAAAAACTAAACGGAAAATGTGTGAGGCTAAATATTTTAAACAATTTGTCAGTCATTTTGGAACTGAACTTGGCTTTATGGGTGGAAGTGTCTGTATTTTAGTCTGTCGTTTGCTCCACCACTTTCCTTTAGACTGAAATATCTTAACAGCTATCGGAAGGATGAAGATAAAAGTTTGTACAGGCATCCTTGGCTCCCAGTTCTTGAGTCTTAAAAAAAAAAGTCAGAAAACTGTTGACTTTTCTTCCAGTGCCAACGTGTGTCCTGTGTTTAATCACTTGATTCGTTTCATTTAATCTCACTTTTAGGTGAATATGTTGATTACTAAATCCTTGTACAGATGAATTATTCTCACCTGTAGCCCTGCGTTCAGTGCTAATGTTAGGAAATGTTTAACATGGTAACTTCCTAACCTAAAGATGGTAACATGATTAAAATCACACATTCAATCATTAGCATGGGAGCTTTTTCTTCATGAGCTGGCTCTTGGCTTCATAGCACCATTTTATATCGGGACAGTAAGTAAATAAGTTTGAATTATTGCCTACCCTTTCTTCATATGTACTTCTTTGTGTAGGCTGAAAAGTTTGAAGGCTCTGGACAGCCCATTGTTGCCATTAAGGGGGCGAAGCTCTCTGACTTTGGAGGTCGGTCTCTCTCTGCATCCTTCAGCAGTACCCTGATGATCAACCCAGACATCCCTGAGGCATATAAACTCAGAGGCTGGTAAGTGAGCCTCATAGATAGATAGATTATACAGTAGGAAATTGCATATGTAAAATCTGTTGTATACTTGCAACATGCTTTACAGCAGGTATGAAGCATGGAATGCATTTAACACTTGAAGAGGACTTATTTGTTGTTATAGAAGCTATGTTACATGCAAATATTAGTGTTAAAATTGAAATGCTCAAAGGATTTAAACAGCAAGTTTCAATTTCCCAAGTTGTGAGGATACATGTTCGGATTCTCATTACCAAGATTAGCTTTCCCCCATTAGCCACGATGTGAGGATTGTTTCAGTGAAGCATTACATATAAATGGAAATCGTACTTAATCTGTGGAAATGTGTCTTTTACTCATCTAATCACCTTGCCAGATAAAAATGAAATGCAGGCTTATTTTTGTGTGGTGACTGTAGCAATTTCTTTCCTCTTGGGGTGTGGACAGTAGAGGTTAAATAGTGTATAGATTTAAATTTTTTTTTCCCATTAACACAATAAGATGGGAATTGGCCACAATATGTTTGTTGAAAATCTAAAGACTTACAGTACATGTAGTTTTCTAAATTTCACTATACAGTACATTCAGAAAGTATTTGGTACACTCAGCAACCCATACTGATTAGGTAAAGACGGGTTATTGCTTGTTTTGCAGGGGCGGGACAACTGGATGAATTTAGGCTGTTCATATAATTCATCCTGGCAGATACTCTCAGTCCCTGTCCGATTGGGTGGGAAGTGTCTGAACTGCCATCTCCAGGGTTCTGTGCTTTGTATGGCGATTAGAATATTAGTGATTTGGCATAAATCTGGATTTTTTTTATGTATTTTTTTTTTTCACCTTTGCGTCCTAAGAGCTTGTTTTAAAAATTTATTAGAAGCAAAAAATTTATCAGAATCTATCTGTCTATCTATACAATTTTATAAGTGAACCTCACTCCAGTGCTATGGCCACATGATTGATCTGTTCTCCTTATAGGTCCTAATTAAGCAGGCTGTGTCTGTCCCTCCTCTCTGACATGAAGGCAAATGTCTATATTTGTGAGTGGAGATACAATCGATTCTATTCAAAGGGTTTCATTCATTCACCTCCCTACACTGATCTGCGCTGAAAAATCTAAGCCATTAAACTGTTGGAATTTATTTAGTGAAAAAGTCCAGTGTAATCTTTTTCCGCTGCCTCAGACAACATGTCAAAGTAACATTTTTTTGCTTCATCTGCATGACCAGAGCACTGAAATGTAACCCTGTATTCCTGCTGAGAAAAGGGCAAATCACCAAATATGCTCAAATATATTAGATCAGATGTCTTGGCTCATGATGATTCCCCCACCCCCATAGTTTTGGTACCTGCTATAGATGTTATGTCTTCTGTAAATGTAAAATTTATTGAACTCTGTGTGGGTATGAAGACACTTCTTGGTCTTCTGACATAGGAGGTAGAGCAGGACGGTCAGTAATCAAAGGGTCCGGTATTAGATCGCCAAGTGTCCTTGGGACAGATACTGTTGTCCTACTTCCCTGCAGAGATGGCTACACATTTATAAATGGGTCCTAAATGTCCCAAGGGCATCAACAAAGAAAATCTCCAATTTGAAAAAAAGTTGTGACAATGTGTAATATGTAAATAAAACAGTATAGATTGATCTGCAGATCTCATCAACCCATATTTAATTCACAATAGTACGTATAAGATGTGGAAACCGAGATATTTTATAATTTCATGGAAAATATTACCTAATTTTAAATTTGATGGCAGCAACACATCTCAAAAAAGTTGTAGCATTTATTCTATTGTGAATAAAATATGGGTTAATAAGATTTGCAGATCATTGCATTCTGTATTTATTTCCCTTTTTACACATTGTCCCAACTTTTTTGTAATTGAAAAAAAAAAAATAAATTCAAGTCTCTGCTATAGACATTTTTAAGTTTTTTTTTTTTGTAGTCTCTTCTTCTTAATAACAGAATGACGTTTCCCACTTTCTCCAGTCCCGTCTCAGTTGGACAGCCAGAGATAATGATCCTAAAATCTGTTGGCTTATCCACTGTAAAAGTGTGGTCGGCCCATGTGGGTCATCTTTGGATAGTGGCCTCCCCCATGTCTGCAAGGATTCACTAATGAACAGTTTAAAAGTCACAAATGGAAAAACTTGCCTCATTATTCTCTATCAAAGTCAATCCAAGTGAGAAACGTGTTTAAAGACAACGGTTATGCAGCGTCTGTGAGAAGTAGCACAGCAAGCTATAACTATATGAAAAGAATGAAGAGGGACGTTCTCCGTAGTTTAAGGGTGTATTACACATGATGTCTCGTGATGAGAAGGAAGTTGTTAGTGCCCGTCTCTACTGGAAGACTGCCAACTGTTGAATACATAACGTGCGAATGATAAGCCTGGGTCTCAGGGTGGTAGCAGTCCACAAAGTGTGTCCCTTTTTTTTTTTTTAATTGTTCTGCAAGCCTAGATGTAAATTATGGAAAACACAACAACGACGCAAATCAATTAAACTCTGAATAAATCTTTCGTTGACCGTTTTTAATGTTGCACAGAAAAACCCAAAGCTTTTACTACCTTAGCCAAACGCAGATATGCCTCTTCAGTACAGCCAAGGCTGCTGAAACATCATAATTTTGCTCATGAGTAGGCGTCTTAATTTGATTGTGTTTTGGCGCAGACCTTTGGGACTTCCTCAAATGAATAGTCTGTCCTTGGTGGGCTGTTGACTCAAACTCATGCAGAGTATTAGTGGTGCCACTCAGCACTTTTTAGTGTATGTACTGTATATAGAAAGCAGAGTAGTGTTCCTTTGTCATATTAATTAGTCTTGCTGAGATGAAAATGGCTTTCATTTCCTCAAATAAGAATGATGCACTAATTATATTGGTCTTGGTTAATCAGGAGTCTTAATGGGTTTTCAGTTTGCCTCTTTTTGAGAGGACTTGACAAAGATTGCCAACTTGATATTAAATCCGCAACATGTGAGTCTTTGTGAAAACAAGTGTGCAACACTGATCTAAATATAAACTTTCATCTGTCTAAATGTGCAGAAATAGTTGTCCATTAGGTGACAACAGCATGAGTCCAAGCTAACAATGTTTCTTTAGCAAAAAGCTGAATTGGGTGATGGCTCTACTGATCGATCTGTGTGGATTTGACTGGCTGGTTACACCCTATCAAAATGGAGGATGTTTTGCTTTCTACTATCATATGATACAAAATTGACTTTATTTGAGTTTGGTTCTATTTTTTTTTTTTTAACCCATGTTTCTCTATAGACGAAACAATTATTGATGTTTTTTTTTTTTTTTTTTTAAACCTACTATAGACTTATAAAAATTATACCAGGTATAACAGTTTTATTTTACGATTTGCAATTATGTAAATGATCACTTCATGTTAGGCATTTATTTATTTTAAGATTGTATCCTTAATTTTTAGATAAGGTCATTTTTACCTAAACACAACTAAATAACAGGAGAGCAATTCGGGGAATTCGGTTTGCCTTATAACTGCACTATTTCAATCAGCTTTTTACCAGGAAAAATACAAATGACTGAGTAACTCATTAAAATTCCATCCAGTGTTACAACGATTAAAATAATCACACAGATAGCATGGGAAACTGCATATATCCACATGTGCAAAGCTTGTAGAGACTTGGACACTGGAAGCTGTTATTATGGGTCTGAAGAATATCTTCATTTTGGTTTTTAAGAATTTCTAAACATTATTAGTTATTGAGTGTAGATTAGTAGCCAAGAAATGATCAAATATTGCATCCATTTAAAAAAAAAATTCTACAACACTGTTGCAAGTGTTGTCTGCATACTTTCTGAAGCAAGTCTAGGTTTGGCCATGTTTAAGTTTAAATAAACTTAGGTTTCAGCTACTTCTGTTATTGACAATGTCAGAGAAAGAATTACTTTCTTATACCATGTCACAAACAACATAGGGGACAGTGATCATGTATGTGTTGTGCTTGCTTCTCTCAGAGTTCAGGCATTAGTTTTAACGTAGGGCTGAGAGCACTGCCTACTGAGAGTTTCCCCATTATCCCTTCAAAACTCCTCTTTTTGACATGACTCTGCTCTTGTCCTGTCCTTGTTCATTGACACAGTGACATTTGACATGTCTATAACATGCACATGCTTGTCTGCCAGCCTCCACTCGTCTATCTCAGTTATCCTGCAGAGTTTGTCAAACTGAAACTACACTTCTTTTGACTGGGCTCTGCCTCCTTTCAGTTGACTGTTGCACATTTTCTGTCAGATCTAATTTGTCTTCTTTTTGTCTCCGTCATCATGATCACTGTCTTGTGTGCCATTTTTGTCTTCCTGTGCTCAGTGCTGTCTGTATCATTTAAAAAAAACTCTTTTAAAACTGGATGCTGTCACACTGCTACTGTATCTTATGTTTACAGTTGTTTTTGGATATTCATCACATGTGATGTCCAGAGCAGCCATGTACATTAAAACTAAAGCTTTACTAGTCTGCAGTCTTAACTTTATAGTGTGATACATTTTTTGTCCTTTCTACTATGTTTCATTTTTCTCTTAGTGGTTTTTAGGTGAGATGTTGAGCTATGACTTGATGTTTCCTGTCAACTTTTAAAATTTTAACCAGCTTCAAGCACATTGGGAAAATTTGTGCCACCACAAAAAATTGCTCACATTTGTCATGATTTTTTTATTTTTTATTTTTTTAGCCTGTCTATTTCTTAGGCCATAAAATGAATCCTTAATGGGTGTGTTTTCAATTAGTCATGCCTCCAGGCAATGTTCCCTCTAGTTTTTGATGGGTCTGAGCGCACACACACAAACTCCCTGAGGTCCCTTGGACCACTGTGAGAAACATCACATGTGTGCACTGTGCTCACGGCAGCATCGCATCCATCCAAGTCACATGGTTTATTTAAAGAATTAAATTACAGCATTTACAGTTCTGTTAAAATACTTTTGAATTAAGTGCTTTAGGCCACTTACAATGCAAATTACAAAAATCTTGTTCATGACTTGTGTAGTATGTTAACGGTATTGGAAGTAGAAATATTTAATTCCAACTATGGCAAAACATGAACTGCCAACGAAACCAAGCCAACTATAAACTCCAATTTTGAAAACACAATTCACATTTTTATTATACAGCTCTGACTTGTATTATGAGTATGAGCCAGTGTGTAAAGCTCCAGCTGTGCAGTGGGTGAGATTGTCCTACTGTGGTCTGTGAGAGAGTCCTCTAACTCTTTGTCTGCAAAATATAGTACATAATGACGCGATTATTTACATTTCTACTGCCCATAAACATGTGACCGTATTTAATGATCAATATCCGAAAAGTGTAAATAAATGGCAATAGATGAGCACAAATCTTATTGAACTTAAATTTCACCTTAATTTTTCTGCCTGTCTTTCTCACATCTTCAATGGTTGTACAGGTTGTTAGCCTTGCCTCTGCTTGCAGGTTTGACTTGGTCTACTTCAAGACTATTTCTGGATGCTGTTTTGATATGATTCATTAAACTAAAGCCTCTTTCACGATCTGCACTGGATGCTTGAAATGTAGCACAAACATCCACAAGCTGTGAGATGTGTGTTAGCTCCTCACATTTTAGTGTCACAGCCACCATATCTGAGAATGTGCTGATTGACCCGTGTTTAAGTTTTTGCCTCATTATGTACTTGAATTCAGCATATTCACTGTTAATGACCCCCACAGAATGTGGGCAGTGGAGAATGGCCTCATGCTTCTTTGCCAGTGTGGCAATGTCTGCTGCTCCATACTCAAAATTGATGTCTGAGCTCACTGCCTCAATGTCAAATGTAGAAAACTCCTTCAATTCATCCTCTGGAAAACACACATCCAAGTGATCACAGAGCTTACGAATAAAACGAGTAATCTCACAGGTATTTCTGCCATCAGCTGATCAGGCTCTCATCACCTCTCCACTAAACATCCTTTTCCTCCGTCAAGTATTGGGAACGCAACTTTTCAATCTTTGCTCTTGCCCTCAGTGTCCTTCCATCACAATCAGGGTTGTGTCTTTGAAAAGAGAGACACACAGGTGTGCCAGCTCGCCCAAAACCTCTCCCAGAGCAGTGAGATTAGCCTTGAACTTTGAATCTGTCAGCTTTTTGTAACAGTAATTTGCCACTGGATCTCTATCACTGGATTCTTGCAGTAATTCTTCCACCAAAGTGTAGTTTCTCAGAACAGCATTCACAGCTTGGTCCCATGACAACCATCGCACTTCATTCAGAGACCTGAATGACAGTGTATCCTCATCAAGAATCTTTGCTAGGTCTTCCAATTTTCCCCTCTTTACAGTGGATCTAGAGAAAGTGGAATAAACCATTCTAAGAAGAGCTTCCATTTTTGGCATCAAAGGTACATCTTTCCATGCATTATCCATGTCCAGATCCTCTCTGTGGGCCACACAGTGTTCAGTTAGGTGTGGTACTTGCCACTTTAGTAAAGCTGCAACTCCGCTGTGCTTTCCTAGCATTACTGAGGCGCCATCGCAGGTCAGCATCACCATTTTCTGCATATCTAGTTCATGCTCGGTGTAAAACGGAGTTATTGGAGCAGCCAGTCACTCACTGAATCTCATTGCAAAATAGCACAGAATAAATTGTGTTTATTTTCAATTCAGGTTGTTTTTGTTTTTTTGTTGTTTGTGCCGAGTAGATTTTCTGTGCACAGAGACCGTGTCAGCAGTGCACAATTGCCCACGAGCGCAGCTTAGAGGGAACACTGCCTCCAGGACAAGGCACAGTCTCCATGCTTTTTCAACCCTGTACACCACTCTGCTTTCTGGCCTACAAATTATTAAGCTCTATTGATATCTACCTCCATCCATATTTCTTCTCCTACCTGCTTTTTTGCTTCATGTTGCTATTGTCTTTATTAAATTACCGGGAACAGTGGGAAAAATGGGTTTTTGATATCACTATAACAGCCCTGACCCTGGCCAACTCATCTGTCCGTCTGCTGTCGACTCATTTCACAAGCCTCTCAGCCTCCCTAGCTCTCAGCTGAGCCATTCCTGCTTTGACAAACACAAATGCATGTTCTGCCTGATACAAGATTTTTCTTTTGAGCTAACTTTTTAAATGGACGCATGCAGTGCATTGACACCCATGCAAGTCAGGGTATCATTCCTATTTAAAATTAGTTTAAAAGAAAAGTGCTGCAGTCAAATATATGGGTCTGTGTATACCAACAATATGTTGAAGTACAGCTAGTTGTATCAAGTTAACAAGGTAATATACAACACTCGTCTCTTTACTGTTTAGGGGAACGACTGCATAAAGCCTTTTATGGCTCCAGAGGGAGCTGTACAAGGCCCCATATATTCAAGTTCCTCACTAGTCGTTTGGGCTTCATGGCCACTGTAGCTAACTACACACCTCTGCTTAAGGCCTTGATAGTGGCTACCAGCATAAGTTTTTGACAAAGCAAGGTTGGAGGAGCTGCTTTCAGTGTAGGCAACAGGTTTTGATGAAGAAAAAGAATAATAGGTGTAATAAAAGATATTTTAGATTTATTTTTTTAAAGTTCAGTTCAGTGAAGTCACAGGAAAGTTTTTTTTTTTTTTTTTCATTATGTGCGTCCTCTGGTATGTGGTTTAGCTATTTGCACTGTTAGGACATTATCAATAGGAATCTGGCAGTTGAGGTGTGGGGAAATTGTGATGCACCGTTAAGATTTACATTTCATTATCAAACCATTCATGGTAGTAATATAATGAATCTTAAATTTCTCATAGGTATGATAAGGAGGGCCATGCCATAGATGGACAGTCTCTGACAGAGGTCAAAGGTGGCAGCGGGGGAGGAAACGCCAACTGGAAGATTCTGTCTGATGTTAAGACTGAGCACCTGGGACATGGAGACAAGGTACCCACATGCTCAATTTTGTCGTGACTTCTCAAAACCTTCAAGCTATGGGAACCTATTCATGGATAACGCTGAAGAAATTCAAGGACAAACTAAAACGCCAGTGTTGAATTCCAAACAACCGATATAAAAGTGCCCACAGTCAAGCAGCATTTGTTATTAACAACTCTCAGAACACATTGCAGGTCCATATAGTCTCACTATAGTGTAATCATGTCACTCCTAGCTAGGCCTTGCAAAGGCACTTTTAGGTGACAGTTGGTGTGATGAATATTACAACGATAATATCGTTGGGCCATTACATTGATACACCACCAGTTATGTGTGATCAAAACATGATCAACTACTGCTTATTAATTATCTTTCATTGTGGGTGTCCTCTCACAGTCTTGTGTGTTGTTGGTGAAAGTCACATATCTTTGGTGTTGGTTACTCATATCACATAGGCTCTGTTTGCCCTTGGTATTAAAATAAATGCCTTTTTATGTAAGTAATCTGTATTTTTAATTTAACCCCTTTTTTATTTATGCCATCTAGGGAAATGGTGCTTAAGAAACTCTGTGAATTGTCCGGAGCAGATAATGTGACCTGTGCGCACATCGTAACTTGTGTAATTTAACAGAATTTAACTTCCTCTGCAAATTAGCAATCATCACAGTATGATGAAATATGCCATTAGGACTACAAGAGTTAATAGACACAAGTGATTATGATAGGGTACCAAGAGGCAGAAGAACAGCTGTGTTGTAGTAGCTGTGTGTAAGATGCAGCAGGTGGGAAATATATTGTTGAAAGCTCGAAGTAGACTTGAGTGCCCATTATTCCCTAAGGTGGAATTACGTTCATGCATACTGCATGTAAGCAAATTAATGGGGTTGTGTGTGTGCGGGGCCATAGATTCAAGTTCCACAAGTTCCATGGGCCAGATGTGGCTGTGGGCAACTATTTTTAATAGCCCTGATGCATAATTTATCGACCAGCCACCACATCAAAACTGGTAGGTTTGATGGTGACATGGAGGGTCAAGGGTCAGCATGGCCACTCGTACACAGCAAAATGTGATTCAAAAATGTGAAAAGGTGGTACAGTACACACGCTCCATAATCAAGTAAAAGTATTGTCCTAAAGTTTTCTGCATAACAAGTACTTCAAATCTTTTACTGTTAATTTACAAAAGTAAAAGCACTTCAATAGGAAGTGTGTGTGTGTGTAATAATAGCTTAACATGCTATTATTTAAAAAAAAAAATGTTATAACCTCAGCTAGAAAAGATGGAGCTTATTTTATTTCCTTTATGTGCTGACAGGTAGTTAAACCATAATGATACATTAGGGTGCAGGAGGTAGAGCGGTTGTTGGTTCGATCCCTGGCTCCTCTGTTCACATGTAGAAGTGTCCTTAAGTTAGCTAGCAACTGAGTACCTCCGGGTGAATGTTGGTCAGCTGCATAGCAGCTCCCCTATTGGTATGTGAGATACCGTTTACCAAGTGCAGACCACTTTATAACCATTTATGACTTCATAATATTTTTTATAAAAACACAAGTATTGGTGTAAATCTGAAATGTGAATCTGTTATGAATTTGTTGCTTTTTATATTGCTGGTTGGACTGGTCATACAAATGTTCATTTCTTCTTAGTTTCTTTTACATTGTCTTTTCAGTTTTATTCTGACTCCTAACTTTAAGACTTTATGGGGTTAAATGATTTCTTCGCAGATCTGCAAAATGTATTCTCAATATTTCAGAAGAGATATGTCTGCTCCTCTGCAATCGAAAAATAATCATAGTAGCCAAGCATAATTTTGCCTACAGAAAAATGTTATAACTGTGTACAATGTAGGTTGTCCAAGTCCGTCGCTGACCCCCTCCTTATGGTGCCCTCACAGTTTATTCTATCATGAGTGACACTGCTGGATTCCAAATTGCAGTTAATGATTTACAGTTTTAGCTGTTCTATGATTGAAAGACCTACAATACACCTTAAACAGTCCCTTTTTGTTTTTTTTAAACCTCCACCACAAAATCTAACTTTAACCATTAGCTCCTTGTCAGTTGAAAGTCTTCTTTGGCACTAGCTCTCTGCTGTACAGGAGCAAAGGTTTGTACAAGGTCTGGACAGGAGAAAGTGACCCTGAGCTTGAAAGACTCCTGTTCAACCTCAGTATGGTATTTGATGGGGCGTAGTACTGAAAAAGGGACCGGGGGTCAAGGATTTTCTTGACCCTTCTGAGACATTGCATATACAGAAGCAAAGAGGTCAGGTCTCTAAAGACCTGATCCCCCAAACCCACGTCTGTTGCATTTAATTGTCCCCGTCACAAACTTTGTGTCACAATCTCAAGTTTCCACATGGCACCTGTGCCCTCTTTGACAGTAAGTGGTCACCCTCCTCTTGTTAGCCTGACAGTGCATTTTCTGTCACAGAAAGGGGAAACAAAATCCTCTTGCCACTGTTCAGAGCTGGTCAGTCACACACTAATTGAAAAGCTGGTTACTTGATTAATTGGACCTCCTTTGGAAAAGCAGCCGAGGATGATGTGTGGTTGTGTTCATTAAATCCAAACAGTCATTAGAAATGAAACAAGATGATTTTCTCATTTTGTTGCAGTCATTTACCATATTATCGGGGCTTTTTATTTATCCAGTGACACTGAGTATCACTTTTGTTTTTAATGCCTTTCTCATACCAACACTAGGGTCAGAGCTTGGAGGAGAGAGGAAAGTATTGATTTTCAATGTAGTTTATGTATTTGTTTTATGTTGGGGGGGCCAGTAGATTATTTTACCGGAATATTAGTAATTTGGTAGTCCATACCAAAATACCAATTTTAAGATAAATAAATTTGATGTATGTCAACATAATCTTTTATTCCATATAAGCAGCAACACTAAATGAAGTAATATATACGGGATGACTGTTATTAAAGTCACAACCATATTTTGCCAAAACATTACAGTACATTATTTATTGCAGCAAAGCGTTTGTATGCAATGTCCAGCTGGCTGTTTGTTTGTTTGTTTATTTGTTTGTTTGTTTTAATATAAAATGTGTGATAATCATATGTAATCTTGGAGGCACACACTGCAATGACTAGGCCGGCAAACGGTTACAGACGTTGGGTGACAGCTAACTGTGAGCTCGGTGTGTCAGGGCCCTAATGTTGATAGGCTACTAACTAATGTTAGGAGCAAATCGCATGATACAACCCAGTAATAAGCTATCGTTTTGTTAGCTTAAACAGGCTAACATTAGTGTGTGTAAACACGTGTGCATGTGTAGCATTGTTGCAACACATGTAGCTGTCGTAGTTCACAAACGGTAATGAGGACATTTGAGGGCATGACATTGGACGACGTGTTGTCCTAAATTTCTTATGCAGACCCGGAAGTCTATCTTTGAGATGCTTTGCCTCGTTCAAGGTGTTTCTTTTTTCTGTTCCAAAAGCTCTGAGGCAACTCGAACACAAAATCTCCAAACATGACTTCTGCCACGTTTTTTTTTTTCCCACAAGTTGCACCTATGTTAAAAAGTTACTGTTAGCTACCTTTTTCATCTGAGTTATCAACGTTTGTGAAACAGCTGTCGTTCACTGAAAGATGCCTTTTTGATTTCTCAATAAACCAGTTTGTCTTTTGTCAGTCCTTTGAACTCTTACAGACAAATGTCTGTCCTCATAGACTGATCTTTACAGTAAAGTGTCATTTCATACACATCGTTAATGATTAGTCAATCTCCCTGGGTGTGTTTGCTTCACAGTAGCAGGCCTCTAGTTCCTTGACCCAGAACAGACCCCCTTAGCCCTATCAAAGCATGCAGGGGCACAATGTCACAACCAATGCTGAGGTTGCTGGGGCTGGGGCCTGAGGGAGGGGAGCTGTTGGAACTATGTCCAAAACAATCAGCTGTTAGTTTTTTTTTTTTTTTGTCCTTTTCAGGGTTGCCACAGTGGATCATTTGTCCACATGTTGATTTGGTACTTTTTTATTTATTTTTTTTTTCTTTTTATGCCGGATGCCCTTACTGACGCAACCCTCCCCAGTTTATAATCAGCTGTTATGGTGCAACAGCTATTCATGCATTAGTGTGTGCTCTGCATGTGATGTGACTAATCTGCATACATGCTGAAACATGTCATCTCTTCATTACAGTTTTTCTTTCTGTTCATCTGTTTCTGTCCGATCTGAAAATTATCATTATGTCACTTGCTTTGGTGTTTTTCATGCCAACTAGAAATGTTTCCTGAGAGCTGTTTATGTGCCGATGGTTTGTAAAGTTTACCTCTTCACCCCAAAAGCAGCAGAGGCCTCCCTTGTTTGCATTTGTATCGGAGCCATTAGGAGTCTTGTTGCTGTGTAACTTTTGCATCTACTTCACAAATGTTGTTGTTCACAAACGCCAATAAATGCTCCTGAAAATGTCAACTTAATGTTAATTCATGCTGGTTCAACTCAGGCATAGAGCAGGCAACATATTTAACATACAAACCTCTAAGGCTGTGAGCGCGAGAAGGCTCCATGTAGGAAGAAGTGCATTTTAGTAAACTTTTGTTGATGTACATTGTTTGTTTTTCTGTTTTTAGGCAGACTACTACACCTGCATAGCTACCATCGTGTACCTGCGAAAGGAAAACTGCCTTTACCAGGCCTGCCCAAGCCAAGACTGCAACAAAAAAGTGGTAGACCAACAGAATGGCATGTTCCGCTGTGAGAAGTGTGACAAAGAGTTCCCCAACTTCAAGTACCGCCTCATTCTTTCTGTAAGTTTCTAAGCAATGGGTTCCCTAGAACGTCCCTTTTTCACCTGTGTCACACATGCACACACAAGCATATATGCAAATGCCTGTTCCCCTTTTCCCTGCACAGTCCTAAGCTGATGTTTCTGCTGAGGCTGTGCATGTCATCCTTCCAGAGCTTTCTTATTTCTCTTCTGTCTTGTGAAACTCAAGTGTCTCTCTCTCTCTCTCATTGCCCCCGTATGCTTGTTGTATTTAAATTGTAAAGACAATCTCCACTGTTTAAGTGGCACGTTGTAATGAGGACTTAATTTATTACGGTCTATACAGTTATGTTAGCTGTACGAAGGGTTATTTGCTTTAGCTTTACTTACTGTGCTCTTAATCATTTTACAGAAAGCTCAACAATAAACACTAATACAAGCCCCTTTTCTTAACTCATTTGCAAACAAACATTGTTTAAAAAAAATAATAAATCTGTGTCCGGGCAATTGCAGCCAGGCACCTGAAATAAACTGCTTTTGTTTTGCACCGCTCACCGGTCGACATATTGTTATTCTTGCAGTAGCATTAGCTGTGAATTTGCTTCCATTCTGTGTAAGTGCACTGTGACTCTACGTGATTTGCCAGTAGGATGTAGACTAATTACAGGATGTAATGATTTCTGAACAGATACATATCGAGAAACTCTTCCGCAAGATTTAAATTGGAGTTCATTTGGGGTAACAATGATCTACTTTTTTTTTTTTTTTTTAATGTTGCTTTTGTTTTCTGCATAATATTTCAGGCCAACATTGCAGATTACGGGGACAACCAGTGGGTGACTTGCTTCCAGGAGAGTGCAGAGGCCATCCTTGGCCAGAATGCAGCTTACCTGGGCCAGCTCAAGGACTCAGTGAGTCTTTGCTTTCTGAACGTTATTGTGAGAAGATGGTTAGAGCCAGAGCTAAACCTCAGGCTTTATTACTGCTAAACATTTTCTACTCACCAGTTTTGAAAAATTACTAGAGTTAAGGATTTGTCATACCTTTGTATATATACATACATAAAAAAAAAAATGCTTATAAAAGAAATCTACTTCTTGAATTCAATTTGAGCCTATTGTATTTTTCTTTATTTCAGAATGAGGCTGCCTTCGATGAGGTCTTCCAACAAGCCAACTTCAACACTTTTGTCTTCCGCAACAGAGTGAAGCTAGAAACATATAATGTAAGTAAAACATGATTGGTAATGAATTAAAAAAAACGTTTTCCAGATACACCACATCATTGTAAAAGCACAAAAATAACCCTGTGTAAAAGACTGAGGAGATAGTATGACCCCATGTTGCAGCAACATTCCTTTGTAAGCTAAGCATGTATAGAGCTTAAACCATTTTTTTGTGTTTGTCCCCTTTTGCTGGTTTGTTTTGCTTTGTTAATTACCAAATTGCCTACCTCATTTTGACTGACAGAGCCATCTCTAAAAAAAAAAAAACTCCTGCTTTCAGTGGCTTTGTGAAAGGTGCACTCACAGATTAGTTGCAGTCACTATTTCCTGTAGGCCACACTTCTTTTTAGAGTGAAGAGCATAAAAGAATTGATTGGGCTGGGACTCTGAGCAGGAAGTCTGGAGCCAAGCCAGAGGCTGCATCCGCCTTCAACACACAGACGAGGCCACTGTGTCTGTCACTTTCAGCTCAGCATCCTAACTGCCAATGGCACTGCTACAAGCATGTATTGGCTGCTGCCTCCAAACCCTGCTTTTCTTCAGCAGACACCTGCAACCCCTCCTTTTAGTGTTTCTCCTCCTTGGTGCTACAAACCAGCCATTGTGCTGTGCTCTCACATATTTTTAATGTGTTATAGTCTTCATGTGGGACAAAGCTGTTTACACCCATTCATCCTGTTGCAAAACAGGGCATCGGGCATTATCATATGTCATGTGAATTTTATTGATCTTGCACTTGAGGGAATGTAAGCAGTTCAACATCGGCATAAAAGCTAATGGACCAATACAATACATTGTTCAGTGTTGCTATTATGACATGACTTAATGATAAGGGAATGTTTAAGTGTTAATATTAGCTAAAGAGTTCCAATGCCTTGCTGCTTTTAAAGTCCCAAAAAATTCAAAATAGCAGGAATTTAAAAAATGGTGTCGACATTTTGGGGCGACTGACGCGCAGGAAGGTAGAGAAATTGTCCACCAATCTCAGTTGTTGGTTCAATCCCCGGCTGCATAGCAGCTCCCCCATCGGCGTGTGTGTGTGTGTGTGTGTGTGTGAATGAGAAGCAGTGTAAAGCAGTTTGAGTGCCAATAGGTAGAAAAGTGCTATATAAGTGCAGAACATTTAGCATTTATCACAGTGAAATTTGAAAACAATGAAGAATATAAATTTAGAAATCAGCTGTATGGCTATGCATTCATATATCTTTTTTTTTTTTTTTTTTAACCATCTTTACAGCAGGTAGTGGTTCGCAAACAAACTCTTTACTAGTGTTTTAATTACCTACAGTTAACTATGGTATGTATGGTTGTTTTTCTTGTTAAACATTTATTAAACATATAATAGTGTGTAGGTTTTGACTTGAATAGTCTCACCTTAGCTGGGCTGCCTGTGTCTGCTGTGTAGCATCCCGATGGCGTCACGACTACACTTTCCGATCCAGTAATTTCACTTTTTTTTTTTTCTCTATTCCATGTCACATGGGGACTAGAAGTGTGTAACACCATAATCCACAGATTTTAAGTCAACAAAAATTTTTTTTTACATAGTAAGCCCATACTGTTTCAGCCTTGTTATCGTAATGTGCGCATATATCGCATCAGGTGAGCAATATTAACTAACCAACGCCTCACTCTACAGCTTTTTTTACTTTTTGATTCAAAAGCAAGCTTCTCATTCTTTATGACCAGCCTACAAGAGAAGGGTACTTCTAATTTTGTCTACATATTTTAGAAACGCTCGTCACTAGTTCTTTAAACCACGGGTTCTCTGCTCACTGCTGAGTACCTGGATCAGGTGTGTTCCGTCTGTCAGAAGCTACAAGATACCAATTCACTTTGTCTTCCCACACTGAATGGAATCTTTTATCGTCTGATTGACTGAAAAACACAACCAAAACTGGCGTCCTTGAGCACCATTATAAGGAGCCACCTTTAGTTTGTTTCTCCTTTTTTTAATTTACATTAATGTAATCTTTCTGTAGATACATATACATTCAGGAGGCTAACATAGCATCCTTCTCTTTGTGTGTTGAAGTGCCATAGGCCTTCCTCTGTACAGTGATACATTCAGCTGACCCTTTGGTGGGTGTGAGTATGTTTATCATTATCATAGAAGATGTGCACTAAAGAAAACGCTGTAAAGTATGATCAAATTTCCCATGGTTAGTATTAATGTTTTAAAATGTAGTTGTCATTAAAACCACGGTTTAATACCCAACTTTGAAAAAACCTTCCACTGTGAAGTCTCACTTTTATCCATCTTCAAGTTAGCAAGTGTCTCCTTCAGTCTCTCCTTACCACAGCCCTACATGCTGAGCAGTACGTGCTGGCTGCAAACTCCTACAAACTGGACTGAGGTGATGCTGATAGCCAGCCCTCTCACAGACTTACACTCCCCTGACAGTTCCTGACCACATCGAGCAGTAGCTTTTACAGTATCGCTTTAGTTCACCAAGAAATGCAGCCTGTTAGTCCACTTGCCTCTTAGTAGACTGTTAGCTTGTGGATATTACACCTGCAGGATTCCTGCTGCCTGTGGACTTTGGAGAGACTTGCTGCTGCTACAGTTTGGTTAAGTGTTTCCTATTTGTAGTCCGTGTTGGTATTAATAATGTTTGTTTGTTTTTTTTGCATTTTGATTTAAATACTTTTATCATCTCCTATCGGGTGCTGTCAATAAACATACAATTTTCTATATTTGTATTCACTGTAAAAGACACATGAAGCATTAACAGTCGTCACATTGTTAGTAAGACTCATTGGGTCCCAAAGGGAAACGCTGTGTGCAAATGACATTTCACTTTGTATATCAGGACTTTTGGAACCTTTTTTAACAGTGATTATAATTCTGACAGTTTTGTTTAGTAAAGTAAAAGTGATTATGTCAGTGTCCTTGAGCAAGACACTGAACAGTGTGTGTGAATAAGAAGCAGTGTAAAGCGCTTTGAGTGCCAATAGGTAGAAAAGGGTTATATAAGTGCAGAACATTTACCATGATGTGACATTTTCATACCATTTCATCTCTACCATATACAGCATAGGTAAAACATCGGTACCGGATATTTCCTACAGGGATAACTAGTGTCAAAGTCAGTCAAAACTACATATTCTTTTGTCCCGTCATAGCATCATAATTCTTCAATTAATGAGCATTAAAGATTTTCAAGAATAAATATTGATGCTTTTAAATCAAAACAATCCATAATTAATCATAGTGTATTTATCAAATCACTTGTGTTATGCAGCTGGTTGGTGGTGATGCATGATGTGAATGCTTTCACACAAATCAAAAAAAAGAGTTGTATTTTGGCATTGAGCATAATGCGTAGTAACTCTAAATGTCAGCTGATAAATTTAAATGTTGCTGTAAAACACATAATTTAAGTACTTGTTAAATCTTCAACCTGCCTGGAATCAGCAATGCCTACTCTTGGGTACAATATTCAAACTATTATACTCCTAGAGTCTCATTGTTCCTTCAGGCAGTGTCTAGACATTGTAATCAATTGAAGTGTCCCAAAAGGGGGCTAAAGGGGATATCAGACAGCATTTCCAATGCTTTTCACTGCAGTTTTCCCTAACTTGACCACTGCTGACAGTTTTAAACTGAAATTGGACAGATTTTCTTTGGCAACAAATGTGTTGCATATATTTATTTATCTGCTATCCTCGCAAATCCTCTATCACTTATTATATATATTAAGTCTTCTACATTATTCATAGATTACGGTGTAAGTAGTAAAATAGGTCTTAAAACTCTACTGGTTTTGTTGCTACCAAACATCACTTGGGCTTAACCACTTTCCAATGCTGGGTAAAGAGTTGCAGGTGTTGCATTGTGTGCAAGGATAAAACACTGGTTTTCATGCAAAATAAGGATTTAAAGATTTGTCTGATTTGAACTTATCATATGTCTGCGAATTCCCGATTCACTCCGCTGTTCTCTTTTAAAGTCCGTATGAGGGGAATTGCCTTGATTTGCACACATGAAATGACTCCCTTGACTCTTGTGTTCTGTATGTGTTCTTGACTCATTTGAAGTTGTTAGAAAAAGGTCACAGTGGAGCACGTGTGTGTGTGTGTGTGTGTGTGTGTGTGTGTGTGTTTGTTTGTGTTGTTCCTCTTGTGCTCATGTGTATTCATGCTTGCAGTGATAGCTGTGTGGGGAACCAACACTAGTTGTCAAAAGTGTGGATCAGTGCTCAACTTGGCTGTGTGATGTGTCTCATCACCTTTACTGTGTATGTAGTAGATGTAAACTGTCCCAAAAACAGGTATAAAACCTTTTTCTTTTGGGGGAGTTATGTTTGCAGGCTTCTTTATTTATGGTTTTATTTCCATTCTGCAGACACAAGCACAGTGCTTTTGCCTGCAGTATGGTTCAAGCAGTCTGCTTGTCGCAATCAAATGTAAGGTGCTCGAATTTCAGTAGAAGATAAACTGGAAGAAAATGGTTGTTTTCCAAAAGTCCACCATATTGGTGGGCAGTCAGTGATCTTTGTCTGCAGGCAGGTCCGTCTTAAATTATGACACAAGTCTGTACGAAAAACACGAGAAATGCATTAATAGGCTTCTCTTCCAATCAAAGACAACTTAAATTTCACCCAGTTCAGCAGCAGAGGATTGAAGGAGACGAAATGAATGTAACCTCCTCTCAAATGCAGAGAATAATGGTAGAAATAACTTTCCTCTGCCTAGTCGTGGAGGTAGCTATGGCTTAAAAGCCACCTCTTTTTTTTTGTGTAACATTCAATTGAATGCTTGCACAATTCAGATACTCAGCCCAAATGTCTCATATTAACCCACTTTGTCAAAAGAGAAGGTGAGATGTGTCTATTCTGTTTCTAGTAGATGATGTATTGCCTTTATTATAATTCAGCATATTGAGAAGTAATGCTTGAATGCTTGAATCGTATCCTGAATAATACTTATTTGGGGTGTGCAAAGGTATTGACTTCACCAACACTTTAACTTGCAATAGAACCTTGTATATATCGATGTGTGTTTGGGGTTTTTTTTTACGTGTAAACAAACAGAACTTTTGTCTTGTCTTCTTATTCTGGGAAGAAAGGTGAATTTTGATCATATGAATAGTTTTCTTATCTTATATCTCTGACAGGATGAATCCAGGATCAAGGCTACAGTGATGGATGTGAAACCCGTTGACCATAAGGACTACAGCAAAAGGTTGATCATGAACATTAGGAAATTGGCTGTTCAGTAGGTTTGACCTATACTATTATTTTTTTTTTCCTTTGGTGTCTGTACAGTCAACAAACAGCTCTCCATGTGGTAGAGGTTTTTTTCTTTTGAAGGATGTTCACTTTTTTTTTTTTGTTGTTTTACCTTCTTGTGAACAAATGATGCACAGAGTACTAATGAAACGCTGTCTTTTTGGGAAATATTGATTGGTGGCCTGATTCTGTAAACTGCCTTTTTTTGTTAGCAAACATAAGAGACATGGATTATTTTTTTTACTTTTTTTTTTTTTTTTAAATGTGGGGAATCAGAGCAGAGAGTGGTTCAGTAAGCCACAAAAGAAATCATCTGAGTCTGTCTTAAGTCAGCCAGTTATGCGTGCATGCACTGTGATCATGTGGGGGTGGCGGCTGCTTGAAGCAGAAGACCAGCACAGTAGCAAGCACCCTTTTCACTCTCTGATGCGCACTCAAAATGGCTGGGCTGGACCTGCACATCCCTGATAAGGCAGTTTACTCTCCCACTCTTATTTCCTCTGTCTCCTTTCTCATACTTGCAGACATAAGCACATATACATGTGCAGACCAAATGGCAAATGGACTTCACACTGTTTAAGTAGATACAGTGGTTTTTGTCTGTACTTTGCCTCTAACTGTTGTGAGTTCTGTAGTTGCATATTTTTTGTGATAATTGTGAAAATAAAAGATGCTTGTAAACATGTCTAACAGTGGGAACCTGTGCCATTGTCCGGAGTGTATTAACTGAAGCACGTGCACGTAATGTGAAAAATGCCTGATCTGAGCAGAAGCAAACAGAAATATGCAGGCTATTATAGAATTGCACAATGTTTAGCGCGTATAATCCAAGGGCTTGCACACAATGGGCTCTATCTCCTCAGGTTCTGCTCAGATGTGCAACAGATTTCCCCCTGCAAGCCTGACTTTCATGTTGTATTAAAGCAGAACATCAGTGAGGCTGCACCTCCCCATTTTCTTTTTGTTGTGATAACATCTCGTTTCTGCTGAGTGCTGCATCAGTTGCCTGCAGTGTGCTGAGATGGATTACACCTGTCTGTGAATGCTGGGAAAAGGTAAGTTTTACTTATTTTATTTTCGCCAACTGTACTCGGAAACATTGATCCAAGTTTGCCCAACATCTCACCACTAACATGGGTTTCGTACTTCTGTTGCCATCCGTTATACATCTTTTATAACACAACTCAGATACCGGGGTAGGTAATGCCAAAGGTGGCCAGAAGTGACTCACCCCATTCTTTTCACACAATCCTGGTCCGTCATACAACAACAACAACAGAGACTCTTATATGACCTGTTTACACCGGCTGAGTTCAAACCTTTTATTCTGAGAAGCCGACAGCACTGCTAAGAGTAGGATTGTGCTTCTGCCAGGTTTTAATCTACTGTAGTAGTTTCCCCTGGGACTTTTCCTGCCATGTTTAGAACGGGTGTCCCATAAGCTTAAAGCCCTTGACTTAAGTGATGTTTTGATTAAGCCGATTACACACTTTTAATGAAGTACAAATTTGATTGAATGCCATTCATAATTGATTTGCACATGTGAATAGGGCGGGGTAATTGCACCTCAACACATTTGTTTTATTAGCAGGTGATTGGCATAACTAAAGGACATTGTCCAACAATATGGGGAGTTTGTGATGAGATGGTTTCATTGCATCGTCAACCCATAGTCATGGATTTGTTTTCTATCCAATCACACTACATTTTTGGATAAACGAGGAGGAAAAGCATTTACCTACTTTTTTTTCTTTACTTTTTTTTTTTTAATTTTGTCGTTTTGACTTATCCCGTCAGTTCAGGGTCCCTACAGTACTTTTTTCTTTTAATCTTATTTCTTTCTCTGTGCACTGACCTGACCGGCTCCAGTACCTTTTTAAGATACAATAGAATGATGCCAACAATTAAAGGAATAATTGTTGCAAAATGATATTGAACAATTCTTTTGAGGTTGTAATTATGATGCGCTGTCAGACAACTGTAGTTGTTCCCGTTGTTTGGATTAATACAAAAGTATTACTTTTTTGTGCACCATTATATGTAGTTGCGAATTGTCAAAAACCAAAGAAAGCACATAATAAATGTTATTAACCTGACTAAGATACCGCATTTAACACCAAGCTCTATGTGGAATATATAAAGCCAGAATATTTAGATTATCTTCATGACATATGACCCTATTGGACTCTTGTATGAGGTGAGTGTTAACGCTGCTGCCCAAACTTATTCCAAGCTTGTTAAAACACATGCTGCTGGGATATAAACATATGCTACACTGTTGGGGCCACTGATTGCCGCACCGCTGTGCTCATCTGTTTCACTGAGGTATTTATGGGTTTGACATTTTCTGTCTGCGCGTGGGGAAAATGTCATTTGTAGGTTTACACGTCCACCCTAAAGAACGACATCAGATTTATTCAAAATGCAATTGTCTACAAGATTGACTAACCCTGGCACGTTGTAATTCTTGATGGCTCCTGGTCTGGGGCCATGGTTGGCTTGTATTCTTCTGGAGCACCATGCAGAATGCTGAAGAGTCTTTAGTTAAACGGGGACATATAGAACGTTTTTCAAGAGCAGCTGCTACAATTTGAGTATAGAGCTAATGTGAATTACAATATATATTTGATTATTACTGTTAATAATAAATGCATACAGTGCACCAATCATTATCTTCCGTGTAGACATTGTAAACAGACTGAGTGTTTCTTATTCACAATTGTGAATATGAGACTGTTAATATGACCTACTGTTATTTTATGTTGTTATTGTAAAGCTCTGCTTAGCTTTTCACTATAACCGAATAATTACTTTCTAAAAAAAGATGAGGTGTAATAAGCTTCAAGCAAGTGCATAACTTCCCTTTTACCTGTCTAGCAACTCTTCAGTCGCCACTTTTTTTTAAATTCATTTAAGAAAAATGATCATCCAGAGACGGTTCAACAATACAGGCAGTACACTGCTGGATAGTCTTTTCCCCTATTCTGTATGTGTGAGTGTTCATAAAAGAACATGTTTTACAGAATTGGAAAATGCTCCTGCTATGAGTGGCTGCCTTTACCATCGCACACAGTCATTTTGGGAACGAAGCAATTAAGCCAAGACAAACAGATTTTCATAAATCTGCGTAACGGTGTCATTACGGACATTTATTGTCTTGACGTGGCCGACTCCATCGCAACTACCTGAATGTGGAACAGGTGAAAATAATCACCAATCATCTCCGCGCCATTATTATGGGTGGGGATTGGGCATGGACGGCGTATGCACAGGCTGCAGGAACAGATCTGCAAATCATTATAAGTTATTGTGGTCATTGTCAGTCAGCGGTGCTGTAGCTGGGGCCTTGCCCAGCCTGCCGGGTTGTTTAGTTTTATTGCTGGTGGACTCTATTGCTGCGCTGAGTCTAGGAATGCTCATGGCCCTGACACTGTGGAGACAAATGGGCAAGAGGAGGACCCCTGGGTGCTGCTGTAATGAATGGGAGTGAGCAGTGTGTGTAATTCACAAGATTCATGGGTCTCGTTCCTTTCCAGGGCCAGGGGTGTTTTCTTATGTCTATGAGAAGGGACAGGTGCAAGACTTATTTTTGTGTGTGTGTGTGTGTGTGTAGAGCAGCTTGTCTAGTCGAGGGACCTGTTGACTGAACACTGATCATGCAGGGAAGGAGTAGGGATTTTTGTTTGTTCGACTGATCTCGCTCAGACCTGTGCTGGGGAGAGAGAGAGAGAGAGAGAGAGAATAGGCCTTACGCTGGCAGGTGGAAAGCAGATTGTTACAACAATTGTCGCAATCAAATGTAAGGAATAATCCGTCATTGCCTCTAAAATCCAGCAAAGAGATTCAGTCTCGAGATACAAATGTGTCTCTGGCCGCTATCCTGTTTTCACTTTAATTGGATTTGCGTGTAGATAAAGTTCTGTTTGTCTTCTCAAGCACTAGAATTATAAGGCCATGTAGTGTTGGTGTTTTCTCTGCAGCGTCTCCTTGGCATTGTCACGGCTAGAAGACCTGAAAAACACACTTGACTGATAAAAATTTTCAAGTTTGTGTTTTGTTTCTCCCACACAACCATTTACTGTCAGATGTCACATTTTAGGCCCTGCTGATTAGTACAGTTCTCCTGGTGAGCACGGTACCAATGTCCAATGATTAGATCCATTTAGCCACTGTTACTTTCCTGGCACCTCCAGGTAACAAGGCGGAGGTGTGTCATATTTTAGGACTGAGTATGTAGCTGAATTGGTCCCGATTGGCATGAATTTACATTTTTGCGCCCTCAACTCTCCACTGACACACGACATTCTATTCACTCAGTAACCTAATCTCGGCCACGTACGAGAGAGAGACTTATTCATGCACCTTAGTGATGAACATCACAAATTCCTAATAGTTTAAGCTGTTACACATGTAAAAGGTCTAAAACAAAAGTCAAATCAACTGCAACTGAAGACACCAGTGGTCTTTTTGGGTTTGTTTGGACTTTTTTTTTTTTTTTTTTTTTTTTTTTTTAAGGTAAATTTCAATTGGAGCACTTTTTTCTCTAATGGGTAATTTTTATTTCTTTTTGGCCATTTTTCTGTATTTGTTGATCTTTCTTTGTCTGTTTTTGATTAGTTTTTGTGTTTGCATTGTTTTTAGTCGGTTTTTGTTTCATCTCTGCTCATTTTGAGTGCATTTTTTTTTAAAAATCTGAGATTATTTAGTGTTTCTTTTAATTAATTGTTTGTTTTATTAAACAGGAATTAACACGAACCTTATAGGTCCTGGGTTTGGGCACTGTACACCCAGTCATTCATTCATAACTTTAACCAGTGATTATCACACTTTCTGTAGTAGTTAGATGGAGGAAATGAAAAAGAAGATGAGGAAACATGGAGCAGGATATAAACCTCTTAGGATGTGACTGTTATTCTTAGATTAGACAAAGTAAAACTCCAATAACATCGAAGATGGTGCATTCTTCAAGTGGACATATGATACATTATGCTGACGCTGTTCTCATTCACACAGCATTCACAGACTGTGAACACAGCATCAACTTTAATTTGGCTGCAGATGGTAGGAGATAATATTTAGTCATTTAGCAACAGAGAAACCAACCACGTTATGTCCCACTGTAAAACCAAACGGCACCTATTATGCGAACTACTTTATTTCTATGTTTAGATGCTGAAACAGGTTTCATCATAGCTACTTGTTCTACCTGAATGGATTTTAAATGAAACTAACAAATTAATGGTTTCAAATTAAAAGTGTGCCATTTGCATTTAAAATCTGTTGTGTCAGTACGACGTCCAAACCGTCACTGTTAGTGAAGTGTAACCCATTATTAGGCTGAATAATTAGAACAAATCCATCACAGAGAAGCGAAAATATGAATTGTGGCCAAATAATCTATTTGGTAGATGTGGGGAAAAATAACAAACGAAACTCAAATGTTTCACAGTGGTGATGGACAAATGACCCAAGGGATAATGTGAAAGCAACCTCAGACTGCATTTCATTTGCTGAAGGCAAGAACACCACCACAAATAGACAGGAAGTGAAGACAGGCACATTAAGGGTCATCACTAGGATAGACAACCAGCATATTGGTGATGTCTGTGGGTTCCAGACCTCGTTGACTGCACTTTCCATTTCAAAAAACAGTGTAGTGGTGCATGGATGACGAAAGGAAATGATAGAAATTGTGGCTGAATATATGCACACACACACACACAAATCCACTTTTAGAGAACTGCTTGCTTTTGATAGGTATAGTTTACTGGATTATGTAAGACACTGAGACATCGAGGTGTCTTCCCGTTTGGCCCCCTCCTTCCTTTAAAAGGCTCTTTCACTGCATTAACTGTGCATGATAAATTATTGGCCACAGTTATAACAAGAAAATAGTGTTTTGTATCTGTCTATTTTTGTGGTTTATAGTTTGTGATAGTTTCTGTCACCCACATCTGCATTTGCTGTTCTTTTTTTTTTTTCCTTCTTTAGTAAATCTCATGTAAGGCCTCTGCTCAGTTTACCACTGAGTAACTGACTTCTTTGGTTGCTGCTTAGATCCTCTAAGGAGCTTGTTTGTTTTCAGCATTCAGTCTTTTGCCATGATTACTGCATATATATAAATCTTTTTTTAAATTGGGGGGGAAAAAAAAAACTACCTCTTGAGTGCATGTGTTTAAAGCTTTATTTTAATGTAATTCAATTTAAATGAATTCACGTACAATTGGATTTTGGGCCGAGCTGAGTCGTTTGCTCAGCACACCACAGGGCTTTTGGCACATTTTCCCACTTAACCACCATTTGTGCCCCCTTTTTTCCTTTCGCTGGATTTCCATATGTATTAGCAAAGATGATAGCGGGGGTTTGTCCTATAGCTGTCAGGGTTTTTCTTTTCTTTTTTTTTTCCCTTTAAAGGACCAGAATCAGCACCATGGGGGCATTTTGAGTGGTGCTGGTAGATATTTTTTTTTTTTTTTTTTTTTTTCACATACTCATTACGTTGAAGGAGGAAAAAAAAAAAAAGAAGAAGAAACATCAAAGGTTCAGCACATCACTGAAATTACTATTCCTAGTATGGTTTCCAATATCAAAATAACTTTGAAGTTCCATGTTGCTCTTTTGTAAACCCCACAAAGGAACTGACACCCCCGTGCTTTGAGATCGGCTGCTTTTCATTGTGTATGTACAGGTGTGGGTGACCTTGTCGACGTTCTTTTTAATTGGATGACCCGTTGCTTTGAATAAGGGCTGCTCATCGGTGAATACTGAGGAGTGGTATCATCCCCGAGTTCACTGAAGTGTCAAAATAACAAGCGATTAGGCGGCACAAGGAGACATGGTATGATGGTGTCAAAGTCGATCACCATACAAGTATCAAACGCGTGTGTTCGCTTCTTCGCCTGTGGAAACACTCCAGTCTCCTTCCATGAGCCGAACCGAGCATCATCTACAGATGCACTGTGCAGTTCTTGTGCATCATCCCTCCATCCACCCTGTCTGTCCATTTTCTTCCCTCCCTCTGTCCCTCCCTCCCTGCCTGCATACTTTTAACACCACTTTGCTTTACTCTCCCTCCCAGCCTCTGCGCTGAGACATTTTTAATAGTCCCTGTAAAGAGGGATTTGGACAGACGTTTTAGTTATGTAACGAGGCCCTGCCCATGCTGCTTCTGTGCTTCCTCTTCCACCCCATCTAGTTTGTGTTCCATTGTTGGGTCTCTAATTGTTTAGAAATGCCAGCAGAGCTCCCTTCAGGCTTGAAGTGTGAAACCTGCTCTACATCACATCTGTTTATGTGCTCGCACGTGCCTCCTGGACACCACAGCTGAAGACAACCAGTCTTGCATTAGCTACACTCACTCCCATCCTCCATTGCCTCTCTGTACACTCCACACAGTTTACAGTGTTCATCAGTGTGGAGATTCACTTCTGGCATTTCCATTTTTATGCCTCTGTGTCGGTGACAGCTTGTAAACAAATGAGATTTTCGAGTTGTCTGTCTGTCCCCTTCTCATTAACGCAGCATTTCAGAAACACCTAGAAGGGCATAAACAGCTAGTTGAACTTAAGGGTGAACTGATTTTGATGATCAAATGTGAAGGTCCCTGTGACCTCATGTCTGCCCCATTCTTATCAGCTCCATATGTCCATATTGCTTTGGGGAAATGTTATTGCATCTATGAAAAACATCCACTCTGGAGTGCTTTTACACCAGACCTTCAGACTTTTTAGATTGGTCCAAATCAAAGTGGCGAGTGTAGAAGGTGCCTCAGACCATGGTCTAGACCAAAGAAGCAGAATTCATGGCTTTTTCAAACCTGTGCTTTGTTGGCTCTGATTCGAATCAGTGGACCAGTTTGTAAACTCTGTCAGTTTTCCTCCTTTTCTTCAGTTTTCTGTCATTCATTCATTCATTCATTCATTCATTCATTCATTTATGGATTATCTTCTGGTTATCCAGAGTTGGGTCATGCTGGCAGCACGTTTAGTGAGGCTTTCCAGCCACGAGCCGATTTCCACCTTTCTCTGGTGGGATTCCGAGGCTTTCCCAGGTCAGATGAGCAACATAATCTCTCCAATGTGTTCTGCTTCCACCATGGGGTCTCCTGCCAGCTGGGTGCGTCTGGAAGACCTCCAATGGGAGGCTCCCTGGAGGCATTCATTTTAAATGCCTCAACCACCTCAACTGGCTCCTATAATGTGAAGGAGCATTGACTCTACTCTGAGCTCCTTTTAGGTGTCAGAACTCAGAAGTCTCAGCCCAGCCACCCTGCGCAGGAAACTCGTTTGACTGCTCGATGTTTCACACATTTCACCAAATGCATCAAAACAAGTTTCTGATCTGGGGCAGGAGTAAAATGTGAACGGAGGAAGTACATCCTGAAACGTTGCTATGCAACATGGTCAAATGCACAATTACTATTAATTCATAACCATGGTCGTTTCTGCGCTGTAAAAAAATAAATAAAAACCAAACAAAAAACAAAAAATTAATGCAAAATTTCCAAATTTATATGAAGGGCAAAATGCATCAATTTACAGAATTTACATAGAAGCACTGTTAAATTATTCTGATTAAACACCTTCAATAAAATGACAGCACTATAAGTTCAGTTGCAAAACCCTGTTGTTTGAAAGATTCTAGCCATATTATTCTGATCAGAAGGGGGTTGGTGGATCAGTGGTAGAGCATTGGTTTAGGATGCAGAATGCTGTGGGTTTGAATCCCACCCCACCAGGTGGGGCCCCACCCAGCGACCAAGGGCAACCTTAGTGCTGATCTCGAGCCCGGATAAAATGGGAGCAGCAGGAAGGACATCTGGCATAACAACTCATGCCAAATCACCACGCAGAACACGTTCCACTGTAGTGACCCCTGAAGGGTCAAGCTGAAAGACGGTGAAGTTTGCCATTACTCTCCAGGGCAGCTTTTTTCATTTTTCACAGGGCTCCTCTGTCTTCTCATTTCAGTAACCAAAGGGCTTCACTTAACGTCATCTGACCACAGTCCAGGTTTTTGTTCTTCGTTGACAAGCCACAACTCCTATTTACTCCAAGTAATCATTTGGCAGGCAGATGTAAAAGAATCCAGGTAACTAGTGGACCAACCGAGTAGGAGCGTGAACACAGCGGACAGACTTGACCGAGAGGACAATTTTTTTGGATGACAGCCAAAGTAACCAATCATGCTCAAGTCAAGACGGCCAATATTTGATTCACCATGGAGCAGAAGTGGAGATTGGACCAATCAATCAACTAGAATCTCCACCAGCCATCCCAGGAAAACAGAATTAAAGCAAACCGCATATGGATCCTTATGACTAACTTTATAAAGGCCTAAAAGGGAACAGCTGGACTGACATTGAGGTGACATTCGATTCATGTTTAAATTCATGAAAAATTCTAGTCTAAAAGTTCATCTAGAATGTAAAAGTACACAAACATAAAATCATACATTTTGAATATATACTAAAAATATGTATGCTTATGGTAAATACAACTTATTTACCATAAAATTACAAAGAAAAAAAAATCCTGACTTGATTGTTGAGACAAGGCATTGTCACCTTTTAATCAACAGATGAAGAAATAAAACTTCTCTGATCATAGCAACATTTTATACCATTGTCTAATAAGGTAAAATGATGAAGTGACTTTTTGTATTTATATACTCTTATCTCAAAAGGTCAAAAGTCAAATCCTTTGTCTAAGTGAAAACTAAAAAATATTCACTACAATCATACATGTAACTAAAGCAACAAGTTTAATTTCATTAGTGCCTTTTGTTAAATTCCTTTAACGTTTCCATTACACACGAGACTGGACAGATTGTGCATGTGAATCACAACCTGACTGTTTGGAGGAGGAATACAAGCATGAGGCAGTAAGTCTAGTTTTCTTTTCCATTGTTACCTCAGTATCCATCTTCAGTGAGTGCATGAACGTGTGCAATGGGAATCCAACTCACGCATTACAGACGTGTTTGTCTGAGTTTATGCCAAGGCCTTGTTGGGAAAACAAAATCCGCTTGCTCCTCTGTTTCTCCCCAGGATACCGATTATAGCTCCATGTCAAGTAGGCCAGGCCAGGGTAAGAGTCAGCCCCCGAGGGGGAGGCCGGAGCCTCAGGCTTTGCTACAATACGTCTCCGCAGTGTAACATTCTAGATGCTCTGGCTGATGCACCACCCTGACAGGGTGATTTTCTTCCTGCTCTTGCGCAGTACTCCATTCACACAAGCCCTTTTCAAGTTGCCCCCTCCTCCTACCAAACTGAAAAGCAATTGGCTTATTTACTTACTGTCAGTGGAACCTTCTTGCGTTTCTGAAACAAGATGAAAAAGGGAAAGTCAGGGAGAGCGACTGCACTGTCTCAGGAGTTGACAGACTGCCTACGCAGGCAGCTTTACACACTTCCTGCTGGAGATTATATTTTGACATCTTTTTACAGACCCCTTGAAGACAGGGCTAAATCAAGAGAAACCCTTTAGTCAGTCATGTGAATGCAATGGAAAAGGAGAAAAGCAAAGCTTCTGAAGAATGAAGACTGAAGTTAAAAAAAAAAAAAAAACATCCTCTTGGAACGATTCTCACTGTTTTTCGTTCACTTCTTCAAATGTCTTGCTCCATTCAGATCATCACTGTCTCATTTAAAGCATTTTCACAGAAAAGTACTGTGTTGAGCTTATTACTGAAAGGATGAATGTGTTTGCAGCTACTGGAGTGAAACTCTGGACCATACACTCAATACAGCTCCACAGACAGACACTGGAAAACTAGAGTTGGAAATGGTTCTGAGACTGTCAGGTCCTGCTGTCGCTCAAATAACCAAGAGCCCAGTAAAGGAATGTATGTGTGTCACATGCTGAGCTGACAGCTGTTTGGGTTTTACAAAAGTCATGAAGTCATCAACGCTGTGTCTGATTGAGGGGTCACGGCCCATCTTCACACCAAGACAAGCCGAGCCGGCAGTGGGAAAGTCTCGGCGCCATCACTGGCTCTTGGTCGTTTCTTTTCCTGGTGTAGTACTTCGAAATTATGGCCTCTTCCTTCTCTAACTGACTCTCGTATTATCAGCCTGGAAAAAGAGAAGGAAACTGTGCCGTAGACACACTAACCAGCTGTCAAGGTGCCTCAGCTTCTGTCCTGCCAACTTCATGGCTTTAATTCAGCATATGGCCTGCAGCTATCATTTCACATCATTACTTACAAGCCATTGTGCCTCGTGTTTGACTAATAAAATCAACAAACTGAAAATAGAGGTGGAGGCAGAAGCGGCGGGATGCTTTATGACAATCATTAATGAGGGAAAATTAAGGTAATGTGCAGCTTTACTCTGAAGAGCTATAATAAAACAGGAGCGTCCGGTGCCAACTGTGTGTCTTCTGAGGAGCTGCAGGCGATGCATGCATGTCTGCAGTGGGAGAGATAACGCTGCCGTGTGGGTGGGAATGTCTTCTCAAGCCAGTGGTAGCCTGAACTTGCACCAATCGTTTTTGCCTAATTGAAGCCCTATTTGGCCAAGCAGTGACCTGTACATTTCCTGGCTGGAGCTTCATGTAGGAGTGGCGCGGTAGCCGCCAGGGAGAATTTAATGGCCTGTGTTTCTGGCCAGCGTTTATCCCATCTGCAACTGCACCATTGAAGCTCACAGAAAACATAACAAACGGAGATGAGCAGGACCCCCAAAAAAATAAAAAATGTCACATTTGAACCTGAGGATATGTCTTATACTCGGAGCAATGCTGGAAGCTTTGCGGCAGAAAGCAACGTGCCGGGACAGCTTGATATCAGGCCTTGGGTTCAGGCTTCAAAGCCAGGTGGAGAGATGTTTGGGTCAACATCTAAATCCCTTCTTTCATGTCTGTCAGTTCTGGAATCAGCAACAACCCCTTAAGACTCGGGTTTACACTGTGCACAAACGCAGAGGCCCTGCTACTGTCCTTTGCCATATTGTCTTCCCTGACTTATCCTGATAAAGATATAAGCCCATGATCTGGTTTCACCAGGAGAATCACTGAGGATTTGTTTTTTTCTCTGTTATAAATAAAGTAGTAGTAGAAGAGTTTGTGGCCCTGTATGCAGAAAGACACAATATCAGGAAGAAACAGAGAAACAGAGAAGGACATATTTTCCACTCACTGTAAGTAACAGCCTTTAAACTGGTAACTGGATACTTCCTCATGAAAATCTGTCAGCTGCACACAGTACAGTCCATTATTATGAATGTACCTGCGCCATTTAACCAGTGAAGATATTGTTAAACAGAGTTTTTGTTCTTTAGCGCTGATGATTCAGCTGTATTTAGGTTCTCACATAACTTTTTGTATGGTAATGAAAATGAATGGGACCTTCATTTACAGAACAAGGGAAGCTTGAAATAGATCCAATTTGGGGCATTAGATTATTATTATTTTTTTTTTTTTGGACTGAAGTGCCATAAAGAGTAACTGAATACCCCTCTAAATATCTTGGTTTTGCTGGCCTCCACTGGTTTAACTGATGTACTGGATGTTGTTATAGGTACAACAAAGCCCACTTCTGTCACAGCTGGATGTACGTCAGCCAAAGATGGAACCAAGCTGGACAGCAGTGTTTTCAAGGTCTGTGCTTGACATTGTCACTTGTCATATTAAGTGTAGTGCAGGTGGAAGTAATAACATTAATTGACAATGATTGAATCGCACGTAACTGTGCCAGTTCAAGGACCGTGGTATTTTACATGCTTCGTTCATTGAAACAGTTAACTGTGACAACTGATGGAGCTGAGCTATTGTTAATGTTCTTGCTACCACAAATCAAAATATCTGCTGGAAAAACACCTTTAGGGTGAGAGCAGGGCACAGCCGCTAGGGCAATTTGGCGTTCTTACATCTTTTGTGTTTTTGTGATGGTGACTTCGCTAGTTTTCAACTTGCTTTCTACGGCTGTAGTTTAAAAAAAATAAAACCCAAAACAAAATTAGATGATGTCGTCAGGAGGAGCTCTGGAAAAGCAGATTGAAGATGACGACAAACTCCTTAGTTGGCAACAAGATGACATAATGTGAACTGAAGATTCCCCCAAATGATGTCATCTGGAGTAGAGAGATAGCGATGAATAGAATGGAGAGATATTTTGATATAGGGGAGTCAATAGGAAGTTTAATGGCATTTATGTACATGTAATACCCCATACTAGAGTCAAAAGAGACAAGTTCAAAATCAGGGAAGGCGTAAATAAGTCACAGCCACCATAACCTACTGGGCAGATACACTAGACCTCCAAGTGTATCAAACTGTGATTTATGCAGTTAACGTTTTATTTATTAAATGTGATATTTTAGTACTAGTACATAGTCTTACTCTAACAAAACTTCAGAGTTAAACAGTATACAGGCTTAGGGTTTATGAACCTTACTGGGACGTTGTATGAGGGGGAAATAGTAACGGTGAAAACAGTTCACAGTGAGGTCTGTAGATTAACCAGAAAAACCCAGACTCTGTTTTTGGGAAGTTTTTTTTTGAATTTCATTATCAGAGTGTTGAGCACCACAAACAAAACACCGCTCACCCCATTTTTCTGGGGTGAGCGGTGGATATCTTAAAACCTTGGCAAATAAAAATAAAACTATTCATATGGCCGAGAAGTAAGTAGGAAAATATGTTTTTATTTGTGTGATTTGGTGAACTGACCCTTTAATCACTGGTTGCTGCATATGCGGAGATGAAAAGGAAAAATCTGAAAAGAGTCTTTGTTGTATTCACCTTTTATGGAAATGCCACAGGTAAAATATTTAACACACATACAATGGAGTGGGCAGAACAGAGTGTGGTCTCAACATTTTCAGTGGAATTAACATCCTCTATGTTGTCCAAAATAAAATGATGAGGAGCTTGATGTATAATTTATTAGGGCTCAATTGCATAACACTATGTGTAGATGAACGGCCACTGTATGCAAAACTAAAACAATCGTCAATGTGGCTCAGAAAATACTCAGAACATGATTTGACAAGTCAGTAGTAGCATCTTTCAGTGGTAAACAGCTGTTACTGAAGAATTGTCTTTTGGGGCTGCTGTTGCTTCTTTCAAGATAAATGGAACCCCCCCCCACAAATGCCACTGTGAAGGGTCTTCCAAATATTGACATACCTGTCAGCCTTCCTAATCTTTTATGATGTCTTGTTGAGCCTATAGGGGCCTCATTTCTTCACACAACATGTTAGAATCTTCTGGAAAATTCCGCTAGAGAGAACGACTGCTTCTGAGCAAAAACACACTTTGCAACCTTATTATATTTTCAAGTTCTCAAATCTTTCCAGCTATACTTATGTTACAGTGTTATACATCAACATGAGTGATTACTAAAGAATAAAGGATAAACAACATGCCAATTGTTAATAATGGTTGTTAATGAGCTGTTCCTCAATAACTCAATATTGAGTTCTACGTAAAATAAGAAAGTATCTATCTGAAATAGAATTACAGCCAATAAATTCTTTTAAAACGTTAATCGATTTTAATTATTAGACTGTTAACAGTTGATAATTACATCAGGAATATTAACTATTAGTTACTTTTTTTCTTTGCACTCACAAGTGAAGTGAATTGTTACTTAATAGTTATAAATTATCATGATCATCTGGCTGATATTTACTGTTTTTGTGCACTTGCATGTAAAGCAGGACATCGTACACTGATTTAGGATTATGTCATCATTACTTACCCTTTTTATAAACCTTCAAGTAAAGTGACACAAAACTACTTATGTCTTTTATGACAATTACCTGATCATTATTTCTAATTTCTGTTCCCTATAACTAACAAAGTATCATCACACAAAACTAACAAGAAAAGTGTTTTGCGAACATTTTTTACAGTGACCTCTTTAACAAGACACACAGGAGTTTTAAATAATTTTCTTTGGACTTATTCAAATGTGTACTGTAATTACAAATATTGTTTATTTATGGTTACGTTATTATCATGCAATGATGAATTTATTAGGAACTACTAAATACCTATTAAGAATCACTTTACTTTAGGTTGCAAAAGAGTCAAATGATAAAGAGTGATGCCCTGCAGCAAATAGATCAGGTGTTACATCATCTAATTCATTGCAACATCGGACTAAAGTGACCATTAAATGTTACCCACAGTACATTTAAACTTTTATTTAAACAACATAAATAAAGTTTTATGGTAGGAGACGAAGAAGTGTTTGTAGGTTCATCAAAACAAAAACCTACTAGAGGCTGTGTACTTGCTGTATCTTATAAAATGAGTATTAGATTAGTTGTTTTTCTTCCTAGAAGCTTCATGCATATGCAGGCAAAAGCAATTATTTTCGTGAGGCACTTGCAGCCTCCATTAACTCATACATCACACTGGCCAAAATCCACATTATCTGTTACTGAAATGCCACAGTGGTAAATACAATAAACAAAACACCCTTTCTGCAAATATCAAAATTGGTTAATGACACAATTTCAATTACATTTAGCGGTTTTCCTGTCCTGGGTGTCGGAGTGTCAGGAACAAAGAAGCCAAACCTCCAGCTGTAAGGCAACGTTGCTCAATGAGAAGAGAAGAGCAAATATATTTTATATTTGCCGTGGTAATACGATCATAACAACAAATGTCAACATGTGCAGACGTGATTAAATCCTTTTAAAATCACATTTTCCATTGGTTTGAGAGGAATGTTGATTTTAGAAAAAGAGTGCACTGTTGTGTGCACTGGGGCTGCGAAGTGAGAACTAATAAATAGCGAGCGGCATTCAAGGTGGTTTGCAATTAAAATCTGCATACTGAGGGCAAATTGTGCCTTGGAAAGACTGATACGACGGAGCTCGGTGTTGACATAATTGTGCATGTTGCGCTCGCTTGCGCGTGGGTGTACGTACTTGTCGACTAGATAACATCAAACCACAGCAGACAACAGGGCTGAGCCAGATAACAGACGGCGAAGACGGAGTAAACTGTCTGAATGCCAACTGAGTGAGAGCCTGTCCCCATGTTCTCTCTTCTCTACTAGGAGTTATTGATTTAGCTAAAATTGATTATGACTTCAAATGGCTTTTCCGAGGACTGCGAGCTAAGTAGAAATGGAGAGATTGGGTTAAGATGTATTGTGGGCCATTAGTTTGAATAAAGAGATCCCCCTGGCGAGACAGCAAGCAAGCAGAGGACATTCTGACTGTCCCAAGCAACGGCTAAATGATGCAATGAAATAAAAACTTTACAGATGTTCTTATTGAATGTTTCAGATTAGTTTCTTTTCAAACGGTGGACTCAACACAGAGGAAAACCTTTTTAGAGCAATCTAACACTACCCAACACTTGTTGATGTCTTCCCATGGTCAGAGCTACTGTAATTTACCTCTGCAGCCCTACAGTGCTCTGCAATCCTTCCAGCTGGGTGGTTATTCTAATCACCCCCTTCTCTGCTTCCAGTTTGATTAGAAATACAGTCAATATAAAAGGCCACCTCTTGTTATGATGGTGCTCACACACAGTGACCCCGACCGGCTCCACCGATCGATGGGCAATTGGGTGCCAGGCTTTGTTTACTGGCAGACACTGGATGCCCAAGCCGGGGTGGCTGCATCTGTATTGTTACTGTAAACACTTTCTCATTAACCAAAATCATTTATGCACAGGATTAGAGGGACTCTGCCAAAGCTGCCCCTTAATTACTGCAACCGCTGATTATTTTGTGCAATTCTTTGTGGCTTTGGTGTTTTCTGTTTTGGCTGCAGCTTAATTTTTGGCCAAACATTGTGTGAGCATGTAAGTTCCAAAAGAATATTTCTCAACCCAAGATTGCAAAGATCTGCAGTACAGAAAATTTTGGACTCTGAATAAATCTCTAGTGCACAAACCACTGTTGAATGTGTGTGACCTTAGAACCTTCAGGCAGCACTGCATGAGAAACAGTCAGGCAACTATATATAGCTGCAACACAATCTGCTGCTGCATCTCGTGATTCTATGACACAATAAAGTCATCGGTCAATTTTGTGCAGAAACGCTGCCAAATTGTCTGGCCTGAGATAATGTCAGATGGCTCAAAGGACAGTGGTCCAATGAGTCCATGTTTAAATTTGTTTTCGGGAAAGACAGACATTGGGTCCTTCATGCCAAAGATGAAAAGACCACCCAGACTCTTCAGTGAAAGGTGCTGAAGCCGTGTTGGTATGAGGGAGCATCAGTGCCCAAGGGGGGTGACTTCCGTATGTGTGAAGGTATCGTTCACATGGAGACACACTGTATGTAGACACCAGGGTTGAGGGTTACTGTAATCACGTTACATATGCCTGTAACTCACTAATGTAGAGAACTGCTGTCCTTACTTCCAGATTCAGATTAGAATTGCTAATAAAGTCAAACGTGTTACATACAGCACAGTGGCTGAGCGGAGAGAAAAGTCCTGAGCACAAAGATGACAACTGATTATTGCACTTTCCACAGCATCACTTATGTTTCTAACACCCACCTTCGGCAGTGATAATAACTTCTTTGCTTTAGATTGGTAGATGAGGAGACACTGAAGCCACCGAGAGATGAAGATCCTGCACTCTCACTCACGATGATGACATTTCCTGAGGTATAACTACACCTAAACACATCAGAAGAAAATAGTCTACTACGAAGCCAACATGTGGTAAAGGTGTTGGGTCTATTTAATTTTAATCAATTGGCCCTTTAATTAATCATGTAAGATGTTAGGAAGACCATCTTGTTTTGTGCAATTTAGATATTGTGTAAATCATTTTATTAAAGAGCACAATAAAGATGGTGGATTAACAAATGTGACCATGCATCCAAGGCGAGTAATGCAGAAGTAATACAACAACTAGTGGACCATATTATTCTATAAGACATAGTAAAGTAAAGTAAGGCCATGCTTTTTTTAAAAGTGATGAGTAATGACCCCAGTTCTCTGCACACAGAGTGTGGCCGGCCTGCAGATGAGATCTGTCTCTAACTGAAGATGTATGGTGCATCATGAAAAGAAAGATGGCGGCCACAGCTTGCCTCAAGTTTTCATCCTATCTCCCTAAGAAAATGACTTTCCCCAGTCTTGTTGAGGTTAAAAGTATGTGTTGCACTGTGTATAAATTCCAAACATCTTGTACCTTTTATTCTGGCTCAGAAAATGAACAGGATGATCCAGGAGGGAGCCTTTTCAACCAGTTGGCTGCATTCAGCACTTGATAAAGTTTGTAACGTGTGCTCAAGAACTGAGATTCTCTAAAGGTTATTCATGTGGGTGTTCAACTACCTACACATCTATTAAGACAAAGATACTAAGACAATTGTTTAGAAACACTGCAATATTGTTTCTGTTGTGTGAAATACTATTCTCTTTCTCATTTTACTCTAAGAAACATTTTTATACACGCAGACTCATGTAACGATGTACATTTACTCACGTAGTGTACTTTTGAGGTACTTGCACTTTAAAGAAGGGAATACTGTAATTTTTACTCCCCTACATTCACCTGAGTACTTTAGCAACTACCTATTTTGCAGATGCAGATTCTTGTTAAAAATGTAAAGAACTAATAAATGATAAAGAGTTGGTTTAACCATCTGTCAATACATACAGTTGTTCAAATCAACTCCTCCTTGACCAGCTGCTGTTTTTGTTCCACAGTAACACAGATATCTGGTCCTTATTTTTAATTTATTTGTAGAACATTTTCTTTGCATATGAAAGTTTGCATTTGACAGCAAATGTGAAATAAGATCAAAATGAATGTTATCTTCCTTTAAAAAAAGCAGTTTCTCTGATTTGTAGCCATAAGAGTGAATTTTTGCAGTGGCGGGTAACACAGTCCCACTGGCCGCTTCTATTGTAAATATTTTTTTGCCTATTCTCTTTAAGGCCAGAAGTTTTTGTGATGGCCTTAAGGCAGGTTCTGTTATGATGACCCATTGCATCACAGGAGCAGGAATACTAATTTATTCTTAGCATTTTATTTGCACTTAAATTAGCTGACATGAAGTTATAATTGTGATGTCCAGGCTGCAGTTTCTCAGTCTGATCTCTAACAGAGGCCGTGGCAGCTCCTCTACACACACACCGCAAAGCTGCAGCTCAGGTGAGACACTCAGGTTGACAAAGTCTGTTTATTACTAGAACATTAATATGCAATTTGAACTCAGAGTAAAAAGCCAGAGAAAGTCATTTCATCCATTAAACAAACGTAATTATAATGCAGGAAAAACTGTAATGTCAGCGAGGCCGGAAGTCTCCATCCACTGTCGGTACATGTGTTGACATAGCAAGGTTTTTGATAAATAGCCAATTGCTATGAAAAAGGTGAAACGACAGCCGTATGTATGTTATTAAAACTTTTTCGATTAATTTGTCACACACTGTAACTCGCTAAGTGAGCAAGTTCTGGTGGACTCTATAGCAGCCTCCGCACTAAAACCGGCCCCCTTTGCCTCTACCAGCTGTACCTGCTCAGACAACACATTCTCATCCCACAGCGTCGGACAATGATCCTTCCCAAGGCTGAAATCTTTTGGCTTATCATTTTCCTGTCCCAGGTATGAATGTGTTTCTCCTATGTTTGTGTTGTACTTCTTTCTACGTTTTCTTCCTGTTTCTATGCCAACTCCCGACATTATCCAATCAGCTTGCTTTTGATGCTCATCTCCGCACAACGCATTGTTAAGATTTTGGGGGCTTGTGCATGTGATTACCTATAGTTCCCTGCTCTGTGTACGTCGGTGTCAACGTTAACGTATAATTCCGCCCTCAGGCATAAAAACTTCAGCTTCAGGTTAAGTTATTGGATAAATGATATAAAAACAAAATGCTACAAACAATGATAACAGCGCACATGTACTTCTTTACTATGCGACTGTGGTGCAGGAAGGTGGAGCGGTTGTCCACCAATCTCACAGTTGTTTGTTCAATCCCCGGTTCCTCTTGTTGTCTTGCACTAGAGTCAAACTTTGGTCTCCTGTGGAGAAGTCCTGAGTGGTGTTGTACCATCCACCACCCTATGAGACTCTTTCACTTTTCAGACGTCAATTCTTTAGGTGTCAAATATTGAAGTGTCCGGGTTTCTATAATCTTCATTCTTCTTAAACTTCACCCAATGATTATTGTCAGAACTATTTCTTATTGAGGCTACTGTATGTGACTTTAATACTGTAGAAATGATTGAATGAATTCTCACTTAATTGAAGGTTTATTAGGTACATGAAGTCAGTACCTTCATTACCATGTCCACTCTTATGTTGAAAGGAGTATTAAAACTTGAAAAAAAGTCCCTAAAGCAGCCAGCTGGGATTCAAACCGGGGACCTTCTCGCTTAGAGGCAGCATCGCATACCCACTGTGCTGCTTGTTGTAAATCTAGTCCAAGTGATTTTTACCACACCATAGTCAACTAAAATGATATAAAATGAAATTTCTCCAACAACAACATCATGGCCAGTGAAAATGCTGAGTGACTAGTAACCAGCCACAGTGGCTGGTGAGCAAGAACGTTAATAGTTGTAGGGCGCTAACATTTGCTTTTTAATTAGTAGAGTACTAACAGGTACATTTCTGAATAGAAGAAATTAAATGAATAATAATAATGATTTTTGTAATGAATCTGACAGAAATTATGTTTTTCAAGTGGTTTTGTCCTTGACTCTGTACATAAATTAAACTTAACAAGGCCAGAACATTTTAGATTTCTGTGGAAAACTTATTCATGAGGCACTTGTGGAACAACTCTGTTGTTATCAAATGCATCGACTTTTAATAGTGTTTAAAATCCTTAATTTTCTCAGAAGATTACCTGGACTTTTTACATAGAGTATGTAAATCTTCTGTAAATCTCTGTAAAGTGCGAGTTCTTGTTGTACTGCAACAATTTTTGCGTAAATACTTGCAGAGGTGAATTCTATAGCGTAAGGCGGTTTCCTAACTGTGCATCTGTCGGGGTCGAGTTGCTTTTCTCGTGTATGTTCTCATGTTTGCCTACAACTAATTGAAAAAACAAGCAGAGACGTGGTGAGTGAAGTGATGAGGACTGACCAAATACTACTTTACACTTCTGTCAGACTGTAAATCGACCTTTTACATGAGAACATGAGACACAAAAGATTATACTGAGGAATTACCTTTGAAATGTTTTCCCTAACAGCTTGTACTTTAGCACTAATTTCTGAATTAAAACTCAACATTAAAATACAACAACCCAACTCAAAATAATGCAACTGCATGCATTTGAAATGACATGAAGATTCATTGGACTGGACAAAGTTTGCTGGCTTATGTTGTTCATTTGCTTCTGGGGTGGAGTCAGAAGTGAAGGTTTAGATTTTGCTCACACATGGTTTTCTCTGTTAAGGTTATTGTCCGTCCAGCTGGACACCACCATGTTCTGTCACCTGCTTTACATGTTATGACACCACTGCTTTATCTGGCTCATGGATACCTGCATCATAAGCTATATCAGTAAAGTTGTATCATGCACTCTTGTGTGCCTCATGGTCGCCGCAGAAAAATTAGCTTTTGGTTTGGTTTAGACATGGTTTGGTTATAGGACTGAGAAGGTTAAATGTCATTATTAGGTTAAAATGCACAGACTGGACCAACAGACTAACAGTATGACACACCACAGCAATGCCCCTTGTTCCAAATTGCTGTGTTTTGGTCCTCAGCCATCCACCCTGACCTTACTCATGGCCATGATTGCTCCTGCTGTATTTACGATGGTTGCTAGATGTCGGCTCACTGATGATAACAACGCTGGTAGGTTGTAGGTCACCTACTGGTTCAACCGTGAGCATGATAACAACTCATAACGTACATTTTTTGTTACATATTGTAAACGAAAATCGTGTAACTGGGTGCTGGGATTTCGATCTATTAGGTCTCATCCTCTTAGTCCCATGACGCTTCAGAGCCAATGTTCTCCACTGATGTTTCCCAGAGTAAGGGTCCAACTCAACCAGGGCCTCCCTCTCAGAATCCAGAGAATCCTGGATGAAGGTGTCACATAGCCAGCGTTAAATACCCTCTGCCTTAAGAGGTGAACTGATAATGGACCAAAAATTGATCAGAATGGCAAATTCCTTTGGTGTGTGTTACGTGCATCTTGCACAGCAGATGAGTCGCTGCTTCAGCTTCAAGATGCAGGGCCCTCCTCACACTGAACACCCTCATCTAAAAGCTAAAAACTCTGCTTACTCTCTTCAGCAAATAAGTTTCTTCACTGACAGTGATAGAAAATGCAGTTGTCTGAGTTTTCTTTTTTTGTTTCTGTGTGTGTGTGTCCCTGCCGCAGGAACAGTTGTGTGTTCTAATAGAAACCTCGTTGCACATATACATGGCGAAGAAATCAACATTCTTTGACAAAAATCTACCTGGGGAAATCAAGTTTTCCGTAATCCCCTGCCCTGATTTTGATAACCAGCTTTCCCTGTTTACATGACCGTTAAGAAGTCGGCTTTCCTCAGAAAGCCGACTGTAACCTGGTTACACTAAAAAACGATCCTCCCAAATCTACAAACATGCAGGGCTTGGCAGAAGGAGCGGAGAGATCACTCAGAGCCAACAACATTTTTACGCAAAAACTTAAGAGGAGTCTGCTAGGACTAGTGTATGTGCACCAGGACGCAACCTCCTCCCTCCCCAGGCCCACAGGCCCTTGTCAGTGATGATGTCATATAGGAGCATCTTTATTACTGCATCTCGTATAGATGACGAATGCAACCCGACGTTGAGATAAGCCAGGGTCTGCCAGGCAGCGGACTGAGCAGAGGTCACCCCCATGAGAGCCCAGAGGCAGCAAGCTTAAACAGGGCATGAGCAACCACAGAAATGTTGATAACAGCTGCAGCTGTCTGATAGGCATACTGGTGTGACCTGTCAGCCGTCTCAGCAGAAAGGCCAGGCTGTGATCGAGTCAAGGGGGCAGTGGGAGAACGATCTGCAGTGAAACTGGGCACCTTGTTATAATGTAATGGGAGAGCAGATGGAGATTGGAGCCTAGAGCTTCACGGGGAGTCTTGTAGGTGGCAGAGAAATAAGCAGCATCGGTACGAGAATGGGTGCTGTCCTCGGCACAGACAGGGAAAAATCTGGCCCACTGATGGAGCAATTTAGGGAGCAGCTGCTTACAGAAGAGGGCATGAAGCCTTGGGTGTCCAGCTCCAATGCAAACCACCCAGCATAGGTGAAGATCATCCCTTATAATGTAGCTGGCAAAGTAGGTCCAGTGTGACGCTTGAATAACTCTAAACACAGCTCACAGTGACTTAGTGGCAATTGCTTCTCCCTGTTTAGAGAAGGTGCAGCATCAGGGGTTTACCCCAAAATGACCATAAACATCTGCCATCATTCGCTACTATTAATAGCTAGTTTAAAAAAACATAGTATGTTCCACAGAACATATTTCATATATGGAATTTAACTGGCTCAGCAAGGAGTCACACTGCCGATCTTTTGTACATGCACACAAAAAAAAAGCATATGCATCACACGAGTGGAGGACATTTTTTTGTCCTTTTTCCTTCTGTCCTAGCCCTGCCATCAGACAGTCTAAAGCTAACTACAGCGGCAGTCTGCCGATGCCACAAGCATTCTTGCTAATCTCAGCATTACAATATTAGCAGGTTTTGTTTTGTTTGCAGAATTATCACACTGTATTTACACACTATATTTTACAGGACACAGTAACATGCTAGTATGAAGCAGATGTAAAACAACATAACTGAACGATGTCCCAAAAAACTTACCTGTACTGCAGGTACGTATTTTTACTTGCATGTGATGCTACACGTGCACTTATACCTTAATTAAACCAAACTCTACCAACACTTTTTTTAATTTCAGTAGCACATATAAGAAATTGACAATCACATATGTTCACACTGCACAGTGATTCCTGAGAAAAAAAAACTTAAACCGAGTTTTTACACGCACACACACACGCACACACACACAGTGTAAGTACGGTAAGTCAGTTAAATGCGAAGAGCAAGGTCCAAACTAGGGCTGAATAATTAACTATGTTTTAATCAAGGCTTCAATTTAACCTTGCATTTTTAAAATTAAAGAAAGAGCTGTGCTGAGGAAGTTAGCGAGAATGGATGAACAAAGATTAGTTGCAGTGCTGCTAACTGTCAACGAGCTAAAGACCACAGTAAGCAAACGGTGATGTCACATTGGTAGTTTCAATATATATTGGTTTTAAATAAGAGCATGCACGGCAGGATCACTTGCTGTGCTGAAGCAACCAGGCAAAGCAACACATCAAATGTCCTCCAGCATTTAAAAAATCCCCACAGAGAGTAGTAGAGCCAGGCATCAGCTGACAAAGACTGGTGGCCAAAAAGCGTGGGTGCATCACTGCAAACGAAGCCTGTGTTTGGCAGGAAATTACTAATCAGCTGGAACCTTTATGACATGTTTGCATGATGTTGGTGGTGGTTCTTTCCAGTTTTATATAAACCAACTCACATTATGTGGGAAGCGTGCGGAGAGAGGCTGTAGAGGTAGAAATGAGTAGAAATGTTAGACTTAGTTAAGGACTGAGTGGTTGAAATAATACATTTGTCTAGACCATCTTTTCAACTGTGTGTGTGCTAGATCAACATACATGAGCGGCTTGTATGATATTCTGTATTTGAGGATTCTAATTATTTAGGGATGCGAGTGTATACAAACCACATGTATGTACACATGCCACTGTGTCATGTCTTGTTCAATGTCATGTCCTAGTTTGGTTGTTGCAAATGAAAGAAAGCAAAAACCAACATAAATGCTCAACAGAAACACCCACATCTGTTTCTGTTTTTATTAATTGTACAATACAAGATGGGATTGTTCCCAATTAAGCGACTGCGGAAGCTATATTGTTTACCTATACTGTTTTCCTTCATCCTGTCTTATCTCATGTTAGCAAATCTGGAAGACTCACTTTAAAGGTTTTCTGTCTTTTACTTAGCAACTAATGCAATTTTTGTTCGTCTTATTTCGCTATACTATGTTTCCCCCGCACTGAACCACGGAACAAAACCTATGATGGGCACTTAACTTGATATTCCAGCATTGATAACATCTAGAGAAAAAACAAATTATTTTTGTTAAATTTACAATGTTAACTCTGAAGATAAAAGAGAGAGAGAGGGGGGGGGGGGGGGGGGGGACTGGTATTCAACTGGTATGTCAGGACTGGTATCCAACAAAACATTGATGCTTTAAAGAAGAAAACAAGTGATACGAAGAGGAAAGCTGCTGTTATGTCCAAAGGGCAGAAGAAAACTGGCTTGTGGGTTAGGGCTAGGTCCTCCTTTCTGAGCTACCCAGCTAAAACCCTTATTGTGGATCAGCTCAGTAAAGTAAAATTATGAAGGTAATAAATACTGCACGTCATCATTATCATGTGTTTCAAAGATTTCCTGTATTGACCAATCTACTATCTTGTATTAGAATACTGCTGGACATAGACAATGAGATGTGCAAGGAGGGACTGGCTATTGACAGAGAGCAGCTCCTGCTAGAAATGAGGAAGTTTGAATTTGAGAAGTGCAGGGCAAAGCTGTGCTAAAAATGCAATAATGAAATGTCAGCACGCCATTTCAGCTGCAATCTGCATTTTCCATTTGTACAATCAGTTGTGAATTTGCCGTTTATTTAATTTTCTATCTGTCCGTGTATTTATGATTTATTTTACGGTCTTGCACCGAAATCTTGGATTAGCATATTTCTTGTGTTCATTCCAGTGTTGAATTCCTGTGGCTGCATTTGTTCATCTTTGTCGTTTTAAGCTGGGCCTGCTTTTTTTTTATCTCCGGGTCTGAGAGCTTTACCAGTGTATGTCGGTTGTGTAGCATTGCTGTGGCTTTTATGAAGAGGATCTTTTTCTCCGGAGAACACCGGAGGTAACCTCCACTCGTGGCATGACTTCTCCATCTCTGTTTAGTGTTAGGTTCATGGACTGTTGGAGGTTTTAGCCTCTTGCCAGTTTAATATTATCGTTTTATAATACCTGCTCTTCTAAACGCTGAACAGATGATCCAGTCTTAGAGTGGATTTTCTTTGGGCCTGATTTTATAGATACCAAAACAACAACACCAAATACAACCAGTAGGCCTATGTTTTCTTGACATGATGTTTCTAAAGGACCACATCTCTGCTAGCATGCTTTTGTTTCCCACTGGAGTCATATTTCCCGTAAAATTCACTGTGTGAAAATGAGGATCATATTTAAAACCACTAAAATAAAGATGCCATTTACATTTACATTTCTGTAATGGCTACGGAGTTTGTAACGGAGCCATGATCTTGTGATACACTCAGAATTTGGTTTGATGTTGTGTTGCTGCAATAAGCAAGTCCTTCCTTGAAAAAGATTACTGTATTAATGGCAACCTATCTTGTTCAGCATTAATGGTTCCTTCACATATGTGCATGTTACCCATGCACCCCCATAGATCAGTGATGCTGGCTCTTGAACTGTGTACTGATGACATTTTTGCTCTCAAATTTGAAGAAGTTCAAATTTGACTCTTTCCGAATCTTTAGCTTATCTCTTTGTAGGTAGGGTACAGATTTAAATTGCATTTATAGATGCAGCAACAAACTGTTACTGATGACGGTTTTCAAAGGGTCTCCTGTAGCAGTTTAATCTGAGGGTTCGAACACCATTTGATACGCCTAAATTATTAGCAATTACCCTTATTCTAAAGCTGTTGAACTAGGCAGAATGATATACCTTTCCCCATCCTTACTTCTGAAAAGTTGCTCTTTTTATAGCCAGTCATGATAGTGACCTTCGGCAAATTAACACACAGGTGTTTTTTAAGTCTTCTGTTGCCCCTGTCACAATTCTTTGAGATTCCAGAATAATTTTAGAATGATATGCAAATAGTAAGAATTCCATTCCATTCCATTTTCATTTTAAAAAGTACTTGGGAAGCAGTGGCCCAGTTGGTAGAGTGGCTGACTATCAACTGAAGGGTCGGCGGTTTGTGAGCTGATTCTCCTGACTATTGACATTTCTATGGGTGAATCAATAAACCCCTAAACTGCCCAACCCCAGCCATGCAGAACCCCAAGCATAAAAGTAAGTACATGTGCTCCAAAGAGACTTCATATGCATGTACACATCCATAAGTAAATATATTATAATTTGTAATAATAATAAGTTACATTATTCTATAGTATATAAATTGCCATGGAAATGGTTATAGTTATGTCATGGTTGGCAGGTGTGAAATACACTAAATAAACTAAGATCACGGTTCTATTAATGAATTCATGATAGTGAACTGCTCTTTTTATCAGTCCCTTTAGGATTCTGTGGACCTTTTGGAGTTTGATTCTCCTAAAATGCCTAACTTTGCGACAGTTTGTCTACAAGTTGCAACGTTTTTTTTATAATGTTTTAATTCTCAATCAAACGAACCGAGTTGCATTTCTTCTGCACGCTGTAAATCATTTTAATGGACATTCTATCCTTCGTGTCTATGTACAGTTTGCAGTTAGTTTGAGCTTTGTTAACTCATATATTTAAATCTAGTTATTGTCTGCAAGTGGTAGCAGATTTCAACACAGCGTCCAGCTAAATTCACGTCTTCGTAAACAAATCTAAGTAACTATGTAGTGAGTGTTGAAGCCAAAGTTTTGCACTGATGGAATTAGACAAAACCTGAGGAGGTTTGGAAATGTATAGCAGAAACATTCAGAATACCTAAATACATAAATATTAAATCATGGACAATGAAACCAGCACAATGGAGAGGTGAGCAGAGGGCTTAAAAACTCCCATGGAAAATATCAGACACCTCTTCTGTCACAGGAAACGGAGCATGGAATGTGCTTTGTTTATTTTTCATTGAAATTCCCCATCGCTTGCATAAAAAAGTGAATTCTTTTTTTTTTTAAGTCAAGAGTCCATGAAATAGGTAGAGGAGGGGTGGGAGCCTCTGAAGTCGCATGGTGCTTTACTGATAGGCCCACGAGGAGAAGTGAAGACTCTCACTTTTGCACTGTGGGAATCCAGGAGAGCTCTTCACTCACAGTTTACATTGTTGCCCCCGATGAGACAGGAATAAGGGGTAAATTGTTACACACTGCTCATGACTTTGGGATGCAGAGCTCTCCAATCATTACTTTATTTTTAAGCATGTCCCCATAATTTCAGCCGGTAAATGTTTAATCAAAATTAGCATCATATTATGCCCTCTTGACCCCATACGTTTCAAACAAAGCACGTTTGGAATTGTGAGTGGCAGAGTGAAAACCTCTCACCTCTGAGTTGGAGGCCTCTGTCATGTTAAATGTATGTTATTTCTAAGTTGCGCTGACAAAAACGTAGTGCTGTCTGAGGAGGCAGAGAGACATTTGACCTGATCCCTGTCAGTATGGGCCCATTATGGCTGCAAGTGCAGGGGTAAGTGTTAGTGTCCCTTAGGCGTTATTGCATTCCACTGACATTTGCACTATGACAGGGGATGAAGACACATTTACATATGCAAAAACAGGGGAGACGTTTAAAAATATTATTAGTTTGGCAATGAATAAATACACATTTGCTTCTGCAACTCAGATCAACAATTTTGGCTTCCTGGAATAGAATTAGCTAATTTGTCATTCAGAAGAACTTTAATTAGCTCATTTAATAAAGCCAAGGATGCTAGAGTGATGCTGTAGCTGAATAACAAGAGATATACTTTTTTTTTTGCCAAATAATTTTCAGCAATTGTGCTTTTATTAAACTTTTCGCCGTCCACTGATTCTCATCTGCCAGGCTTGTCAAGATAACAGATGAATCATTATAGGCAACAATTAAGAACATGTAAGATTTTCATTTCACTTCGGTCTTCATTTATATTCCTCTGAGGTACAGTTTTACCCTCAGTAAATCAGCCTTGAGCATTTCTGGTCCAGTATTGAGATTGTTGGCTTAGAAGAACAGGCTGATCTGTGGTCAGGTCAAATCAGTCATTCACACACTGTAGGGACAGAAAAGCACAAGTACTAACAGGGAGAACTGTTTTATCTGTCGGATGTTGGTGTGTGTGTGTGTGTGTGTGTGAGTGGACATTCTGGATTCGACCTTCTGGCTGTAAAGTGGCAGCACTAACCACTCCACTATTGTTCTACCCCATTTTACATGTATTGATTTGAATGTATATCAAATTGTTGTTTGTAATATAACATGAATCTCTATTCATCATCATTAACTGTTGAAGATTAGTTTCATTTTATTACATTTTAACTGCAAGACACTTTGGGCAATTAACTGCAAATAATAACATTTTAGCTTATAGTTGTATGGTTTGGATCATGAGCCGAGCTTTCCATGACTTTGGCAAAGGTTAATCCATAAAAGTTCCTTTCCAAACTTTTGTGGCGCATCTCTGAACTTCTTAATGCAAAGTGGAAAACAAAAAGTCTTTCCAAATCTCACTGCTGATGAGGGGTTTGCATCTTGTGGCCTCGTAAAGTTTTTTTTTTTAAATGGTGGATTGTGATAAGTGCACCCCTGCCCTATAGGTCATCTGTCATCAGCTTCAGTTGTTTTCCTTTGCCGATCCGTTTTCTGTCTGTTACTGTGTGCAAGTGGTTTCAAGACTTTTCAAATTTTTAGTATTGGCTCTACTCAGTATGTCTCTCCTGGATTTTCTTCTTCTTTCAGTTTCAAAATGACTTGCTTTTCACCCATAGACCTGGTCTTCAGTGTAATGTATCCCTTTTTATTATTTTATTATTAGTCAGTTTTACTCACTGTCAGGAAATCGTTCAAAGTCAAAGAATTTCAAAATAAAGTGTCTGGTGTGCACTCATATGAAAGGCGATGGTAATGCAGCAGTTATGAAGCAATCTTACACTTTACTAGATAATGTTTGACACTGAAAGCATCATTATCACATTATCTTTTTAGTGCTGGTCCACGCATGTCTGCTGTATGTGAGCATTGTGTTCTTGTACTCGTGGATGCATGTACAGTTTGTGTTTGTGTGTGTGTGTGTGTGTGTGTGTGCTAGCCTTGGCTGTTGCACAATAAATGCTGAGCCATGTTCAGAGCACATAAAAGCAGATTTGAAGGTTCTCACTGAGCATGTTGTTAATTGAGTGCACTGGACAGTGTTGCGAGTGCGTCACGACATCTGTGGGCAGAACCGATGCTTGCCCACAAATGTAAAAGGCATCGCCCTCCTTTTGCTCATGTACTTGGTGCTGGTGGTGGGTTTGTTATGTGTATATCTGTTTTGATCTGACGAACGTAATTGACTGTGATGGGGCATGTGGGAAGAAGGATGGACAGGAAACAGAGGTAGTGACAATTTCGACAACAGGTCCCGTTTGCAGTTGCTAAACAGAGAGTCCATAGGGTGAGCGTGAAAACCTCCCTACTCATTTATGATAGCTGAAGCTGGAATTTCTGCATCCTTTGTCAGTTTGGGCTTACAAACAGCCATGTTGAATTATTTGGAATGTTTTAATCAGAAACCTACCTTCATGAAAAGACCTGAAAAAGATGTGTCTTCTGCACAGCACCTTTCTCACTGACTGATGTGATGCTCTACAGAGGTAATCATTTCAATGTGTAGCACATCTTTTTTAGGTTCTGACAGTCGCCTCCCTCATGTTTGCAGGATAGAGAGGAGTTGCACCAGCGCTGATGGGATAGATGGAATCTCTTCTCAGTCTCCCTGCTGAGACGACTTAGTAAACGATGTGAGATGGGAGGCAGACTTTTCGAAGGGTTTAACATCTTATTTTTAGCAGCGAGGAGGGAACGACGCACTGACATGGGTAGCGTTACCACTAGTCCCCTGTGACAGAGTGGTGCTCACATCACTGCCTCACCATTTGCTGTCAGTGCTGTGGGGATGTGACGTGGGAGCTTGATTCGAATCCCCCCAGAGAGATGTCAAAGAACATTTTTATACCACATACACAAATGTTATTATCAAGATTGCAAATGCTTAAATAAAAATTAAAATGTAGAAAGAAAATATTCTTTCATTTTCTTTGTGCTCTGTTTATCTATTCATCTATCTGCCCCCATTTATCACAGCTGTCACTACGACTTCCCTCACCTTCTTTTCACACTCTTTCCTTCCAGATATTGAACCTCCCATCACCAGTAAGATTACACACAGCTAAACACAATTCCTAATTGCAGTCAATAGATCAGAGTCAGTTCCAGTCATTACCGGTAACTTATTTGGCAGTGAAAGAAACTTAGAAGGTATTTTTAAAGGTACTGTTGATTGAAACATGTTACATTTCTGTACAATGTATTCATGCAAAAGACAGATGTGTTCCTCTATAATATCACGCTGTAAATAATGTCAATGTTCAACTTGAAAATGCCTTAATTTAAGTTTAAGCATAGTAAGTGTAATGCCAATTTATAAACTAACATCTTTGGGTTAAATTAACTAAAGATATTAAGTTGACTTAACTATTTGTTCAAGCTGGCTTTTGATTCTTAGTAGTGAGGACATATTTTGTATGGTTTTAAACTATTTAATCTCTTTTATTTTAACTATATTTTCTTTTTTTTACTTATACTTTTAATTTTATAGAATATAAGTCCAATTATATTGTTTCTATCATTTTATCATTGTTTGTATTTTACTTTCATGCATTCGTGTTTTTTTAATTGCTTGCTTAGATCTTCTGTTGTATCTTTATCTGTTGTAAAGCACTTTTTTCTCCTGGTTGTGCTATGTAAGTAAAGATTGATTGATTGATACTTCTTTGATTTTATAGCTTATAGTTTAAAGAATTAATTTTTTGTGTTGACAGGACAATTTGTACCAAGTTTAGAACAAAGACAACTTGTGATACTGCTGTCAATCACTGGGACACTAACCTTCACTGTGTTTACTATAATTTGTATTATTATAAAAAGAAACAATGTAATTCATATTAAAGACATAAAGAAAATTGCTTTTTTCAAACTAAAAACACTAAGACAAAGAATTGTTGTGTTTAAACTACGTGTTCAGGGATGTCTACCAGAAGTTTAGTTTTTTGCCTTAATTGGTAAGAGAGCTTTCTGTGGTTTAGTGTGAGCATCCTCCCACTTTACCTCTGCATCTGTGCTCCTGGTAAATGTGATGCTTGACTATTTCTGCTCGTTGTGTACAGATAATGGATAATAGGGAGCAACAACAATGTCAACGCATGTAGGTTGCACATCTGTGCAGGCTAGTTGTGCTCTTGAAAAACCAGGTAAAACTTTATGATCACAGTCCAAACCAGCACACCTGATTGAAGGGTGAGGAGCTGTTGACCACAGCAAAGAAAAGTTTTGGGAAAGTTTTGTCAGCGAGTGGCTGAGTTTAGCATGTAACTCGTGCTTAGCCACCAGCTGCGTGAGGACACAGACGACGTCCATGCTGCCAGTGGATTTGCAATATTCCTCTAAACAACAGTTGCTGGCAGTAATGATCTAAGGGCAGCAGCAAAGTGCCAGGAAACGTTAGCAAATAAAATGTCTGCTGGCGAGTAATCAGTGATGTAAACAGAGCATGATTTAAAACAATCAGAGGGATCAAAACTGCACAGGTCTTTCATGGGGACACATGCTCTTTCTTACGGCTGATGGATGAAATACACAGCAAAGTTTAGTAAGAAAGGCTGAATGAGAGTTTCGCACTCTAGTAGAAGTTTTTAGTATTCACTCAGCGAAACAATGGGTATTAAGAGACTTTGCCTGCACCCTCACACTCACACACACACACACACACACACACACACACACACACACACACACACACACACACACACACACACACAATTTGTTTTGGTACCATATGTTGAGAGATAAGTATAGCTATGTAGATTGTGGTTGTTGGTGATCAGTAGAATAGCAATTGAGTTTTTTTTTTTTGGGGGGGGGGGTTATGCATTGAAACAAACACAGGCCTGTATTATTCAAATATCCAATATATATCATGACTACTAACATAAAGTAACCAATCAATTTAATGTCTGGCCTCTGATGTATTAAAATGTTAATAATAGTAATAATAGTTTGTAATAACCATCCTGTTTCAAACCTGAATTGTCATAAATTTCAGAATTCAGCACCACAAGATAAATATAAGAACCACACACAGATCAGCTTGGTCTACATTTACATTTAGTCATTTAGCAGACGCTTTTATCCAAAGCGACTTAAGAATGAGGTGGTCTTGTTGCTTAAAGGTGGGAAGGAGCTCAGGAGAAATGTAGCAACATTTGAAGAGTGAAGTTTGGTGCCTCAGCGAAGGCTAAATGTTCATCACATTTAGCCTGTTTGTTGTGGAAAGATTCAGATCGTGATCACTGATTGTGACTCTTAATTGTTAATCTGAATAATCATTCATGCGCATTTGGCTAGTTTGCTGTTTACCTGTTTACCGATGACGCACGCATGAGATGTCAATGGTTACTAATATGCATGTTAAATATCAGGTGGTGCTGCAGGCGGGCATTTCAATAAATAAAAAAATAAAATCTTAATTTATTCAAAAAAATGACAAAATTTTACAAATTTTACCGAAGCCGTGGCCCCTTTTTTTGCCATCTGTTTGCCACTCGCATACAGAAAAACCCTGGAGTCCAATTATACATTGCTCCTGCACCGTAGCTATAGACCCAACAGTAGAAGTCTGCATGGACATTACTTTCATATTTGTCTATACTGTAGTAGTATTTAAACTTTGTATTACACCAGCTTTGTTTTTATAGTGAGATGAGAAGTCCTGCATCAATCTTGTCACGTTATTTTACTCACTGTCACCTGGAGCAGCCTGCTACTTACTCTAACAAGGATGTTTTTCTGACTCCACACATCAGCCACTGACCAAAACACTTGCCTCCCTGGACAATATTGGCTTTACAATGTTGTCACAGCAGAGACACATCAGTGATAAAGCAGGCCCGGTCCTCTGCCGCCGACCTGGGGTGATTATACTGTGCAGGGCTGCAGATGTCGGTGGCCATAAAAACTGTCAAGTATCCCGCCGGTCCACTCTGTCTTGAGCTGCCATGGCCTTGTGCAATTAGCTTGGAGGACTGCAAATGCACACATCCAATTAAAGCAGAACCTGATTCGCTTGTCACAAAATCAATGCAGATCTGTCCCCTAATGCGAGAGACGGCAGTGCCTAAGATAGCGTAACCCAAGTGACATCTTTCCTGCCTTTGCCATCCTTTTTTTTTTTTCCCCCCCTCATCTCACTGGATGTGATACAACAGCCTCATAGTATTGAAGTACTGTCAGAGAGCAGCAAATGAAGTGTTAGAGCAACTGCAGTGGATCACAGACAAGTATTTTGTTTTTCATATTCTTTGTTGTTTTTGTGGAGATGGGTTTACTTTGTAAAAAAAAAAAAAAGTCTGGATATTCTGCTGTGCATGCAGTCTGCCATCTCCCTTCATGCACAAGTCTGGTACTTTTCTAGACTAATGAAAAGAAACTGACAAGCGTCTCAAAGGAATATTTGTCTTTGATATGAACATCTTGTTTTAACTGCATGCATGGCATTAGTTGCCCCCGTAAGCTTATTGAACTTATTTTGTTTTCTCAGCAAAACCCTTTATTGATAATAAACCAAATATCGTTTTTTATCCTTAAGCATAATGAAACGGCTTCATTAAAAATCAACACAAAGTAACAGAAAAAGCTAATACTCTGACACACGTCATTTAATAGTTTTTTTTTTTTTTTTTTTTTTAAATCACCATCCTGTTTTCTACCAGCTTTCCATTGTGGTTTCTTTCAAGCAGGAGCACGATTGTTTTCTAGGAGATTTGGTGCTTTATTTGACGTGTGTAATCACCATTAGAGACTAGGGGAGGTCACATCTTCCTCAAAACAATTAAAACTGGAAATTGTCTACTTACCTTACTTGAATCAAATGGGTCCAAAAGCTTAATGGAGGAAAAAATTCTTCTTCCCTCCACATTTACTAGTAATCCAGTGCCTCTTGCTTCATGTTGCCACTAGTAACGCATGAGCTGTGAGTGCAGCTTGTGAGCATCGTGGCCCTGATCCAAGTCTGAAAATACTGGGTATCAAACCAACTGAGATCCAACACTGAATAATTACCTACATTAAATATGTATTAAATATATACTTTGAAACAACAGCTGTATTTAAACTAATATGACTTACCCCCCTTCCCGTTGTTAGGCTCCAGATTTGTTCCTTTCTTTACAACATACGCGTCTCAAACAATATATTTATTTGTAACAAAGCATATTTTCACAGGGGCTGAAACACATGCAAAGAGAAAAAACACAAGCAAATTAATTTTTCTTTTAGCAATTTGACAACACAGGTGCAGCATTAAGAAACATGCTGCAAAAAGAGATTAGAGAAATTCGCCAGGAAAAGCCACAACACAACCAAACGATGAAAATCTTTGCAAAAAAGAGTTATTATAAATAATGACACCCATTTCAGATGTTATCACACCTTTCGGTGGGACTTATTATTAATATTATGGCCTGTAGGTACCTGCTACATATGTCAGCAGGCTCAGCAGGCCCTTATCAATCATATTATGGGCTGCAATATTGTTTTGGTTTAGACTCAACAGCAGATGCTTATGGTTAAGTTGAGTAACAAAAGCAAGTAAGGCTGTATTGTGTATCAGACTGAATTGTGTTTCTGAGTGCACAGCGAGTTTGTCTTACGTACACTGTAACAACGTAGTCAAAACGTGGTCACGTTGTAAGAAATGAATGCTGCACGTATGTGAGATAAAATACAACATATAACTCATGGGGTAGTCGGTTCCCTAAGTCGGGACCAGGAAATATCATGGTTTGGGTTAAAATATGGAAACATCGGCTGAAGTAGCAACGCTAATTTTTTCCAGCAATAAAACAATCTGTTGTCTCCTGTCTCAAAGACTCGGGCTACTGCCACTTTTGCCACTGTTATATCTACCACCGCTAGACGTTGCCAGTGTAGAAGCCGAACTGAACCGGACTTTAATGATGGCAATGATAATGACATACTGTGCATTTGGATCAAAACACCTGAATTGTTTACTTTTTTACATTTTTGTTCCAAAGTCGCGGCCAAATTATTGCCATCTGTTTGGTTACACGTCTCTCGTATGTTGTTGTTTTTTTCTTTAAACCACATCACTGGTGTGTTATGAAGAATTCCACATACCGTGTTTCAATTCAGATACAGCATGAGGAGTTTGGCATTTGGCCACAGTCTCTGAGTTCATCAGCGGGGTTTGTTTTCTGTAAACACAGCTGGGGTCTGGTACTTGTGTGGGTGGTACAAACCTACTTGGAAGCCTTACAGGAGCATCTATACACCCCCTGTGTGCCGGTGCACGCGTGTACGCGTCTGAGGGGTGATACATAACACATGTACGAATACATCCTTTTCAGAACATGTGTGTGAGGGTATTATTGTAACTTCAGCACCGCGTGTCAGCGTGGGTGTGTGTGTTTATCTGAGTGATGCTGCAGGGCGGGAGCGCAGAGCGAAGGAGGGAGACAAGCTTGAACTCAACCTCAGATGCCCCGCAGCTTCCCAGCGAGTGGGAGCATGTGCATGTGGGCCGGGGACACACTTTGTGGTGTCTTGTTTTGTTGAAGTGGCAAAACTTTTAGTGACAGTGTAATCGAAAAAAAAACAAAAAAACAGCGGCTTTTTAAAGAAACCGACACTCACTCTTCCTGCTCTTCACCTTCTTCCGAAAGATTTCGAAACGGAAACTATCTGATGCAAAGGAGGATGATTGACTTATCTGTTTGTCTTTGTAAGTGATGATGGAGTTTTCTGATGTAAACCTGTGAAACAGTCTGAATCTGTTAGTGTTCAGTGTTTTTAAGGAAAAAGATATGAGGGGGGAAAAAATAGATTATTAAATTGTTTGGTTGTGCATCATCAGTACACACCTTTAAAGTATTGGCTTTGGGAGTGTTGCCAATGCAGCACTGGAATGTGTGCAGAATATGACATGATAATTAGACACCGTGTGGGCCCATCAGCTGCAGCTTCATTGCATTTCAAACGGAGCCATGCCAAAGCACAAGGGAGCACCCTGACTGCTCTGCTGAGCGTGACTTCTTTCTCCGTACTTAGAAAGACAGAGGATTAGGAAGGTTTGGGAGGAGGGTCTGTTACTGGCTAGCCTCAAGGTGAGTGACAAAATCACTACAACATCAGCATATTTCATTCTCTTTGTACCCAGCGGTAAGAGAGACACTTTGTCAGTAGATCAGAACAGAGTTTTATTCAAATTAAAAACTGGGAGATATCACGGTCTCCCGAAATTTACTGTGAAAAAAAGTTTTTCTTTCTTCCTCTGGTGCTCAAGGAGAGACTCTGTATGTTGTGAGCGGCAAATGGTCTATATAGTGTTTTTCTACCTATTGGCACTCAAAGCACTTTACACTGCTTCTCACTCACCCACTCACACTCACAATCACACACACACACACACACTCACACACCGATGGGGAAGCTGCTCTGCAGCTGGCCAACACTCACCTGGAGCAAATAAGATGGGGTTTAGTGTCTTGCTTGAGGACACTTTGACATGTGACCGGAGGAGCCGGGAGATCAAACCAGCAGGCATTTTCTCGTATGCTCGGAGCTATGTGTCCAAAAGCATTATGTTAATTTTACACCAGCCATATTGTTATATGCTCATTATACGCTCTCTTTTGACTGACTGGCGCCGAGGACATGCCTGTGTTCAGTACATGCACGTTATTTATGATTTGTCCCAGTGTGATCCATATTATAATGTTTGTGTGGAACACACTAAATGACTGGGTTATCTTTGATGACATAGTGATGTGAAGTAACTTTACAGTCTGCCTGTTTTCTGCAGTGTGTGCTATAGTTTTTACTAACAATCTTCAGGGCACAATGGACATCAGTGACAGGCCATGAAGAGTAGAAACAATTCATATTTTATGCCTCTTCAGATGGTGGTGCTTTAAATGGCTCGATGAGCTATTGTGCTTTAAAGGATAGTTTCAGTTAGTTTTGAAATGTAGTATGTAGTCAACAATCATCACACGGACGATAGGACCAACACTGAATCTTCTCTGCTCACGTGTGGTTAACCTGCAGCCTGTGTTTGCTTGTTCCCCTTAGACCTCCACTGTGGTACAAAAACTACTGAAAACACATCAGCCAGTTACATTTCTCCATGGGATCAAATATATATATTTATTCAAAAAGACGTAATCAAGAAATTGTCAAATTCCAGGTTAAATGTCACGCATGCACAGTTAACTTCGCTAGTCTTTGTACTCAGCTGTCTCCTGGCTGAGAAGAAAGAAAGAAAACAAAAGTTTTTCTTTAATAATATTAATTTACTGATCATTTGTTGTTGTAGTACTTTTCAGTTCATATGTTCAACATGAATTAAATATAATTGTACAAATTGTACACTTTATTTGAACATTTAAATAGACAATACACTTAAGTGGTAATTTTCAAGGATCTTTCGACATTTCTACACTTTTATAAACAATTTCTATGAATTTACACTCACATATGAATTTTAAAAGTATAGCATAGCAGAGAACTTGCCAAATAAATCATTACACAATCTTTAATTAAATACAAAAAATATCTTTCTAGAGGTGATTGGATCATTTTGAAGATATGATCATTTCTGGTTTGACCTTTTGTGATTTCATGATTATAATTGGTGCACTCTTCAGGTTTTTTTTTCTAAACTAGTAAATGGTGTTTCTGTGTTTTAATTATTACTGCAAGATTTCAAAATCACTACTGTATCTGAGGTGCTTATAAATATGGGTAGAAGAAGATACATTATTGTATTTTTTATTTGACATTTCTGTCTCTATGCTGCAATTATGATAATGAAACATCTGCATGCATTTGGCACATAAGCACATCTAATCAGCAGCCCTGAAGTAGAAAGAATAAAATGCTGCTGTGTGGAGATCTCCCTCTGTCGCATCTACAAGAGGATGATTACTTCTGTTTATGTGTGTGTGTGTGTGTGTGTTGGGATATAGGGGTGCTGTGCATGTCATAAGCCCCTTGACTGGAGCATGGACCCCTCCAGAAGTAACGGCCTCCTAGTAAATTGTAGGCACTGATCACAACAAAAGCCGCATTACAGAGCCTTTTGTCCCCTAACATACATATCAGCATTGATTAGCTGTATTTGATTTATTTTTTGGGTTCTGCACACACAGAATTGACATTGATATTAATTGGTATCGATTACAAAAGAGCATCAATCAAAAGAGCATCAATTATCAATGACTTACTTAATAGCTGGATAGCTAAACCTGTATCATGGGATTAATATTCATGCAATAATGTAAAAGCAGGATTTTAGAGGTGAAGCTAACTTTGAACTGTTTTATGTCAAACTGCAACTAATAATTGTTTTCATAATGGAATAATCTGCAGATAATTTTCTACATTAATTGATTGTTTAGTTTGTGATGAAGTGGTGAGAAAAACAATTATCCCACCAGCTGCTAATTTGCTATAGATTGTGACAGTCTGACTGATCACGCCTTTAACTCTCACACACTAAATGTAAAAAAGTATTTTGATAGCTAATTTTATGATTGGCACTTTAGACTTTTCTTTGTTTGTTGTTAGCGAGTAATCAAAGTTCTAATTTACTGATAATTATAGCTGTACTTAAGCGGCTGCCATTTTTAACACCATCAGATATAAATAACGGTTGTTTAAATATGTTTTATGTAATGAATTACAGTTAAAAAATGAACTCAAACTTTGATTGGGCGAATACTTTGATGTGTTTTCTCATGGTAGCTTCTTTGCCAACACAGTTTTTTGCAAACCGGATGTCCCTTCTTGAGGACAACTCCACATTTGTTAATGGGATGTCCAAAGTAATCCCACGCTGCTAATTTTAGTTTGGGCTTTGACTGAGATCAGCCTCACTCTGCATGAGTCTGAGAGGCATGGATGGGTGAGATGTTACGCTGTGCTGCATTTTTTCCAATACCAGTAATAAGCATTGTAGCTTGTAAATTAAAAGTTAAATAAAAACTGTTTACTAGCTCATTCCTAAATTACTGTGCGTACAACTTATCTCTGCTTTGCAGCACATAACATCGGATGATGACGACCTACTGAGCCTTCTAGCAGCTGGCAATGGGTTTTGCAGCAAGACAATGATCCCAAGCACAAGAGTAAGTTGAGCTCAGAAGGAATAAAATGGAAGTTTGGAGGTGGCCTGACAAAGTCTGCACCTAGAATTACCTTTTCGCATTAGGTGTTGGATACATGTAAGATTTTTTGCCTCAGTAATTGCAATTTTTGTTGAAAATTGTACTGCCTGATTGCTCAGATTGCATCGTTTGGAAAACTTGAGTTGAGTTTAGTACAAGAGGCACAAAAAGAGAAGAAAACAGCCCCGTATTTGCTGCTGTGTTGGAACATGGTAAGACCATAAAAAGAAATGTGATGGAGTCAAAAAACAAAAAAACAAACTTTATTTGCTGCCTTTACAATTAGTATATCTATGTCAAGTCATTAGAGCACTTTCCATGAGATGAGTTAACAGAGCTCCTACCTTGCAGCTCATCAATGGCTCTTCTCTCTGCTCCACTATCTTTAGACCGACACACCATCTGTTTTAACCAGCCTGCATAACAATTACATGAAACTCACTGATAATATACTGTATATAAATATATATGTATTTATCAGCTATTGACCTGCATTTGTAGTATTTACTGTCTCCCTTCGTTGTTTTCTTTTTCATTTGTCTTCTGTGTTTAAGTCACTTCTTTTCCGGATCCTAATAGGACAGTAGGGCGAGGGCATCAAAATGCCTTGTGTTGAGTTTGCACAACACAAAAACCATGCTCCTGTTTGCTTCACTTTCCCAACTGTACCTTTGGACTGGGATGGCTGGGAAGCAACCACATTCAAGGTAACTTTTAATGCCAAATAAAATGACAAGAACCCACTAAACTAAGTGCTTTTATACAAGCCCAATCTTCTTGCTATTTATTTGATGCCTTGTTCTTTTAGTGTTGATGTGTTCCCCCATCTCTGCAGGTATGTTAATGAGGACAGTGTCACAAAATTGTAATTGTAAATTTTTCATTTATAAAAGGCCCAAAAGTTTCCTGGAAAATCATAGATTTCAAGCCATGGGCAATACAGTACACACAACAGTCAGCATTTTCCACTGTAAAATCAGCAGCTTGGAAATGTGATTCATGAAAAGTAATGCGCTGCACTAAGCGGCACCTCCCTCGTCTACCTGCTTTAAAAAAAAAAAATAAATAATTTAACATATATGTATTGTTATGGAGAAACATGCCATTCAGTAATTTTTCTGCACATTCCATCTGACTTGAGGTCAAACACGAAAGGATCAGTGGGCCTCTAATCCATGCAGGTGGTGCTTGTGGCCTTGGGCTGCTCGAGTCCTCTCCGTTTAGTATGCAGCCTCGCTGGTTTGGAGAATTGGAGCACAGCACTGCTCCGGGGGGGATTTTAAACTAAATAAATAGACAAAATAAAAGAGCTGGAATAAGAAAGAGGGTTTCATGGAAAAAAAGGTGATATTAGCTTTGTGATTGAGTGGGGAGAGTGGGACTCAGAAAAGAAGAGGGAACGGAGGCTCAAACTATGGTGCAAGTGTTTTGGCATTTTGTGGCGTTTCGGCGCTTAATTACCACGTCCCCCAGTGTAACATCTCCCTGTCCGGCTCACCCACTTTCTTCATCTCCTTTTCAATTTCCTAATCGCTTGGTTTTTAATTAAAGCCACACAGTAGTAGACTGTGAGACAGTTACAAGGCAAGACATAGGCACAGATAGTCATAGGATGCATGTTTTGGGGTGTGTGTGGGGGGGGGGGGGGGGGGGGGTGGGGGAGGTGGGGGGGGTTGGTCTGTTGTATCCACAACAATGTCACGCCTTAGGATGAATCAACGAGCTGCCTCACTCCTGCATGAATAAGTGATGTGAGCTCTCACATGCTGGTGCTATGTTAGGCAGTCTGTAGTGTGATGTGTAATAAGAGCTTTTATGTTCCATACGCAGTGTATTTATAGGGAAGCTCCTGGAGTGTTGTAAACAGGCCACACTAACACACTGTTCTGTTTAGTTTTTTTTTTTCATGACTTACTTTCTTTCTCTCTTTCATTACTGTGACATCACATGCCTGGTTGTGTTCCCTTCGTGTGCCATTTCCTTCCCCGTGAATCCCAGCCAATTCCCCTCCATCCTAACCGCTCAATTTCTGATGTGCTCTCTCCCTATGCTTCTGTCATTTTCTTAATGATACCACGTTCCACATTTTAGAACTTATTTCTCCTCATCCCATCTTTTAATTATGCAGCAGCATCTTTGGCTCGGGCTTCTAAACGATGCAGTCAGCATCCTACCTGTTTTCACACGGAGGATCTGCCCGCTGAACAAGGTCCTGACTATATGCTGATCGCTCCTAGATTTCTTCCGCAATGAGACAATTACAATTACAATGGCCCTGCCTTTGATGTGCTTTTCAACTAAGTGGGTCAAGTCAAATGAGAGTATCTGGGAGTCAGATACCTCAAGTTGAGAGGAATTGAACAATGCTGTGTTCTCTCCACAGAAAAGATAACACTGACTAAAAATTATCACCACGATGCTCGAGTGCCTGGGTTTTGAGTGGTTTTTATTTCCAGGATTCTGTCTGCATTTACTTCAAGGTCATTAGTCCAAAAAGTTGCATGCTTAAGACTATTCTGGTATTTGAAAATGCTTCTTGCAAATACACTACATTAGATATTGAAATATAAATCCCACTAAAATGTAGTGCAAAGCTATAAAATTTACAGAGGTAGTTATTTATTTGATAGCCAAGGATTTAACTTTGACCTGATAATGTAGTTTCTAATTTCCTAAATTGGAACCAACAAGTCGTCCTAACTTTATGCCCATTTAGGTTGTTTGTTCCTACCTACTTATGTCATTATTACAGTTTCATGAACAAGGACCACACACTCACATCTTATATTAAGCAAGAGTTTATTAAGTATAAACCGTATGAGTAGCATCTGCTGAACTGGGAAATGGGATGATGTCTGGCGTGAGAAACCGTGGTTGAATAGAGTGAACCACAGGCAAAGACATCTGTGGTTTGGGAAAGATTTTGGTGGGACTGTGTTCCATGTGCAATTATAGTAATTTGGCTGGAAAGTTTTTTTTTTACTTTTACTACATAGGAAGTTGTGGAAGAGTTCTGTATTCAACACTTTTTTCGATATTGGGAGTTTTTTGAGTATTGGTAGGCTCCTAAGTGTGCTGAGTGTGGTAGACATAGTAAGTGTTGGTAGGTTTAGTAGTTAGGGTTAGTACGAAATCTGCAAGCTGCCTTAAAAATCTCTGTTTGCTTATGTCAAATGATGTGAATCTATACCTTTGCAGCCGTAGTTTCACACTGGGCTTGGACTGGACTCTGGTCTCCCGTGGGACGCTCCTGTGTTTTGTTGACCTGTCTCATCTCCTCTCACAGTCATAATTAACTTTTCGTCAATTTCGGCTGCTGTTATAAACAAACCTAATAGGGTCTGTAATACATGTGAAGTATAATTGCTTGTTTTTTTTAGTGAGGAGAAGATACCCACCACTTTTACAGCCAGCAGTTAGCTTAGCTTAGCATTAAAAATAATTGAAGGCTATCTTGGTTGAAAGAACTAGCTAGCTCTCTGTGTAGCTTTATATTTATAATACATATATTAGAGTTATAGCGATTAAGCATATTTTCCACAATGTTTAAAAGGTCTCATGGGATACGCCCTAATATGATTGTAAAGAGACTTTACAAATATATACAATGACTTTTCTCATCGCTTGATACTAATTTATTCTATTAGGTATCAAGAACAATGACAAATGAAAATGGAAAAAATGAAAACACGAAAATTGACACAATGATTATGCACCAACATATTTTTAATGTGAAAATATGATATTGGCTTGGGATGGAGAAAGCCGTGGATTCTAATCCCACCACACCAGGCGTGGCCCCACTAACAAATGCCGACGTATCAGTAATTTTTGTTTGCTTTATTTATGCTGATGTGTATATATTTGTTAATATGTGATGCTAATTTTATAGCTGCTTTGCGGTATGTAGAATTGTTGATGTAGATAAAAGTAGAAAATAATAAGATACCTTAAATAACCAAAATGAATATCTACCCTCACACCACCACCTTATGTCAAATGTGTATAAATGCCAGGCTTATGTTATGTGTGTGTGATGCTTATGATAAATGATATATTGTTATTATTAGCCTCCAAACATTTCTATTAATAACAGAATAAACTAGTATCTTGTAACTAAAATGTAGTTTATGTTTTGGTAATCTTTAAGATATCTTTGAAGAGAGTTGAAGAGATCTTGTGAATACACAAACATAAAAAAGTATCGCATACTTTTTGGCAGGGTGGCAGCTCAAAGTAAGAACCATCAACTGAAAGAAGTGGAAATGGTGCAGGACATTACATTCAGCAGCTTTAAGAATCGTTAAGAGAAGACTGGACAGACTACATGCCGAGTTCCCCCAACCACAAAAAATGATACTCACAAGTGAAATGAAGTGGCTTTGGTCCTATGTTTCCAATGTTTGTCATGTAGTGCATAAAGAGGACATAATAACCCCCATAATGGTGTGGTTGAAAGTGCAGAAGCTGGTCAATAGGCTGCAGGCTGAGATTGTAATGTCATCCATGCTGATCCCAAGCTCAAGAATGACTTTGCAGGTCATACAGCTAAACTAAAGTACATCCTTTATTATAATTATCTCTATTAGAATAAAGCTAAGCACTGCCTTTTACTAAACATATAGTCGGTGTAATGTATAAAGTTTACATAAATGTGTAATCTTCCATCTACCACTGCTGGAAGTACTGCAAATTAGATTTTTTATATTCGGATTTAGGACATTCTGTGCACGTCACTTTAGTGATGGACATTTATGTGCATGTGAACAAGCTTATTAGAGAATCCACACCCCATCAACTCCTGCAAATAGTTACAAATGGATGCAGGGATGGCTCATTTTTTTCCTGTTTATCATTTAACATCTTATTCAGCTCATTCAAACATGAACATGAAAAACTGAAATTCAGCCTCTGCTGACTTTGGGCTGGATTATTATAAGGTGACTTGGAGCCTAGAAAAATCTACATATTGAATTTGAATCTGTTCCATTAAAACTAAATGATTCTTTCACATAACAAGAGCTACTAAACAAACTATCATAAAAATCAGGACAATGGCAAGATTTTAAATGCTGAGTCACTCGGTGTATCGCTGTGGTAACATTAGTACGACGAAACTGAATGAAGTTTTATTAATTCAACCTAATTATATTATTTTCTCCGTTTAGATATGAATAAAATATTGAAGCAACCAAAATGACGGGTTTACAGATTGGGAACAAATTAAAAAAAGAACCACTCCCATCAGGATGTTTCATTGCAGACTAAAGGTGATCACTTTGTAGTGAACCCAAACTAAATGGCCCCCGCAGCATAACCGAGTCACAGGATCCCCTCATTGTAGGGGTCAAGCATTTAAACCTGTTTATAGCAGATATCTTAGCACCACAATGGACTGTGGGGGCAGAATGTCAGGCCTATACTGTTCCCGTGGTGTATGTCACACTTGCCGACCTGTTGGGATTATTGCGAATTAATCATTTTTGTGACCGAAGCTCCTGCCATCTGTGCCCCAACAACGTCCAGTGATTCTTAAACTTTTGCCAAACCCGATCCAAACCCTGACTCACCTCATCCTGCTTAGCATTTTTAGATCTGCCCAGAGCACAGTTGAGTGTTAGTTGTTCCGTTGCACCATGTGAACCATTTTGGAAGCATCTTAATTTGCTTATTCAGATTTTTAACTTGTCTCCCAGCTATAAGTGAATATTGTAAAGGAAAAGAGAGGTGCAGAGTGTGTGTTTGAATGAACTTGGTGTGGGGGTAAATGAGCATCAACCACCAGATGCCAGAGCTGTTATCAATTTTAATGTAATTACACAGCAGCAGCATCCATGCATATAACCACTTCTTCTGTGCTCATTTATCATTTAACAGAATTGAGGAAAAAAGTTCAATTGAACATGTGCACGTGGATCAATTTCTATCATGGTGAGGTGAGTTTAGAAAAGAGGAAATATAATTTATGTTCTAAAGGTCCATTAATAATAATAGCCAGGAATATCTACAGATTCCATGCGACACTTTCATTAATATCCTTTGTGATTTTAAATTATTAGATTGCAGTATTTCACACAGCAGGCTGCATGTTGTCTTTCCACTTTCTGTTTTTCAGGCGGTCTGGAACTTATTTAATTTTAAAAATCAGTGTGTTGGTACTAAGCAGAGCTTTCTATAAAAATCCCGCTGATTTTTGTACAATATCGACATAAATCCTAGAAAAAGCCAACGTTAACGCAATGTGTTCTGATTAAGGGGAGCAGAGTGTAATGTACAGCAAAGATAGAGAAGCAAATATGATGGAAAATAGCAATTATTACTGAAATAATCCATTCTGCATTCATAATAAATTAAGAGAAAAGAAAGGGAAGCAAAAGGTCATTTACTGTTTCCATAATCCAAGTCTCTACATCCCTAAATGCAGCAAAAAAACAGACTCAGGCTACAACGGTAGACATAAGAAGATATAGATTTTAATATCTTTATAAACATTTTTGTACTGTTGTTCTTTGATGATAACTTACCGAACAATTGAATTATGACCAAAAAAAAAAAAAGAATGAATAAGCATACGGTAGAACAAATAGGGAGGTGAGGAAATGTGCAATAAGAAATTAAAGGTTCATGAAAAATACGTAAATAAAGAAATCACCAGAAAATCTAAACTTGATAGACTCCCCCTGACAGGAGGAGCACATAACCCTGTTATCGTCATCGGTGTCTCTGATATTGTTTTTCTGATAGTAAAACTGTAAATGATTAATATCAGCACTGCGAGAAGTCCTTTTGTCTCCACTGTTACTGGTACATGTCACATCATTGTTACAACACCATCTTATCAGTAGATTTAAGGGAGGCACAAAAGCTCCAGAAGTACAGCGAGATGTCCAGTAATTACTCACTGTCAGTCCGTATTATACTGCATCCCTGTGATACTTCATAAGCAATTGTCTTGGTCTTGGATCCCCACATCCATTGACAATCGCATCAGTTAGTTAAGAGGCGTAAATCTCTCTGCATGATCCCTGTTTTGCTATGCTCCATTCCATGACTTTTTTAAAAAAAAAAAATCTTTTATTGTTCACAAATCATTTAAGGTACACACATTTTGTCTTGTGTCTTGTTCATGTGTTCCTTTGATGTTACGTCATTATGAAAAAAACAAAAACGTGTTCCTAATGTTCTCAGCGATAAAGGTATTCTCTCACACTAGAAGAGGGATCAGTTCAGGCCAACCTTACTGAGAAACTGAAAAAGCCCCAATTTGACCCTCAATCTCTAAGGCTCCTGTAGGCCCTGCAGCAAGGGTCCATCTCTAGGTCCATTTTGTGTCTTAGAAAAAAATCAAATGAACAACATCTGACACAAGATTATAGACAGACTCTTCAGTATTCACAGCTTGATCTCCCAGATACAGTACACACATTGTTTTCCAAGCAAATGAAAAGAGTGCATGGCAGTCCTCATTATCTCAAAACAATTAGCAGCTTAATATTCAGTTGCACAGAAGGAGAGAGGGTGGTGTAAATGAAGCTGAATGTAGTCGAGATGCAATACCAATGAGGGATGCTGCTAAATAGGCAGACGGTTGGTACAGGACCTGAAAAAACAAAACAAAACTGCATGATCTAGAAAGTACTCGTTACAATTGGTTGCAGCTTCATACAGCGTATGAGCTAACTAGTTTTTGTTGAAAACATCTGTTGCCATAGATTTTCCATTCTGTAATAATTGGGCATATTCCTGTGTGCACTGACTGGCATTGCCTTGCTTCAGTCTTAACCTTTAGGAGAAACACACACATATGTTCTTCCTTTAAACCTGTTCTCACCACCAAAGGATGCAACAGAAAAAAAACACACATGAAAGAAAGGATGAGAGCGAGATAGAGTAGTAGCTTCTTGAGCTGAACAGATAAATTAAAGCTGAACTGAACGAAGCATTTGGAGACACAGCTTATCTGTCTCGAGAGTTAACGAGTTTTGCTTCGTTTGCTCTCTCGTCATTCTACTAATACCCAATTTTCACCAAATTTTGGTTGTCCAAGCTCCAGTTGAGTGAAAACAGAATTAAAAAAAAAAACCCAAAAAGTGTAAAATACCAAGAAATATGAAGGTGAAATCATATTGGCTCAAGTGGCAGTGCAAGCTTGGTCTGGCTTCACCTCTTATCGTTTTCAGTTCCTCCAAATTTTGTGCTCTGAGTCTTCCTGTTTGTAGATGTTTGATGCTTTGATGCCTGTTTAAGTCTGAACAGTAAAGCTCCCTACACGACATTTACACATATAATCAAACTCACACACACATACATAAAAGACACACAGGCCTTGTAGTGCAGGAGCAAGAGAGGGTTTTGAGGGCTGCGTTTTTGTTTTGTGTGTGTGTGATTAGCATTTGCCAAATCCTCAACGGAGAATGTAGTAAATGTTTGTAGTTATCAAGGCCACAAAGAGGGCATAGAGATGTAGTAAGGACTGGGATAAGGTCGCCCTATTGTTGGCTTGTTGAACCCCACTAGGGGGGCGAACAGTGGTCCGGGGAGTGCACTTGTGCTTTCTCCGTGTAACGGTGCCGTCTGGGGATGTGTGGTCGTGTTTTCCACCATCTGTGAAATCTGGGGAGGTATCCTCCTTGTCTGCCATGACTTCCTTTGAGTGGTGAACCTCATTGTAACCCTTCCCCTTGCTCACCCTATTGCGAGGCTTCGTGCAGTTCCGAGAACGACCCGGCCTCGAGGTGTGCTCTATGTGGGTCTGCCCCCCAGATCCCACGGCTACACCACGATTCATAGACGGGTTTACCGTTCCGGATAAATTGTTAGTCTGGGCTCTGGACTCAGAGCTAGGAACAGTTGGTGAACAGTTGGGAAAGTCCTCCTTACCCAGCACCTTAAGGTCTTTCCCGAGCATATCAGCCGGTGCCATGCAACCCACTGAAGATGTCGAACCTCGGAAACGTTTCAGCCATTCCCACAGCGACAGGGCCTTGCAGTCACATGACCATGGGTTGTCATTGAGTCGCAGGTATTCCAATGCAGGTAGCGTTTCCAGGCATTGCCCAGACAGCTGTATCAGCGAGTTGTTGAACAGGTAGAGGGTGGTGAGCCGCTTTAGGTCATGGAAGGCCAGGCGGTCAACCCACTCAATCTGATTTTGGTGAAGAAGCAGCCGGTCCAAGGCTCGAAGGCCTCTGAAAGTATTCTGGTTAAGACTCCACAGGCGGTTCCCATGCAGAAACAGGTGGCTCAGGTTGTGGAGGTCCATGAAAGTGTCATCCTGAAGGAACTTCAGATGGTTATCCTGGGGAGATACAGAGAGCACACAATCATCACTTCAAAATTGATGCCACGCTGTAACTGTAACTTCTGTCCTCCCATGAATCTGTTCTGTGAAGCACGATAATACAGACATAAATACAGACATTCTACTTGTGCTAATGCTAATATAAACACAATAGAACAGTTATGGGATAGATAATTATTTCATAACACAGTGTAAGTAAATATGTGTTTGAATTAATTTTTAATGAATTACATTTTGTTGCTTTTTTAAAAAAAAATTGACAGCCCTAGTTGGGTCTTAGTGGTAAAATCATCTAGAAACAACTTGTGTACAAAGTCTACCTGCAAGTAAAGATACTGCAAGTTTCGGAGGCCTTGGAAGATGTTATTAGGAAGAGAACTGAGTCCACAACGGTACAAGTGTAGCGCATTGAGCCGACTCAGCCCATTGAAGGTGTCTTCAGCCAACGAGCGCAGGTGGCGGTTGTCCCCCAAATCCAGCTCCTCCAGTAATGTGAATCCATGGAAGGTGGAGGGCTCAATGTAGGTGATGTTGTTGGAGTAGATCCAGAGAGTGACGGTGTTGGAGCTGAAGTGGCCCCGGAGTAAGCGATGGATCTTATTGTTCTGTAAGAAGATGCGCTCACTGTCAGGAGGGATGCCTTCAGGGACTGACAGGAAGTTGTGGGCTTGGCAGGAGACGGTGCTGGGTGCAGTGTAACAGATACAGTGACGAGGGCAGGACCAGGACAACTCGAGCCCACAGAGAACCAGCAGGAACTCCAGTCCACAGCCTGCAGTGAGGACACACACGCACGTTAAAAGAAAGAAAGAAGGTTGGGAAATAAAGATTACCAATATAAACCACAAACATAAAAGGGCTACAGACAAACATAAAGGACTAGAAAAAAACAAGGAAGTACAGCGTTTGCATTATTCTTCATTTATCTGACCTATTTTTACGTGTATATGGATGCGTTATTAATTAGCACCGCATTGCCACAGGCATTGAAGTGCACAGAGGTTCACATGGAATTGTTCTCCAAAGAAGTACAAAACATATACTGAACTACATCATCACGGTCTCGTGTGTTGATGACGGCTATGATTGAAGGTTTGGGTGGGCTGCAGAAGACTTTCCGATTTCTTAAGCCTTCTTAAGTTGGCCGCTCCAGACACATCGATCAATTCAATAAGGATTTCGTTCAATCATTTCTTTACAAAACTCAATAGCCAAATGAAATATAGACCCTTCTTTCGGCGCGGACCAAAGTCGCGGACAGGCTGACAGACCGACAGACTGACATCGTTATCCCGAGAGCCGTGCTGCTGCCGAGGCTCAGAATTAACATATGTCATTCAACAGGAAGCCGGTTAGGGAACAACCGCACTAATTCACATGATTAAAAAATGAATTTCTCTCCGTCTACTGAGGATGTGTGTGGCTCATCCACTTTGTTCTCACAAAGCGCTGATATTGTCGCCTCTCTGATCAGTTCAACTCACGACTACAGTACACATATGGACCTTCTCTGTCACAGTTTACAGCCTGAATCCACAGAGTGTGTTTAGGCCCACAGTGAGGAGTCTTGTTGAAGACAGCAAACAATAACACCTGCTCAAGTGAGTCACAAGACGAAGGGAAGCTGATTGGAGCCCTCAAGCAACACTCTTGTTTGATTCAACTCAAACGGTACAATTTGCCGCTATTTCAGAAGTTGCCCAATCCTGTGCCACCTTAGTGATATGGGAAACTGTCTCCTAAGCCTTCCCTGGGTCCACTGGCACTTCTTTGCAGCAAGCGGGGGCCGTGATCACACTAATATGTTGTTGAATGGGGCAGTGAATGCCTATTAAAATCAACAGTGAACTGCTGTATGGCTCTTTGTTATTGGTCACACGATTCTCCTTTAAGACGGGAGATGCGACTTTTCCACAGCCTCGTCTGAAATGAGCACAACTCACAACCCTTCATGAAACTTCCATCTGAGAGCCTCAGGGTGTCTTCTGCTCAATTTATTATTCACAGTATAGCAGAGGCCTGATTCACGGGCCTCTAATCGATACGCCTCTGTTGCCTCACCCTGTAATCCTGGGCTTTTTATACTGGAAATTCGGCCGCTGCAGAATTACTCAGCACTAAGACACAGGCGTATTTATCGGAATGTATTTTCTCGCCAAACTGTGGCTAAGCTGTGACATTCAGCGTCTGACTCCGCTGACCTTTAACTGTAATTCTCTATGTCTCGTTGCGGAGCTGGAGCACGGAGCTGTGTGTCACCTGAACAGAAGTGTGCTCTCTCAGGCACGGATCTAATCCTATTTGTTAAGCCCTGCCACAGGGCAACAATGGAAATGCATGCATCCTCCTAAACCAGAAATGTGCCCACTAAATGAGGTGATTTTTCACGGTTGAACACTGTTAAAAGGTTGGATGGGAGCATGCGTTCATGTGTGCGGGGGTGCGGGTAAATATACTGTTTCGGAGACCATGACAGTGCCATGAGAGCACAACAATAGGCCTTGGGTTTAGTGAGAGTTTTCATTTTAATTTCATGACCTGCATCAAGACATGGATCCTTTAGTACTGGGTATAGTGAGATTTGTCGCACTGTCAAGACCAAACAAGAAGGCTGTTTCACTGTTTTGTCACTTTGTCACTGTTCTTATCTCAATCTTTCTCTCCGCTCGCTGTTTCGATGAATCTGTATCGAGTGTGGCACCTACTGACTGAATAAACAGGTGAGAATGTTTTGCATTACTCCCGGGAAATAAACGGTTGCTTTATTTATCAGAGAAATAGGCTAGACAGGACACAATCAATTTTCCAGCTGCTTCTGAAGGGACGGTTGCACTAAGCAGCAGCTTTCCCTTCATTTAATTTGGCATTGGGTCACACTGTATTACACAGCTGACCCTCATAGAGTTTTTCTTTTTCTTAAATAAAGACACACAGACAAAATCTACAATATCTTTCGCTGTTCCATTTGTTCTAAGATGAAATGATACTTGTTTCAATCACCTGCCTCAGCAGGAATTCATCCAAGACTTCCCATTATTCATAAAACCGATCTTCCTCTCACTTCAGTAATTATATTTTTTTGAGGCCTTAAACTATTTCCATTAACACTGTACTTCATGCATGTCTCTAATAGAATTAGGTACCTGATTTCTAACAGGAAAATTATCTGAGCAGAAGAGAGACAGACAGTGATAAGCGTGATACCCACCGAAATCGAAGGAATGAGAACGTTGGCACTGCTTAGATATCAGATACTTTGAATCAGTGATCTCATAATCACGTTGGACACATAAGGATACGCCGCCTCCCCTCCCACTTTCCTCAGATTGTCGGGAAAAAGTAATAGGTTCTTTACCCTGATTAATCTGTTCCTCTAAAATGGCTGTTTCACAACTTTGCTAAACACAGAGAAAAACATGAAGGAAAAAAAAAGGCAGATGCTGAGTGTAATAACATCTTCCTTTCCTTCCCTATGAGCAAAATCTTTTAACTTCTTCCCAGATGAGGCTTTAGAAGAGGTAAACTTATGATGTGGATGCTCTTCAGATGCTGAAAGTGCATCACACGCTCTCCTCTGCATGCAGATTGAGTGACGCCAGAGAAGCATACACCCTTTTCCTTGTTTGAGCCACACTGAGCGTGTGTGTGCTCTCGTTTGCAGCTGGCATAACATCCAGTTCCCTTGGAGACTTAAACACCTGCCAGCACACTGATCTCTGCGCCCCATAAATTCACACCACCAGACACAACTTTAAATACAGCTGCTAAATAAATCTACACACGGAGTCAAACTATGTCACAGATATGCCGTGTGTTTTTACTTTGGACACATACATTCTCAGGCCTTCACACACACACACACGCGTCAGGCTGGCTAATGACTGAAGCAGTGCACAAAAGGCTTGAATGAGAATAGCGAAGCTGTTTTTATTTCCACGCAGGGGCAAAAATAAATATTGCTTGTGAAGGCTGTTCTTAACTGAAAATGTAAGAAATTAATGTGTGTCATAACTGCATTGTGCACTAACACAATGAGCCATTCAGCTCAAATTGTATTTGTATAAAAAATGGCTCTGGACACTCCCGTGCATACTGTATATATGCCAATGGCGCCTATTGGAATTTGGCAGAATAAAGGAGAGAGGCTCTGAAAGAGAGATAATGTGTTTTGGAAAAGGAAGAGCCGCAGCTATTTCTGGTAGGAGTCTGGGCTGTTTATTAACACTCCCGTCATGAGTCTTTCACCTCATAGTCTCTCTTCTTGCAGCTTCCCATCTCCCCCTTTTCCTGCCTACTGGCTACTGATGACTGATGCTATTGATAGCTTTTCACAGTGAGACTCACATTTGACACCACGACCCCATCACCACCAAGTACCCTTTTTTTTTTCTTTTGGGATGTAGAAAAGGGAAATAGATAAATAAATGAATAACACAGAATGGTGCAGGGTCCCCTGACAATGAGAAGGGACTGTGCAGAATATCAATGAAACGTAGTTCACACTGTATTTGGCCTCGTGAATAACACATCTCTGCTAATAGGAGAGAAATACTACGCCTGTGGAGCTGCGTGGCTCTGCCCATCATTAGACTGGACAAACTCAATTTCCTGTCTCTCCAAAGACCATGATAAGCACTGTGGCTTTTGGCTGTTATTGGCTGGTTCTAAATAACATCTCGACTTGCTCCACACTCAAAGGGGGTTTACAGTCATGTCTGTGCACATGGAGGTTAATGATGGTAAAGCAATATATATTACATTATTGACTGAATGGATTCATTCTTTGGAGCGGCTTGGCTTAAATCCTGTCCAGCTGCCATAACTTTGTCAACATAATGAGTTTTCACTACACTTTATGTTTTAACCAGATACTTACAATCCATAGGCATGTGCTTAGATTAGGTGTCAAGATTAAAAGTTCAAATAACTTTAATAATCCCAGAGGGAAAATATTTAAATTACAATATTTAGACACCAACTGATACACTTGTGATTTCTCCAGGATGTAGCTCATGTCTCACCCACCAACAGCTAGAAAAGGCTCCAGCTCCCCTCACCATGTCATTTATACACTTAAATCTGTAGTCAAATGTGAGTTCTAAAGGCTATAAATACAAAATAGTGTTTGACTTGTATTTATAACATGAGAGGATGTTTTGATGTAATGACATCATATAATGGCTGTGGTCTGTTTTTTTTTTTTTTTCTTTCACCATCATAACCATGGGCCAGTGGGTTCCTACTCTACATGCTATATGAAATTCTATGAGGACAGACAAGACTAGCAGATCAATCGGAAGAGCACCAAGCTGGGATGCAGGTAATCTGCAGGATCTGCAGGATCACTGCTGCACCTCTAAGGGGATGCGTTAAATGCAAAAACAGAATGTCATTGTGTTGTAAGATGTATATGTGTTCAATAACTCTAATTATTCAACAACATTAAATTGAACAGGTGTCAGATTTTGTGTGTTGTCACCCACCAATCGCCTTCCTAAAAGAATTTGCTGACTTGTCACTTTGGCACCTCTAGTATTCAGATCAGCCCCTGATTTCAAAACATGAAATCATATTTTGTCTATCTGCTGTCAAGTCATGCAGGGTGTGGGCTAAATAACTGCATTAACTGCAATATTACTGAAAACAATTATTTTAGATGCTATTGAGAACATAGTATCTGTTCATGTATTGGCTTTTACATCCCAAATGTTGCCATAAACTCTATTAAAGGACATTGTTTCATGTCTTGGACTATATAATCAGACAATATGAACAACACTCATATAACTCTATGTCACATTTAAAAACTTATTCATTTTTACACAAAATCACTTTGTATTAGTTTATATTTGCTTCGACTTCACAAGAAGCTGAACAATACTCAACAGAACATCAGCCAGTGACATTTCCAGTTTGGGCAAATTATTACATATTTATTTTAATTAGCAAAGTTGGAACAAAAGCACAAATGCTTCCCAAGGAAAAAGAAACAGCGGTAATGGCACAAAGTGAATATATTCACTCAAACTGTTTCTCATTACCATGTTTAGAGGATGTCTCTGTTGACTTGTTTAAACCACTGATTACTGGCATTATTTGCTGACTGAACAGCAAACTTACACAGGAACGACTGTGCCAACAGCTGTGAGCAGCAACACTTCTGCTCACAGAATATTTGTTTTTGTTTTATTTTACACCCCACCGCAGAAAGTTATAGATTCTGTCTTATTTGCCATTCTCCAGCCCCACTGCAGGCTATATTGCCTCATAAAGGTCCCTGACTATTCTTCTAGTGAATGAAAGGAAAATGAGAGAGAACAATCACAATGCCGAGATCTCTGAGAAATGCAAGCAGAATGGAAATATTTTAGAAATATATAAATATTGCTTTGCTGTGTTATTGTTCTTGTGCAGACCCATCAGCACGCTGAAATAGTGCTTGACTGTGAGCGTGTGTGTGTCTGTGTGTGCGTGTGTGTCTGTTGTATTGGAGCAGCAAATCTTATCTCATGGTGGCACACTACAGATAAATTAGGTCATGCAGAGCTGATAGCGTAATTATCATATAGGGAATTTACAAAACGTCAAGGGTAAATGTAGAGTATCTACTCTTTGGTGATTGATACAAATTTGAAGATGTAGATCAATTAACATTCTTCTTAATGGAAAGTTTTTTTTTATATAATTTGGATATTAAAATCTGTGTATTAAGATGTGAACCTGCACATTTTTCAGACCAGCAGGGCCTGTACTACTAATTTACAGTACTTTTCTTTTAAGTTAGGGGAAATGTAAATAAAAAGTTTAAAAAAAAGAATAATTTGCAAATGATTTGAAACCAGTTTCTCAATGTAAATATTAAAAAAGACAACGTATATCAGATTGAAACAGAGAAAGATTCGGTTGATTTATATATATTTTTGAAATATTTCCTCATTTTGAATTTGATGCCAGTAACACATTGAGATGGTCCTCTTAATACAGCATAGCAGGTTGCTGAGCTTCCAGCGCAGGGCAATAGAAACCCTGAAGCCTTAATATTTGACGCTTAAACCAATGACGCAGTATTTATTGTAAAGTGAAAAAATGTTGTTAGGTGGACAGGGTGGTGGATAATACAACAAGAGGGGCCGACTCTGGTATGAGATCCGATGCTGCCGAAACTATCGGCAGTACCATCGAAGAGTTCCTGAGGCGTCAGTGTGATACACCAAAAGGCGTAAAAAGTGGTACAATCTAACGCTGGGGGATGAGAAGGTGTTGCCATACTGTATGTCATGTAAAATCTGATGTGACATTAACGAAGTAGCGGTTTTTAAGACTTCAACTTTTTTACTGCCTCAAAATTCTTATTTAGTGCCTATAATCCGTGTGCCTAAGCGAACCAGTGTTTACAGAAAATAAGTGTAAAACTGGCTGTTTTGGTGCCACTGTTAACATCAGTGTCTCCCACTTTGTTCCCTTTGTGTCAAAAGGGGTGCAAGCTCAACGGACGCCTGCCTTTCCACATGGCGAAGCTAGTTCGACAAACAATTTCTCGGGTTGGATAAGAGAGCAGGGACAAATGGCCCACAGGACGGGTCGACACATCTAAAGAAAAGAGGTTAATTGGCAAAAGGTCAGTATAAAAAATCAAATAGTCTTTCACGAGAAAGGATTGGGTGAGATTCATCACTGTGTAAAAGAAACGTGTGTTCAGTGCTTTGAGAATAATCAAAGTAAAGTTCGAAAGAATTTGGGGATTTCATCATCTAAGGGTCATAAATTTGTTAAATTATTTTAAAAATGAGTCAACACTTAAACTGATCATTTAAAATAAAAGAAAACATATGTGTGTCAATATATGTCAGGATGTGTTGTCTTTTTACTAGCTCCAATCAAAAACAGATTTTCAAATGATTTGCATGTCATAGTAATCTTGCATTATCTTTTTATACAGCAACTTTTTTTTGTCCTTTCGACTTATCCCGCGAGTTCAGGGTCGCTACAGCAGATCATTGTCCACATGTGGAATTTGGCACAGTTTTTACGCCGGATGCCCTTCCTACAGCTACAGTGAGCTACAGCCACCCCCTTGTACAGCATCACTACATTCCTGGAAAAAGGATGAATGAATTGAAATGAATGAATTATCAACACTATTCAACTGTGCCACCTCTTCCTGTATACGAATTATGATTTGATCACTCTTTTGGCCGTTTGGCTTTACTTCAAGTTCCTGAATTCATCCCAGCTGCGGCAGGAGGATGGTAAAAGTAATGGTGGGGGGGGACTGGAGCCCAGTCATATAAGCAGGTGGGCTTGCAGCATGCCAAGTTATGTCCAGCTTAATGGAGCAGCATGTTTCCCACATTATTGATGTTTATGTCTGCTAAGTGCTATTTGATGGCTCTTTGATACTGTGAGCAGCAGTGGCTGGTCAATGAGCAGTCCTGTCGACAAATCTCTTTAGATTGTGAATGGAAAAAGCGAGACAAGAAGATGTCCTGAAAAACTTTAGATGAAGAAAGAGTAAGATGTTTGTGTAGGAAACTATGCCAGTGTGGACAGCTGCACCTGCAGGGTTGAGGATACTATTGGTTGTGGTGTGAGACAAAAAACACACAAACATACAATGTACGGCCACTTACATAAATCACTTATGATGTTTTTGTCATTTCTTAAAGCTGTTGTATGATTTTTTTTTTTACAGTGTATTTAGGTTGATTGAAATGCTGACAATTGAATCTCATGCCATGAACTTCTTGAGACTGCGAGCTGCCTTTTCATACACCTTTTTCAGTCCTGGCTACATTGACGCCAAAGATACTGGACCCCATCTGATCCGAGCTAATTTATTTTGGTTTCATCCGACTAAAGATTGTGCTGCCAGTATTCATCAGAGGCCTTTACGTGATCTTTGGCAAAGTTTAATGTTCCTGTTTTGTGCTGTTTTGCAAGCAGTGCCATTCTTGGATGCCATTCCAAGAGGTTGACTTCATGCAGCGTCCTTCCTGCTGTCTGTTCAGCCACTGAAATACCAATTTTCACAACGAATCTTGGGCCAAGTGAGCAGCACGCATCTATCTGTGTTTCCACAAGGTTGCATAAATAGCATATTGTATATGGCATAATGTTGTTAGGATTGCCATCGCAGCATTTGTTATTGGTAGTATGGCTCGGTATCTCCTAATCCCTCTCACATCTTTTTGTTTGTTGATTTTTTTTTTAGCCAGTTCTTACGAGATCTTTGATTATGCTATTTCTGTAGCATTAAAGGAATGGTTCCGTTTTTTTAAGATGGTTTTATTACAGTATTGACATCCTTAGTCTGTTTAGCCAAGTTTACTCGGTAAGCTGAGCGCCACCTACAGACCATATACTGTAATCACACGCCATCCCGCGGGACAAGCGATGAGCAATCGCCTTAACAGTGACAAACTCAGCGGCAAACTCGAGACTGACACCTTCAGTGACTGTATATAGGTCACAGCAGCTGTTGGTCGCTACTTCCAATAAACACACTGCATTTAATTTTGCTCAGAACATGGTTAGTCTGTAAGAAATCTGGGCCAAAATTAACAACCCTCATTACATTCAAAAATACACTTGAAAGTTCCGCTGTGGCTCATATGGAACTTTACCAGTCCCATTAAACTAAATTGAGTCAGTGTCTTTCAAAGTTACAGCGTATTTAGACAAATTGCCCGAGACGTGTGCATTTTGGCTTCAATTACTTAGTCTTATTGCGTTCCGGTCGGAATTTGATATGTGTATAACAAAAAGAGGCAGATGTAGTGACCAAGACCCAGTGTGACATATATATTAGGGTGTCAATATCGTAGTAACACCAGCTTCGGATCAGCTGAACCATTGCTTTAATTTGAAATTACAGTGCCATCCTCTTTGTTGCAGTGTTCACAGCTAAACTGATTGGGTTGCAGTGGTCATACATTCATTTTTTGTTCCATGGGGTTTGAAATTTGAGGTTGACTCTTCGGTCTTTCTAATCTGATTGTTTTAAATTATGTAAAAAGATCAAATATCCTACACCTGAATATAAAAACAAGACAATTATTGTAATATGACAAAAGTTTTAGTGATACTGCAAAGGAGTTTGTATATTGCGGATATAGAAGCAAGCAAGCGAACCAGAGGGAAGTTAGACATAAAACAGGCAGCATGATGTGAGTGGCAGTAGTGTCTCTCAGGTGGAGGGATCAGACAGTCTAAAAATAACTCTTCCAAACAGGCGGCACCATATAGAGCACGTACAGAATAAAGAGTAGAATTTGTGGGGAATGTGCTGTGATTAAAGCTCATTTATTTCAAAGATGGAACATGAAGACGCTGAGGCGGAGAGGTGGATGGCTGATGGCTGAGCAGGCTTCAAATGTTTAATATCTACATTTTAATTAACAGACTTAATGGATGTCTAGTAGGTGCTAATTCGACTTTCTTACACTTGGAGGCACATCTGTACCCATCTGGTCTTTTACTCCTGCTCCTTTGCAGCATTCTGTTAAACACTGACAGATGCAAATGCCCACGCACAAGAACATGAACACACACACCAATACATACATGCATTACACACACTATCCATGCAAAAACTACACACAGACACTGGCAAAATCAATGCTCTCGAGGTAACACTATCAGCCGCCAACTACAATAATTCATAATGACAGCACGAAGCCAAATGATTCAAATATATTGCACTCCCTGTTGTGATATTGCACTGCACTGGCCAAACTAAACTAATGGTTTTGCCAAACCTATATAAATCATCCGCAGTGTATTCATATGTACTTCATACACTGTAGTTCTATTAAAGTGATAGAAATCATTTATAATCCAATTCCCCTTAGTGGAGTGGCTAATACAGTGATTATCTATCATGGTTGATGCTCTCAGAGGTGTTTAAAATAATGCAGGAGCATCAGGTAAGAGAAAGGCAAAACAAAGCAAGTATTTGAAGTCAGTATTATCTCATAAGCCGCTAAAATACAGAAAATACACGGCAAATCAAAGAAAAAGGCACAAACATGGAAACACGCTTTATATCCAATAACTGTTTTCACTTTTGCATGTGGTTTGGTCCCTAGGGGCAACCATATTAAATCAGTGTAATAGCAACATATACCAAGTTAAAGTAGTCTCTGAATGACCAAAATAACTGTGTGCACCTGATTGTGTTCTAGTTTGTATGCATTTTTGCATATAAAGTATAAAGTCTTTATGAATTCAATTTTTTGGCTAATTTGCCAAAAAGCAATATACTTTGCTTATGCTTATGTGCTTTGCTTATGTGTTTGCTGACAAGAAGTCAGCCAACACTATCTTTAATGGAGCAAAGACACATTTAGTGAACAAATTGAGGTGTTGGGATGATTAGATAGGTAACGGGGTACAGTTTACCTCTAAGCATGCAGAGTCCAATTGTGTTCAATTTGTTTTATTCAATGAAACTGTTGAGTTTTTTTTAGTAAATGTATCACAAAACTCACACGAAAAACAAGTCATTTTAAGCATTTTTGAGCCCAGAATAATGTCCAAATCAAATGCGCATGTCAAACCTCACTTTTGACATTACATGCCTGACAAATCGCATTTTCAGTCTAAAATGAAGCTTAAAAAAAAAACCAGCTTTTCTTAGAAACCTCTCAGTCTATACTTTAGCAAGGGAGGTTTTTCTTATAGCCAAGATTAAGTTAAGGATTTCGGTACACTATCATCTCCAGTGAGTGTTCTGCTTAAGAAACACCTCCTGAAGTTGCTGCATCGTTGAATAAAATAAGAGAGAAACCAGTTTGCACAGACACTATGAGTAGGAGTCCTCAGCTGGCCTCATAGGTAGAGTTGCCAAGTAAAAAACCCTACTAAGGTTGGCAAATCCCGAAGAATGGACTGCAGTGGGACAATAAGTGCAAACAGTGGGGTTTTGATGACTGAAGTTTTGTGGACAGCTGAATCAAAGTTTAAGGGTGTTTGGATCCAAGCAAATACCATGTGTCAGACACAGAGCTCACGCAGAGATGATAGATGCCTGCCTAACACCATTATTGAAGCACGGAGGTGGAAATGTGATGATCTGGGGATGCTTTGGTTATGGGAGAGTGGGCCATCTACATCGTGTGGAAGGCATCCTCAATAAGCATGTAGTACTTTCTGAGGAAAGTATAGTTTAACATGCAGATTTGAACATTATTCTGTGCTCAAAAATGCTTAAAAATGAATTGTTTTTCATTTTCTGTGTGTTTTGTGATCCATTTACAACCATTTAATTGACTAAAACTTAATAAGGATGATAGAAATAGAACTTGAAATAAAAGAAAACTTGGAATATATTGCATGAATGTCTTCACAGATACAAGATAATGCGATAGTAGTAGTAATAACAAATCTGACTGCTAGAAAACTTTTGACCAGGTTAACTGGTATACTGTTGAATAATGAAGCACATTTAAGGCTGCTATAAACCAGAATCATTCTGCTTCCTGTCTCACACACTCAATGACTAGAGTACAATCTGTTATACAAAGTTTGGACCTGTATCCATAACTTTTAGTAGCAGGCTGGACGATTTTTCAAACCACAAGGTTCATCCAGTTGCTGCGTCTTGTTCAATCATGCGCATGTACGTCAATGACAGAATGCGGCACAGACATTCATTGTGTGTCTTCGTCAGAGTTGACAGCTGAGCTGTGGTGATGCCGGGTGACAGCGAGCAGACAAGAGGAGAGAAAGCAGAGAATAAGAAAGAAACCCGAGAATGAGTTTATACAGTGAGAAAAAAGGAATAACTGTTCTGACTCCATCTGTTGCAGTCAGTTGGTTAGTGAAGAGTAAAGAAGAGGTGAAGATGAGTTTATTGTTCATTTAGAGAAACACGTCTACAGGACTGGTGCTGTAAACTAGAGCACCTGATTACAAGTCTTATGTCAGTGAGCAGCTGCCTGATGAAGAATCTGAGCGAGGCCTTGAATCATTACCGCCTCCAGGGCTGCTGCCTTTTAAACTGACCCTGCGCTTTGATGTTTCAGTAGAGAGGGGGTCAAACAAAATAGTGAAATATCCCCATGGAGTTAATAAATAAGCACAGCGTTTAGAAAAACAGAAAAGAATGGACAGTGCAGGGCTGCAGCCCAAACAAAAAAAGAAATAAAATAAAATTTCTTGGCCTCTTTTGGATTCATATTGCGACACGAAAATGTAAAAAGCAATTATATATAACGCTCCAATCAGTTTAATGACATGCTCCATGCACCCTACAATTTGTCTCAATCTGCTCTGAATTTTGATCTCTGTGCCAATGGTGTCTGATACCAGTCAGCTGAAAGAATATAATTCTTCCGAGGATGGTCTGAGAGCAGTTTACTGCATGACCTAATGTTACATTATTTACTAGACCAATAATACATTTGTTTTAGCTCCTGAATTTTTGTTGTGTTGGGAAATATTGAGTCATTTGAGCCTCAGATTTTGTTAAATCTAATGCGAGCCTCTCCCGATACCATCTTTTGTTTTTTTGTTTTTTACCTTGTCTTCAAATTTTCATACATTGTTCTGAGTTGATGTTTAAATCCTGGTTCAGCTTACTTGAGTATGCTGTTTAAAATTGCATGGTGTTGGTGTGTACACATTTGCTGGGAGACAGACACAAACAACACATTCTGGCTACCGTCCATACCACTAAAAGGGTTTTTGGCTTAATGATTTAGAAGTAACATAGCTCTGCTTTGGAGGCATCAGATCAGTAGAGATCTGCAGTATACCTCCAGTGACAGGTGATATTTTCCATTTCAACAGTCTCCACTTCCCAGTACCCCCCCGTTTGTCTTAAAACAAATTGGAAAGTACCTTCCTGCTGCAGCAACCGCCTGCCTCCCTGCATACAAACCTCATGTGCCCTAGATTCAACAGATCAATTATTCATAGCAGGTGAGAGTTTGGTGCTCCAAATACGTAAAGGCGCACACACAAAGTTTCAACAGTCTCAACTAATGGCTTCGAAGAGGCAAATGTGAACTCAAGCATAAAGGTGTCTGAGGGGACAGCAATGCACAGTGGCTCATTAGTTCAAGAGACAGTTGGATGGACCAACAAAAAAAGGGACTCACTGGCGGGAAGTCACAGGAAACCCTCAAAGGAGAGCAAAACACAATACAGGCATGAGTGTGTACAGTACAACCGTACTGTACACAGTGTGACAGAGTGCATACACAGGTGAGTATAGTAAACATTATTTAAGTAAACAATATTCTTTAGGCCAAAAATAATATGTTTCCAAGCATATCAAGCATATCAAGGAATAATCTGTCTGAATTAATCTGTCACCACTTACAGTGTTTGTTGATTACTCCGTCACAAAGGACAGTATTTGACATTTACACTATAGTAGTTACATTTACTTTAAACGGTAGATTATAGCAGAATAATATAGAATAGTTTGTGAAGTTCATCCAGTACAAAATATTCTTAAACTATTCAATAGCTTGCTACCTGCTAGAAGGTCCACAGCAATTTAAAGTGTTGGTTTGAAATGGGAAACAATTTCTCATTCTTTCAAGTCATGTGTTTTAGAGCCCGTGTTAGGAGGAAGCACAAAAATGGTGTCTGCTGTTAAAACTGTGCAAACATGGTGGTGTGGTCGGGTTTAGATGTTGCACAGGTTTCGCTAAGATGTTGCAGTTTTGCATCATCACGTGGCTGATTACAGTAAGCAGCACAAAGTTGGACTCGAGCTGTGGTCTTATGTTGGACAGTCCTCTGCTTGGCTGACCCATCCATCCACCCCAACCTTATGTTTGCTACAGCTGCTACATGTCATCCCATGGTAATGTGCCTATGCTGATTGTATTTTCTTGCTTGTACAAATGACCTACATAGTCATATTATATGGAAGGACAGTCTCTTCTGTTATCAGTCTGCATGTCTATCTGTCAGCAGCACATAGGGACAGTGGCCATTTAGACTGTGTTTACCAGACTGATTGATAATGGAAATGTACTGGCCAAACATAATTCTGAAAGAAAAAAATCATGTTTTATTGTGCCATTAATTTGTGGATTTTATTGATGCAGAGGGTGGGAAAGGGAGACATATCAGTTATTACCTTATTTAAAGCGCCAGGGGGATAAAAAAAACAAAAACAAACTTGAAGGTTCTAGAGATTACAGGCAATTCAAGCCTGTGTCTCAGAGTCAGTGTGGTTTGGTCATTTGTTAAAATGGAATTCTATCTGCTCCATCACTTTTTAAACTGAGAGATACCTGAAATTCAAAACTCAGATTTTCCTTAAACTATATCCCTATAGAATTCTCTCTAAATAAAAAGGGTGCACAGATATCAGCACATGTAGTGATCATTGCGTCATATCCAATCGCAGGGCAACAAATGATGCAAAATAGGCTGACTGGGACGTTTCTTGCCAAACTGAGCTTCGGAAACCTTGTCAGATTGTGGATAAAATTAGAACGTGTGTGTGTTTTCTTTTTTTCAGAACGGGTGTGGGAGTGAAGAAGAAACCCATCTGAATACAAAAAGGCAGAAGAAAAGAAGGGAAGTGGAAGACCTTGATCTTAAGAGAGTAATCCCTTTTCATTAGGTGTAGGTTTTCAGACCCTGAGAGCTTCACCATTGATCCTGGTGTAATGTCAATTCATTAACGTGCTGGGCCTCTGCAGGGCTTATCACCTTGAAGGCCTCTGACACCCTCTTCCAACAAACCCTCTCAGCATTTACTGTAACTTTTTCTGGGAAATAAAGCACCACCGTAAGTTCAGGTCTCATCAAATCAAATTTAGATCTGGTTTTCTCCCAATGGGTTTCCATCTCGGTCGTTCTGGTTTCAGGTGAAGATGATAACTTATCATCATTTCACCCGCTCAGCTCTCTGCAGTGTATTCGAGTTGCCCTTGAGCCACTGTTGTGTCTCCATCTAGCAAACGCTCCAATACTGTACCTGTGCCAGTTTACTGAGAAATCCCGCCGCAATTCAATTTACATTATCTTCAGTTTCGACTCTAACTACCAGTCGTTCGTGAGTGTTACCGTTCATTTTTATAGAGATATATCTGTGCATTATGTCTCTCCCGCTCATTCAATTTACTCTCCCTTAACAACCTGCCTCTGCCATTATTCACTCCTCTCCTCCCTCTTGCCACGTCCCCCTTGCTGTTTAATTGATTCTGTTGTTGTTTCCCCAAACAACAAAGCAGGAGGCTTCACTGGATAAAACGCAGTCACTGTCTAGTTGTGATTAAAGAAACCCCGGTCTGGCTGTTAGAGATACTATAGCGGCTTATGGGATTTAGTGAGTCACTGAAAAAGCCCAGCACCAAACCAAGAGATTCACTTCAAAGTGTTACATCACCAAAACCGTACACACGTATAAGCGAATGATTAATTTCTTGCCCTCATTGCTTCACCAAGATGGATGTGTGTGACATGAGGATGATGATCATACTCATAGCCCTGGCAAGTCATGAGGCCTGCTGCCTTTGCCACGGCTCTGCCATTTGAAGTGAAGTTACGCTTTTCTTCTTCTCCATTGTACACCTGAACCCTATGGAGGCAAACCACACAAACTACTCTACTTCACGAGTGCTTCCCCTCCCTCTCAGCTGCTTGTCTGCATGCAGCTACCACTCACTAGTGAGTGCTCCCAATCCCCACTCTCCTCATAAAGCCAAGTGCCTTGCTGCAGACGTTCCCACAGATAAGTGGTTTATTATTTTTTCCTCTCCCTCTACAGTGATGGCCTGAGACAAAATTTTCGTTTCATATAATGACTTGGTCCCTTGAACTTCTTCCGATGGATGACCCAAAAAAAAAGAAAAAAAAAAGAGAGAGAGAGCCTTTGCCTGAATATTCCACTGAGTCATAAACAACAATGATTTTCAGACAAGCAGCTGCAAAAGAAGATGTCAGGCTCCATCTCAGTTCATATGGCTGGATGATGAAACATGATTCCCTCCAGCCAATTCCCCCTCCCACACAGACACACCCGCCACCCACTCTCCTTGAAGACGGATAACGAGAAGTAAAGTCAAGGACAGAGAAAGAGAGAGAGAGAGAAAACCAGTGAGGGGTTTGTTTACACAAGAAATTGTGAATATGGCATTTCAAAGACAGAGGGAGCAGCAGAAAAACTGATGGGAGGGGAGAGAGGCACAGAGAGATAGAGATGGGGAGGAAAACTGGATGGGGATGTAGATGGTGAAAGGAAGAGATCAAAGAAGAACAATGGATGCTGAGCTGTAATAAACCGATGTCTACTTTAAATATGACCTAAAAACAGCGAGACAGCTTTATAACACCTCAACCCTTGTGCAGTATTCATCATTCTTTTGGTACAATGAATTCAGCTGGTCATTTAAGTGAGTACAAAAATGTTTTCATGTATTTTTAACACATGCCTATTATTGGCTTATTTATTACCGACATAATTTTGGTTCAGAATATACACTGAAATAGATAGCACATACATTTTTACTCCCTCTCTTCTGCAGCTTTCCAAATCAAAAAACATTATAATAATAACAGAAAATGCACTTTAGATTGATGTGGTGAACACCAGCAAGCAATTAATTCTATAAACTCAGTTTTCCGTTCAGTGAAATTGATAAATTTGGCTGGTTTGACTCTGACACCACATCGGGTTTAAATCCCAAGCTCCGAGTGAAGCTCTGCTTTGCCAAGAGGAGAAAAAGTGCCACCCGCCAGCTGGATATGAGCCTCAGCTCCTCTAAAAGAATCACAGCTCTCACACAATCTTGACCAAGCCAGACTAAAACAAACTCAATGTACATCAGCCCCTGGACAAACGCTACAAAACTTGATGCTGTTTAGCACTGAATAGACAATACTAAGTGGCAGATTATCTGAGCAGCAAGAAACTGAGAAAGACAACCACTGACTGAGTGACCACAGTCTGGCTATTGAGACTGGTGGACACAGACAAAACCTGGCAACTCAGACACAACAGACTGCTAACAGCAAGACAGAAAAAGAGCAACACCTCCTGCTACAGTACGGCCTGTATGAAGACACAAGAAAGAAAAGCCTGATTCTCTGACATCGAAACATTTAACAATCACTTAAAAATATCTAACCTGGCATTTCTTGTTGCATGTCACACTTACGAAACAATGGACTGTATGCTGCATCATATTAGTTTGACAGTTAGTTACTCGGAAGATCATTTACACAAGAAAAGTTGAAGTAAAAGCCAAACATTTAAAATAGTACCAAAAGTAAAGATACTCTCAAAAGTAGCTCTTTTCGCATTAATAAAAATGATATTCTAGCATTATAATTAATGATGCATTGATGTCTTTGTAACTATGCAGCTTATTTTAGTTACCTTGTACACTGCTTTGATGATCATATTCTTTATAATTTGGATTGTTTTATGTACTGCTGGATATCTTAAAAATTAGACTCTGTTAAGCAATAAAGTCTTAAATGACTTAATCTTGATCATACTGTGTTTTGTATTAGTAATCTGATTCTTAAAAATACAGTAACTATAGATTTCACAGATAACTGTGGTGGAGTTATAGATACAATATTTGCTTCTGAAAATCACATAATAAAGAAGGAGTAGAAAATTCGAATACTAAAGTAATGTTGAAATACTTCAGCATTGTATTAAAACAAAGTATTTGAGTAAATGTAAATATACTTTCTTACTTTGAATGAAACTGAAAATCCACTTCACTACTGCTGGTGCTGTTCACCGAGGCTAAATTCATACGAGGCTTCAGTAGCACCTCTCTACATTAAGATAGGCTTTTAGGAATATTTCTAGTAAAAAGTGCTACTACATACTAATTAAGCAAATGCGAATTTAAAATAGGAAAGAATGAGAGACTAAATTAGTGTGTGAGAGATAACAAGAGAGACATAAAAAAAAACAATAAAATTGAAGATTACTCATTCAGTTTCTATGTGCAATGCAGGACTCCTTCACACCACACTGACCCAGCCTCATAAAGCACCCCTGCCTTGCATATCTCCCCATTGGGGCTATTATCTTCACACCTCTCTGCCCTCACCACCACGAACATTACCTCCTCACCATGTCGCACTCTCCCCCCCCCCCCCCCCCAGCCCTTCTGCTCTACCCTCAGGCAGTATTGTCGGTAGGGCCGTTTCAGAGGTTAAAACCGGGCCCCAGTCAACCATGTGAAGCTGTGATGGTGAAAGCCCAAACTCAAACACGCCAAGTTTGCCAAAGTGATTCTTTCTATTGAACTCGTGCTGTTGACAACAGGAGTTGAGATGGGTGCAGTAGTTTTAAAAGCGACAAAAGTGTACTTTGGAATAAGTAAACAGCACACAAAATCAATAATGTGACCAACAAAAATGTCCTGGCATTGATCAAATGCAGCGATCAAAAAGCAAATACATTAATCTTTTTAAACAAAGCATTCATACCTAAATGTCAAAAGAGCTTATTTATGGATTGTAAGACATTTTATTGGGTTTGTGGAGGTTTAGGAAACTAAAGGCACTTGGTTAAAGGATTGCGGAAGCATCACCTGACATCCTCTTTTACTCCCATCCTAATTTTCAGTCTTTTATTACTGTGAACATTGGAGGTGTGTGTGTGTTTAAGTCAATACCTTCTCACGCTTGCGTTAAAAAGTCTTTAATAAAAGTAGCCCTTAATGATTTACACCAGTTTGAGTGATAGTTTTTGAAAACTACTGAACCTTTTTGAAAAATGAAATGACACTTTTTCAAGGTTTATATCTGCAGTAATGAACAAGCCTGGAGCTAAGTAACACACAGAGTAAGGAAATCAGACAAGTATGACTTGAGACGGATTAACAAATGACACTGTCTTCCTTTTAACAAACAACTCAAGAGATCACATGTGTCTGCAGCTTATTACAACTCATATTTAAGCTTCATTATTAGGTGACTTCTAGTGACCATAGTTCATTGTGACGGGAGCGAATATTTGATGCTAAGAGCAAAGATGTAAAATATTAAGCCTAAAAGTCTGCAATTGGAGGATGGTGGAGAGAATGTATGGTCCAAGAAGATACAAGACCTTTGAGTCTAGTGTGAAAAGTGTGTTTTAAACATGGCCATTAATTTGTTTTAGTATTGTAATACTTATCAACTTGCTAACCTAACAACATTGTAGCTGTCATGATGATGAATTTAAAGAGACCCCTAACTGTTGCCAATACAAAAGCATCAAATACTACCACTTATGCTGGCGTATTATACAGATGACCAAGAGGACCAACATGAGTATGAGTGGTTGACCAAACAAAAGTAATAGATGCTATGGGAATGAGAATGGGAACTTTGACGTAAGAGGCCATTGTTTCTTTCTTTTTAAAACTGACAGAGATCGTTGTGTCTCTTTGGCATGATTGCTCCATATTATCATATTTAACTCAACCTGGAGTTTTCATACAGAGTTTATATAATGCAATAATTATTTGCATGCATATTTCATGGGTTACACATCTAAACAAGTGAATAACATTTGTAACATTATTTCCATGTGTAAATCATAAAATATGCACGCAAATAACCTTTACATCATATTAACTTCATAATTAACACCACCAGACGGTATTAAGGTTGTTGCTGATTGGTGTATGTGGTCTGGTTTAGGTTGGATCATGCACTTACATACAGAGTATATTCTGTTTTTATTTTTTAATTTTAAATCCAGGCTCTGTAAAATATTTTTTTGATGTGTGTGCTCTGAATTTCCTACAGGCTTTACAGCATCAACCTTATTGATTTCCAAAAAGAAAAAAAAAAAACATCTTGGAAAGAATGGTTGTTCTAGCGTTTATTTGAAAAAGCTGCAAATGATAGAACATCCACCTACAGTACTGTCTAAACATTTCACTTTTGAAAATGGTGAACAAAAGAGATCAAGAAAGTCTGTCAGACATAAAAGAGGTCCAGTCATTAAAACCTCATAGGGCCATAGTATAGCATCGTACAAGTGTTTTTCTTTACACATCAGCTGTGGGAAAGCCCACAATTCTGGATTTCCTGATTGAAAAAAAGCCATAGTTGGCTGCATTCAAAGTGTAATGTGTGTGTGTGTGTGTGTGTGTGTGTGTGTGTGTGTGTGTGTGTGTGTGTTAGGGGGGTCTGTACAGTAGTTTCTGTACAGAAGGTGGGGCTCATCAGTAGACAGTATGTGGTTATCTTGTCTCCAAAAAAGATGATTAGTAAAACGTTAGACATAATTGGAGGCATAGGAATAAGAACATTTCATGGTTTGATAATTTAACTGGAACATCACACATAATGCAAATGTTGGGCTCTACTGGGAAAATTGCTGGGATTCCCTGACAATGGAGTTTTGAAATGAAACGATGCTGTTATTCAAATACACATAACTGTATGTGATTTGTTGGCTGATTCCAAACACCCAAGCTAGAATAGTTTAAGTACTTACATCTCACAGTTGTGACTGTAGACAGGAAGTAAAGACAAGAGAGCAAATGAGTTTATGCAAATGCGTCTCTGCTTATGGCAAAACATTTTTTTCTTTGAAAATGATGTATGCCGGTACAGTGTGTAATAATCCTCACAGTTAAAATTATCATGCAACTTAATGTACATGATATGAGTGTCTCACAGTTTCAACATTTATTACTTTATATCCACTGTATTAATTCTAATTCTCCATTACTTCGCTAATTTTATCTATCACACTACACTTCTATGCTGGCAATTGCAATGAATGTAATGAATCTTGCTTTTACAGCCATAATATGATCTTCCTTCTCTTCTTGTTCTGCTTCAGACACTCAGTACCCATTTTATTAAAAATCTCTGTTTGGCGCTGTCAGTGGCCTGATTCGAAGCAGTCTGTGACAAATTCCAGTAAATTCCCCGTATGATGTACGCTTGGATATTTTACAGGGTATAGAGTAAATCTTCTCTTTCATCAATTAACATACCTTAACACAACATTTCCTTACAACAAACCATGTGCTTCAATGTGCGTGGAATGGGCCTGTCCTGACATTGACTGCAGAATTTAATATGTGAAAATAAAAATTATATTTCTTCAGCCTTGATTATTATTAATAATTAATTAATTATTAATTAGTATGTATTAATGAATAAATACTTTTAGATTGTTTCAAGCCTCTAATGCATAAATTATTCTTTAAACATGACAACATGTTTTATTTTGCTTATATTACTTAAAAAGCATATCACCTGGAAAGCACCTTAGTTATCTGTGAAAACATTCATTATTTTGAAATTGTGAATGTGTGGAAACATTGCACTATGTATGTATCTATTATTATATGCATACATGGGGGCCTCTTTTTCTTGAGCAAAACCTATTTTCTTCCTATATCACTTTAGTTAAAAAAACACTCTAACCTAATTATTATTATTATTAAGATATCATACTGCGCAGTATGCTTACTTTAGGCTGTGGTTAACTTTTTGCCAAACTGTTTTCGAATGAAGAAGCCTGGCTGAGGAACACTAAACATAAGTGTACTAAGCTTTCCAGTGTTTGTTTTATTGTCTGTCTTACTATGATTAATATACAGGCAGAACATGACTAAAAATAAATAGTCACTCACTTATTAGAAGTGGATTGTTGTATTCAAGACCATCATGGTATTGTATAACCAATGTGTCTTATGTGAAATGTTAATACTGAAACTCTCATAACAAAACTACCTCATTACCTCTGCTTTCTGATCTCATATCGCTATGTTATGTCAGGTCACACAACATTTTAACACCTGTCCTTTATGTAAACAAAACAATATTTTTTCCCCCTTCCTTTTATTTTGGTACCCAACCAGTACTGAGCTGATTTGGCAATAATGCAAGTATATGTGCTAGACTCAACTCACAGTTGGTCATCTGGTGCCAGAACACAACTGACTCACCCACAAGCAGCCTAATTTGGCAAGCTGCTTGGGAAAACCTGAATCCCTCTTTTCCTGTTTGCCTGCTTGATACAAAAAAATAAATAAATAAATAAAAAGCACAGCTGTTTAATAAACTGCAGGAGAGAATGTGATCTGTTTAAAACGCGATAACAAACCTTATATACTGAACTCATCCCTGCTCTCAGTTTGCAACTGACTTCAAGCAAACTGTATATGACAAATTTACATTTTCAAGTTCTCAAGTTCAAAAATCTTACAGTAGACCCTTATGCCTGACTTGTAGAAGGCATAACAAAGACCATTACATAACCAAATAATGTATTATCAAAAACTTAATATATGCAAATCATGCTTTTCATGATGATCATGGATGCTTTGAAATTTATATGTCCATTAACCAAACAAAACTAAGCTGGGTCCCAATAAGGCACCTGCCTTCTAAGGGAGAGAGCAAGCGACGTCCTGAACTCATAGCAGCTTTAAAGACTTCCAGCAGGTGACCATAATCCTCATTTAGGTAGGAGGAGCCAAGGATCAAGGTGAGCCTGAAAAACAACAACAGCAACCAAGGCAATGCCTTCATATGGGGATAGTTCCATCACAACTCCTTCCAGCATCTTGAGATTTAGAGATGTATTGGGGCAGTGCGATAAGAGCCTGGTTGTGTGTCTTTTTAAGTGTTTGTGCCTGTTTCTTTATGCGTAAAGCTACTGTAGATGTTGACTTCTTAAGGGTGGAACAGTGAGCACCTTCTTCAGTGTGCAATCCAAAAAACTTGAGCAGCATGTCCAACTAACAAGTGGAGTTTTTAAAGCCAACAGTGTCTCTCCGTGGAATTATGAAAACCTTTTAAGGCACGTTATGGATTTCTAGTTTGGCATGTTTCATTTGAACCATTTAGTGCATGAATTACTTTTTGAATAGATCGATTTCTTACATTCCATTATCCATTTATTTTAGCTAATTTGGATTATTTAATATGCTCATAGAAGCAACATATGGTTTCAAAACTACCTGTTGTTAGGACACTTCTGTGACAGAGGGAAACCAAAGAATGTGCGGCTTTTGTCAAAATTCTTTATGCAAAAAAAAAAGAAAGAAAAAGAAAACTGAAATTACATGACGCTCCAAGCAAAAGTTTGCTCATTGTTTATCATCCAGGTTTGCTTCTTTGAAATCATTCTGTAGCTCCTGAATACTTCTCAGCTAACAAATTGCAAAAAAATGTTAGATGCTTGAACACACTAACAACTTCTCAGAGCTGTCCCTGCTTACAACTGCATTACAATGAGAGGGCAATGTGGAAATTGGACAAGGACCAGCTTTTGCATCTCTATGGACCAAATAAATCTGGCGTGTGTGAACTTGGCTCACTAACTTTGGGATTGTGGCTACAGCCCACTGCTATGATACTCGTTTCGGATCTGACCATTTAATGATCTTGTCTGTTGTTATTAGTACCAAAACTATGGACCACTAGGCACCTGCTCCAAATGTTAGCAGGCTCAGCAGGTCAGTATGTAATATCATTTGCAGCAATTTATGTTTTGGTTTTGTTTAGGCAGAAAAATTAGGTTACGCTTAGAGTACAATATAGCAACAACAATGACTTAATAACTAATGACTAATGATAACAAATGGGATAAAAACAAGACTGTCAACTCTAAATTATGTCAAATGCAATTTTTAGTGACAGTATTATTTTTTTAGTCACCAGTTTCCCACATGTCTCATAATACCAACAATCCTAAACTAAACAGCAAACAGGATTACGTTTTTGTAGCGAACTTAATTATTACGTTCCGATGCAACTTATTTTTTGAATAAATGAACGGTACTCATTAAGGGAAAGGGAGGTGGTCGGGGAGGGTGGCGGGTGTATAATGCACAGGACCAGCAAGCCGACGACCCGAGTTCAGTTCGTGATTCCTGTGCCTGGTTAGGTTCAGGCAAGAAAACCGCTGACTTTAGGGTTAGAGTAAGAGATTTTCCTCTATTTCACCAGCCCTCTAACCAGCTCCTGTACCTGTCTAATCACAATCATCAACAGCTTTAATAATGCTGTAGTCAAACAAACGGGACATTGTACCGCAGGATCGCATATTATGGCAGAAAACAAAACCGGATCTTTTGCTGCAAGATCAGATATTTTGCCCGACAGAAATGCGTTGTCTGCTAACAATTCATTGATAGGCCTGATAATGCTTGAATTAGCTGGGCATAAAGTGAATAACTAAGTGAGCAAAATAATTAATAAGTAAATGAGCGACAAATGGCATTAGTATTATAGATAACCCTCACCACCCTGGCAATATTATCCTCAGGCTGCTCTTCCACCAGTGACAGTCTATGTATTTCAAAGTGTAAATCAGCACAGAGATAATGTGCTGTGCTTGAAGGGAAAGAGAAAATGAACCTTTTTTTTGGGGGGGGGGGGGGGGGGGGGGGGGGGGGCGCTAATGACATGAGGGGAGGGTGAGAAATACTGATAGAAAACACTGCACAGCGAATGCTTCTGAGTCAATAAGAATTACTTCCTGTTAAGTGCAGAAGATTTTTTTTCCATCCTTCCACTTTTTTCATCTGCCTCTCTGTTTCAGACCTATGCAGTGGTACTCCAGGAAATGACAAAACAGAATTTTCTTTTACCCAAAAAAAAAAACTTAGATGGAGTTGTAAAGCGACAACACTGCTGCTGATGGGTTGGGGGATGGAAACTGGAGTACTGCATGACATTTCGAGCTTTTTCAGATTTTTACAGTCCACCTGGCGCACACACACAACACTGGCAATGATGTGGCTGAGACTAATGAACACGTTCGTATTAAATGATTTAAAAAACAGCAGGACGTCATTCTTGTAGATTAGGAGCCACAAACTTGACATAGCATGCTGTTTATGTAGCACTCACTGACTATATGCCACATTTTCAGTCAAATCCAAAACTGTGTAGCATCACTAAGCCTTGTGATAAATGAGTTGGTGGGCATTTGGACGTACGGTGCAATGTTCAACTCACACAGCACTATGCAGGAGCACTATGCACACAAGCACCTAACAGGAGACATTTATGAGATATAAATGTCATATGACATTTATATCTCATCGGAATGGCATCAGTCTTCTCAACTGTGCATAAAAAAATGTGCATACATGTAAAAGCGTTTAAATGTCACAGTGGTAGGACAATGTGGGAAAATATGATTGTGTCCGAACCCCGTCGTATAGGTTTTCCGCCAAAATGTTAAGTGCTCACAGTATTAGATAAATAGCACCCAAAGCATCAAATATTGATGTTTGGTATGTTCTTTTGCATCTCATAATGCGGCGGGTTCCCTTTAGCACCACTATTGAAAGCCACAAGAACGATTTACCTGCCTGTCAGTCCTCTGAAATGCTGAAATGCTCTGTTACAGTTGTCAAACATCGCGGTTTGGTTTCTTTTATGCATAAACACAACTGGGTTAGAGTTGGGCAAAAAAAATTCAGAGTAGGGTTAAATACAGTGAAAACATTACACGCATATTTCTCATACACATAAGAAATAATGCAGTAATCATCATTAAAGCATATCGCAATGGAGTCAAACTGTGGGAAAGTCCTGTGTACTATCCTATGACCCCAAGCACCTTTGGCTTACAGTATATTGATATCCCAGGGTTTTTATTGTACTTAGCTGACAGGCCTAGCATCAATATGTAATGCCAACGGACAAAGAGAACATTTTTGATGCTTTACAAATGAGAAGGGGCTGGTTCAGCTGGCTCTTCTTAAAGGTGTCAGTTTACACTGAGCTAAAAAAAAAAAAAAAAAAAAACACTCTAAAGTCACAGCGGAGTTCATTTTACACAAGTACCGGCGCTCTGGTATCAGTGGCGTGATGTTTTTTGCAGGATGTACAATATGCACATCGGATCACTTTCAAAACAATAACAGTGGTGAGACTGTGATGCACTTTTGCACATTTACAAGCTGATTTAGACTCAGATCAAGAGGTTGTGCATGGAGCTTATAGTCACAGATTTAGTTTCCGTCCAGTAAAACGTGCTTAGAAGCTGGAGGGGAAGTGGAGACACTCTCTGGAATCACCACAAGCTTCAGCTTTGGAATAGGCACAGAAAACTATTTAGAGGAAGTATGACTGGGGCTGTGGTTAACACATGACTGGTTGAGCAACCTGACCACCTACTTCTACTGCCTTCATCCAGTCACTTGCATGCTGTAGCTTAGATGCCAGCTTAGACCATTTATACAGTGGGGACTCTGAGAGGTGGTTGAATTACCTCGGTGACTGAATCAGAGGAGGGTCAACACTGTCTCCTAAACCTTTTGATACTTCGTATCTGTCTGTCACCGTAGTTTTTGCAACGATCACAAGAAATCAGTGCTTTCTTAACGTAACATCACACGCCACTAATGTAGCACTGAGCAAGCACTTATTTCTAAGGCAGACGGCAACTTTTATACGAACTCTTACACCTTTCTTTAGCGCCTAACCCCAACATAACATACCCCTGATGGTTTTGTGCTTAAACCTAAACAAACCGTTGTATTTGCACATTCTAAATGAGCGTTTGAAGCAAAATACTGCTGCCATTTTGGCTCCGCTGTAGTGAAATGTAGCTGCCATTTTGTGGTGTGATGTGAAAAAGAGAGCAATTTCAACAGACGCCTGCCTCTTTGCATGACAGCGCTGTTTATACAAACAGTTTATTGATCCACAGAGGAAGGTAGGTACAAACCTTTGCTTTTAAAGTTGGAGGACTTGTTGACAGAATAAAGAGGTGGCATATAGGTGTGGTAAACCCACCTTGAACGGCCAGAGTGTAAAGAGCTATTGTGATGCTACTGAGAGAGAAGGTTGGATTTGTGGCTCAAACAATCTCTCATGTGAAGCAGATCTCATTGATCTTGTAAAGCCAGAAGCCAAAGGTTTTTCGAGTTCCTCTTGTTAATAGTCAGGTAGCATTTTCTCTACTTGCTCCCCCCCCCCCCCCCCCTCTTTGTTCTAATAATAACGCTGCACAAACTTATTTTTATATGCAATGCTACATCCCTCCTGCAAGGGCAAATTCAACATGTTCATGCAGCTGGTACTTTATAATGTAGACCAGCATGAGAGCTGTGTAATCATGGTACCGTCTAGTGATTTGGGTGTGAGTGTGTTAAATTGTGTTCATGCTATTTCATTCACACACCTTATGAAACACTATGTAGATTTACAAACATTACTTTCTATTAAAAGCTATTTTTGGAGGAAAATCTGTTGCAGAAAGTGATGGTGTAGTGGTTAGTAATAGATTACATATATTCCAGTATTACACAAAGCTACCATTACACAAACGTGTTAAGGAATTTTGTTTTGCACATTGCTACTTCATTCTATTACTGTATATGGTGTTTCTTCAGTGCAAGGGAGATGTGTGTGTGTGTGTGTCAGTAACAACAGAAGAGGTCAGGGTGACCTGGCGTTGGTCCAATGGTTAAACAGTTCCCTTTACAGATTCTCGGTGTGGAACAGGAGAAGAACAAGATATGCTGTTTATTTAAGAGAGGGAGATAAATTAGGGAAGTTTTTGGAGACTGAGAGTCTGAGCAGGAGCAGAGGCGAAGGACTGATCATCTGTTCTGGCCAACATTAAAAATTGGTTGTGCACAAAATTATCAGGGTTAAGTTCGGGGAAGCATCAGACTTTTGATTAACATTGGCGTTTTGAGACTGATTCTTTCCTCTGCATAATCTTCTGCCTTTTTCCAACGATTTGACTAAGAATATTGTGTTTCTTACATGTTCAACACAAACTCCAGTATCGCTCCAGTTTGGAACATCAAGGGGGAATTTTTAATAGCCCCATTGATGTAAGTCACACTCATAGCTTTTTCATTTGTCCAAGTAAACCTCCAAGAAGTTCACCACTGAAAGCCAGAAAAAATGAAGTCCTTCTTGTTCCCCCTGATAAATGCTTCATTTAGCTGTTTTGCACTGTCTGGATTTGCTGAAGTATTGGCCTCCCAGCCTGATAAACCAGTCTATGACTGCGTTGCCATCTGTCGCCACCTCTCTGTCATCAGTGACTGCTATTTGTTCTGCTACATCACTCACATCTTGTCGGCTGCCTGCATCTTCTCAGAGTCACCGTCAGTCTTTATCCGCAGTTCTTTTTGCAGAGTAGATTATTCATGTGACTTGCAGGAGTTGAAGAAATAATCCTTTAGAAATAAACCTTCACACTTTCATCTCATTCAGTGCATTATGTAGTTATATTTTATAGTTTATTAGAATAAGACATACATAATACATCTACTTTTTACCTACATTTTAAATAAATGCAATGCATTAATTAAATGCCGTTGAGGATGTGTTTAACCCCTGAAGGCATTGGGTTACATGTTAGTTTATTATCCTTTTCAAACACATACTGTACCTGTGAAAATGACTGTTTCAATGGGACATAACTACAACATGACTCTGCAGAACCTGTTCTGTTTGAAAGAAAGGATAACTTCACTTGCCCTTCTGTGAAAACATGCCACCGTGGGAAGCGACTTCCTTCAGAGGAGCATCATTATGTTCTGACTAATCTACCCTGAACCCTGTAGTAGCTCCAAACATTGTGCATTTCATATTTTAAGCCTTTATAAGCTTCCTCCTGGAGGATCCCTTTTTTTTTTCTTGTATTTATTTTCTAACAACTCCACATATTTTCTTCTCATCCTCCAACTGTCCATTTTCATTTCTCCTGGTGTTTACAAATGTCAGCAGTCCTTTCTGGCATTACTAACAGGCCAATTCTGTAGAGGAGATATTGATTGATGACATTCTCACCAATTTGCCACTCACTATTCATGACAGGTAAAACTGCGTCAGGTTTACTTACTAACTCCCAAAGATTACATCGGATCAGTTTGGCTGACAAATGACTCTTTGCTCTCCTTAGGCCACCTCACTACTTGGTTTCTTCATGCTGACCTGTGATCTCAGGCCATACTTGCTGGTGCAGAACCAGCCCTGAACTTGTTAGTGCCTGAACAATGCTTCACTCACAATGATTCACTCACAAATCTTGTGTTGCAGGGTCTAAGCTCTGCACTTTGTAACGCTGTCGACTGATTAATTTTACAAACTTGTTGATTAACATTTACAAATCAATTTTGTTCACTTTTCTTTTTTTTTTTATTGAAGCAGATGATGCATACAGCCAACTTCTTTCAACTGTAGAATAATTTTGTCTTTAAAATGTTGGTGTCAACCTGACATAGTTAAACAGCAAATTGTGTTTTCTAGACTTACTATTTGCATTGATGCTCCTGGCTCAAACACAGATAAGTCACACAAGAGGCAGAGTTTGTTTGTTTTTACCAGCATTCTAAAAAAAAATGATCAAAATGCTTAAGCATGTTACGTTTTGAGTTTCAAGCTCACTTTTCCTCAAGTTGAAGATTTCTCTCCATTTGCTATTGATGTTTCTGCACATAACTGAGCTGAATGCATCATAGTTTCTTTCTCTGAGGTCTGTTGAAAGACATTTTGGAAATCAGTAATTCAAGAGGGAGCAAACAGGGCAAGTTGAGAGAAAGTTGAGTCAGAAAACAGAAAACGCAGCGAGTGAACACACTTAACATTGCTAACTTTTTGCTCCTATTTTAGACTTGGTGACCATTTTTATTGTTCAAAGATTTAAAGCCTAATTAGCGTAGACGGGTCAGATCCTGATGATACAGCCAACTTGGCTGCAGTTAAAACAAGAAATACAGCCAGAGGAGAAGTTCTCACTTTGCGGAGAGAACACTCTGTGTGACATTGAGGTAATGAACTCATAACATGTATTTAAATGTACCAGCTGTTGGAATGCTATGCATGAGTTGAAGCAGGTATTTATGATACATTTTAACCAGTTTGTCTCTATCATAGAGCTATTCATTTTCTGAATCTATTATATAGAGTCATATGGTGATGCTGCACCACATTTTAACTAACTGCTGAGAGAGTACTATGGGAGGAAATGTCTGGCCACATTTGTGTGAGAGTCTGAATAACACTGTACTCTGGAATCAATTAAAAAAAAAACGACATAATTGCTGCCCTAAAATGTGACTGGTTGTCATTATCTCTGGACAGCAGCACTCTTTGAGCTGGACTCAATATGATGTGGTCAAAACTGAGTGGACAGACACAAAGCCCTGTTTTCTATATTCAAACCTGGTGCCTCTCCCAATCCCCCCAAAACACTTAAAAGCCTGACCGTTGCGATAATTACAATTGCAAAGCTCTGATCATTTGCCAGAAGTTGGATATTTAATATCCAGAAGCAATCAACACAACAACAGCCTCCATATGCCCGATGAAGGACTGTAAATACAATATCCCTTGATGTTTTTTTTGTTTTTTGTTTTTTTGTGCAGACCATTATATTTGTAGTTCCTTTCATACATTAGGCTGTCTGAGCTGGAGAAGTGCTCGTAACTCTGCTATGCTCCATTACAGCTAAGGATTCTGGTCAATGACATTGCAACTCATCGTGGAAATTGCTATCTTATCACATCAAGACACACAAGTGTGCATTTTTATTTATGTTTTTAACAAAACAAAGTAGCGAGTAACTGAAGTTTGTTTCTTGCAGATTAAAAAAGGCAATGCCAGTAAACTTAAATACAGAACATCATTATTAACATGTCTACTGATATATCTGTGATGCCTAAGCAAATCACAACACATATGATAATTACACAAAATAAATTGATACATAAATAAAACTACATGTGTTGCAGAGTCTAAGCTCTGCACTTTGTAATACTGTCGACTGATTAATATTTACAAATCATTTTTTTTATTGAGGCAGATGCTGCGTTCGGCCAACTTCTTTCAACTGCAGAATAATTTTGTATTTCAATTTTTGGTGTCAACCTGACACAGTTAAACAGCAAATTGTGTTTTCTAGACTCACCATTTGCATTGATGCTCCCTGCTCAAACACAGATAAGTCACACAAGAGGCAGAGTTACCAGCATACTTATCACACAAGACACACACAAGTTGCATTTTTATTTATGTTGCTTTAACACAACAAAGTAGCGAGCATTTATATTTACGAGTTAACAATGGCACAACCTAGTTCCATAATTAGGGTGAGAGGTGAAAGGAGACAACTGGTGATGCGACAGAGCCCTACAAGCACATTCGCCACCCCGACCAACTAATGAACACAAACAAGCTGCATTCATAAGCTGGGAGACAGCAACTACTAGCAGAGAGTAACAAACTCTCCAAACTTTGGCCAGTAGTGTCTGCAGGTATTTCTCAAAGCACAACAACCTTCAATCAACAGGCAGACTTATTGTAGCTTGAATTAGTGTTTGGGGAGCTTATTCAATGGTAAGAGTGAAAAATGTTTCATTTGGAGCATAGTATCGATTGTCGAAGGACCTGATGAATGTCACTTTGACCAAAATGTATGAAACAGAACAGCATTTCGAAGGATCACTTACACACTGGACGGAAAACGCAGGCATTGTTAACTAATCTATTGATGTATTTTTCCTTAGTTACAAATAATAACTTTGGAAAAACAATCACTGATTAGTTTGAGGCTTTAGCTGGAGGACTTGTGATGGAATCTTTTCTCCGTGACAGCAGACAGTGGATGATTATTTTCTGATGCAACATATTGTTTGAATAAATAAAGTCCTTCTAATGGGAAACAGCTTGCATTAGCAGACCACCATAGTATGGTGCTAACACTGAGACCTTGTATTATCCCCTTTTTACCTCTTTAACACAGCTTAAACAAAGTGCACAACCAACTTTATCTCCATAAATTGCAGCCACGGGTTGAGGAGTGTCTTGCAGCTGCTTTTCAGATGGTGTTTTGTAAAGATATGCCATGCGTTTTTGCACATTTTCATATTTGGCTGTGACGCAGTCTAAAGTCAGCAACTACTTCACTACATTTTATAAGCACATACATGGCTTTTAAAATAGTTTTCCAAGAGTTTTGCTTGATTTTGTGACTAGAGGGGGTGAGCCACAGCATCCCAAGCTTTCTTTCTTTACTTGGGCCCTATATGGCTGTGCCCCAAAGGTCTCTGAACTTTAAATAGTGCTATGAGTCTCTAAACACATCTATAAAAAATGTTTTGATGCAACATTCCATATTTTCATTGTAAGAAATACATACTCTGAGTATACTGCATTAACATTATTCTATTCAATATTAACATATAACAATTGCATTTACATTCTCTACGACAAATGTATTCATGTTTGCAGGTTTATTGTACAGAATCAAGGTTGTTCCTGCTGCTGTGCAGTTTTTATTTTACTAAATATGTTTGATTTATGCTGTATTTCATATACTCTGATTACTGGCTCAGTTAAATCATCACTCACGTGTCACGTGCCTTATGCATTATGTCAAACATGAGTGATGTCTGCCTAATCCTTTCCTGATGTGTTAAGGTAAAGGTCTGAGCTTGGCTTCTAGCGGTTGAGTCTGACGTCAAGAGGATCTAGCCGCCCTCTCACTTAAAGAGGAACATGTAAAACACGGGAGCAGGCAGCGTAATCACCTCCTGACATGCATCTCCACTCCCAGACGTTAAGGCGGATTAAGGTCCTTCATGCCAGTTTAATGGCATCTTCATGGGACTGAAATGCGGCGTTTTCTGTTTTTTGGAATCAAAAAAAGCACTCTTTTCATGTTTTATGGACAGATTTGTCATCTTGAAGATGAATATTTATAATGACCCACGGAGTGTTAAAGCAGAAGCTCTAAGGCACATACAACACTAACCTTGTTGGCGATGCTACAGTGATGTTATTTGGTCTAAGCTCTTGCGATCTGCGGTTCCCTCTTCAGCATTGGAGGTTGATTGACTTTGCTGTGGTGGAATCCCACTCTATAATTAACAGTAATTATATGTTTCTCCTTCCATGCCAGTGTTTACATGTGTTGTGTTTAATTTTAGATTGCACCATTAAACCATTACCAACACTTATTTGTGAGAGCAGTAATAATTATGGTGATTGTCAGTGCTGGGTAAAAGCAGGGAATCAGAAGAGACTTTCAGTATTGTGCGTATGATAGGCTGTATTTTCTGTTTTATTACTGCTGCTGATAGAAGATGAGGGGTTGGAGGCTGAATGAGTTGGCTGAATGACAGTCTGAGTTGAGAAATATCTGTCTATCTATCTATCTATCTATGTAGGGGAAGGGGACTGAGTCTTCCCAAATGTAGACAAACACCTGTCTCCCCAGCCTGAAGACTGTTGTTTTTAACAAACCTCAAATTATCTTCCCTTAATGAGCTCCCGTAGTGGTAGATGTGCTCCCCCATCATCATTACTGTAGGGACAGCAGTTGCAGTGCTGGGCCTGACTGGCAGCTTACACAGACCTGTTCCCCCTGACTGACTACAGGCTGCACTGCCTGACAGCTGGAAGCCGGCCTCCTGGAGCACAGCCTCCACTCATAGCCACACACACACACACACACACACGCACACAAAAGTACCCTGATGCACAAGTGTCTGCAGCCCGACAGACTAGATACTAGGAATACTGGGATTTAGCTTCATTATCGTGATTATTTTTACAGCTACAAAGTCATAGAAACAAAGTTAAAGCTCCAATATGCAAGTTTTGCTGCTATTTAGCTGTCCCCAAGTTGGCTTTAGGGACGCTAACGCCTCTCATCATGAACAGTGGTAATATAGGCATGTGTTTAAAAGCTGGATAAAAAGAAGCAAAGAAAACATCAGACGGCCAAAATCTCCATCCACAGTGTCCTATCAAGAATATGGATGAGAGAACCATGGTTCCTACTCCCCCAGCCCACTGCCACCCCATTTGAGACATCCTCCATCTACTAAAAGTTCTGGAAGTCTTCTTCACAGTAATGAATATTGCTTAAAATATCAAATCAACATCCTGGAAATCTGATATTTCTTGTGAATGAATACTGAATTTGCTTCTTTTAGGTCCAGTTTGCATAACATATTTAAATTAATACCATTAAAAGTATTTAATGACTTCCCTACGTTAAAATATCTCCCTTCTTTTAGCTAAAAAATGCCATCAGATGACGTCACGTGGAGGAACCTTTAATTCAGCTTATGTTATCTTGTTGCTCACAATATGGAGTTTGTAATAATGGTCAACCTGCTTTCGGAGAGCTTCCCCAGAATCAGGGAAATATTTTAATATATGGAATTCAGAGGGATGTTTAAAAGCATTAATGTAAATTCACACAGCAAACTAAAGAAAAGCAAGTTGAAAATTGTTGAAATTGCCTTTTAAGCATCTCCTCTCACTGAGGTGTATTGGTATTGGTAGATGCTTAGTTCACTGACTAGTTCACAAACTGAAAGGAAACCATTACATAGGAGACCATCAAACCTAAGAGGTTTTTTTGTTTTTTTTTGTTTTGTTTTTCTGTTAAATCTTTCTTTGGCCAAAATGAGAACCACCATATCAGCAGTTCTACAGTATCTGCATGATACAAGACTGTTCTCAGAAATAAGAAACATGATCACACGGGTAAGATTCTATACTTTGGAGGCCAGTAATATGCCTGCTATTATTTACACTGCCAAAAAACACGTTTTTCATTGTGTTTGTGAGGTTCTCCACAGAAAGTACTTACAGGCACATTGTAAGAACTATGACTTTTATTATTTGCATAAATTACAAACAAATGGATAAAGGACATAAATAATGTTCCTTATTTGGATTCAGACCAATATAGGTCGACTTGGACTCACTATACAATCAACTGACTGTAGCACACTGTATCTTACCTGTTTGTTTTTCTCGTCCAAACAATTTGGTTACCGTCTCTTGCAAGACGTTACTGACACTGATGCCGAGCTTGCAGAAGCGTTAGATCAAACCTCTCATAAAAGTATTAAACATTTTTCAAATAAAATCCTAAACTCAGTAAAGACCGTGAAGATTGCACTTACTGCACATATTTGTGATGTCATTACTATGCAGAGGCGTCAGAAGGTCAGCAGTAATATAAAAAGCAGCAGCAATGGAAAACTGCCGTTAACCTGGTGTTATTTTCTTAGTTTGGTATTTGATATAAGCTGTGACATATGTACGGTGGTAGATTTCCCTCAGTGTTTTATGTGGCCTCATGAGAAACTATGGTTAAAAGTCTTTAAAATGCAATTGCTTCTTTCCATAATGTGTCATTCTGATGATTAATATAACTTGCATGGCTTCAGAATAGCTTTCACATCACATTTCACAGTACTGACTCTGCCTGCTGGCATCACATGCAGAGAAGCCTAAAAGAGCCTATAAAGAGCAAGAAAGAGAAGCTGAAATGAAGAGTTACTGCACTGCAGCATACTGTACTTAACATCTTTACCTGACGGAAGAAAGGACCTGAATGCAGCAAATAACATATCTTTAGACTGTTCCCTCCTTGTCATCGAACAGACAAGATGATGTTTTAGCCAAATAGGTTCAGGTAGCAGAAAAGAGCTGTCTGACACATCCTTAACAAGATAAAAAAGACAGTATTATACCTCAGCAGTCTGCTAATTTAGGTCTGTGGCTGATTAGTGTAGGATCTAACATCTGCTATGGTGTATTTGCCGGATACATGGCTGGATTCAACTAAAATCTCTGTGGCTCAGGAGGTAGAGAGCTCGTCCACCATTGATAAGGTTGTTGGTGTTTATCTTCGGCCGCCATTGGTTCCTGAGAGCGAATGAGAAGCAACTTTGGATACAGATGGAAAACTGTTTAGCTATTAAGGAGACTCTGGGCGCCTTGTTTATATTAGCGATGCCAATTCCCACATTGTTACTGTGAACCTGGAGGTTTTGTGCTCTGGGGCCCTTGTACACTTGCCCAACATTGTCTATTTGGTAATCCAGCTTTATCCATAAAGCTCTATAAGATCCTCTTCCTCTGACTCTTAAGAAGAATGGAATATTTTGGGGAAGGTTTTAGGGTTCACATACTCCGTATGCCTGGTGACATAACCGACCTGCAATGCCTGTTATGCTGACAAAGGCCGCAGACATACTGGAGCTTGGACTTTGTATATTTCATTAACTCGTCTATCACTCTCACTGAAGTTGTCTTGACGTTTTGCATTAGTTAAGCATTAGCATTTTTACATCCGTCGTTTCATTTAGTTTACCCACTAATCCCCAGTTTGTTTTATCTGAAGGAAAATCACTGCTAATTTACAGACTGTGGGCTGTTTATTTATAGTTTGTCTCACAGTAACAGATAATGAACAGATTATTTTCTGCCTTTTCCTATGTAAAGGGAATTGTGGTTGCTGAACCATCTTAGCAATTTGAGGAAAAATTAATTAAAAATTCCCAGGGCTACACAAGAACAATAAACACATTCAGCACAGTATGTATAAAAAGTTCATTTTTCACTGGTATTATATTATTCATACCCTTGTTCATACCGTATATTGAGGAACAGATGTTTGCACCTTTCAACTAACTCTCAGCTAGTAAATACACTTAAATTATGCTGTAATATAAAAATAGATTTGAGTAAGCATCTTTCTGACAGAGGTGGAACAAATAAGCTTCGTGTTTATGCAGTTAATTGGAATTAAATTATACTGTAAATTACTTTCTTGTCACTTGGTGTAGTTTGATTTAACTGTCATGTTAAAGAACTGCTGGGAAATACAATGCTATATGTCCTATGTCAATGTATGTGTAGGCCAGTTATCTTTGCCCAAACAATATTTGGACTGTAGAGTTTCAATATATAGAGTGGTGTCTCACCACCAGTCTTGGTCATATGACTTTTACCTTTGGACATAAACACAACATTGCACTGAAGGAGCTGAACACAGTGACCTTGATGACCAGGCTCAGAGTGGGAAAAGAATGAAGATTGACAGAAATGTAATGAAGTGTTTGGGAATATTAAGTGCCATTCTCACTAACATTGGATTGCAGTTTAGAGAGGATATTATTCCAAAATTGCCAACTGCAACTATAGAACTACATCGAGGACTCAAAGTCACCCTCCAAATGACATAAAAGAGAAGAAAAATAACCGGTTTAACATGATAATGCAACCTGTGTGCTAATCCCCAGCTTTGCTTTGATTTAATATAGTGGAGATACTGTTTCTGCCCATCAAACCACACTTTAATTTTGGATCTCGCAAAGGTGCAGTGTTGTGTAACTGTATAATTGCTCCAGAGGTAAAAGACATTTGACTCAAAGTATTGTACACAGGCCGGTTGTGCAGCGTTTGTCTGCCTTCTCAGACGACTCTTTGCCATCTACCCATTTTTCTGTGGCCTATCCCCACTCCATTGAACCAAGATTGGTTCTTGATAACACTGTTCTCAATGCTCAATTCCCACAACTCACAATCGCAAACTCTTTGACAAGATTCAGAATGGGAAAAGGAAAAAAAGCAAGAAAATAGCAGCTATGTAGAAAAGTGTCTTGCACGTATCTGGAGATGAAAAGTACTGTAGGATTTGTGGATTCACTCTCATACTCCAGGTTTGACAGAGATGTCAAATGTCTTGGATTTGAGGAAGGATTTTGCTTTGTGATATTCTCAGTTTCAGACAAGTGCAAATGACTAAATATCAAATCCCAGATGTTGCAAACTACATACAGTGTTCATATTGTTGACTTACAGCATGCATAATGTGGACCACATTGCATTTGAACTAAATCCCATAGAAGCTCATTCACTGTAAATTAACTTTAAACCTTTGCATAGATAACATTATTAATTTCAGTTTCAGATCATCTTCACTGTGCACAGCTATTGGATTTTTTTTTTTTAAAGTATGCATGTCATCAAAAAAGGCTTATTATAAGGAACCAGTGGACAGTGGTTGCTTAAATTTTGTCCACTTGATTACAACCATGTGAAAACTTCCCATCACAAATCTCAAATAAACATCACTCATCAATCATTTTGAAGGCTCCTTCAGGAAATTTGCACCATCACAACTACAAGCTGATGGCACAGCTAGACTCTTTCTATTTCATCCTCTACGTAGGAAATTGGAAGGAAGGGAAACATCAAAATGAGTATGAGGTTTCCATTTTGAATGGCTGGGAATGCGACATTATTTCAGTGTAGCTCCACAAAAAAAAAAAAGAAAAAGGCTTTTAGTTAGCAGTTGCTAACGTTGGTTACCACTCCCTGTGTAAATTCTGTTTGTGACTTCCTAAAACTAATCGAGCGTATTCTTGTGACCATCCATCACATCATCGTGGCATACTTGTATGTGAACTGACAGAAGGAGGACCCACATCTTAAAAACACTTCCTTTTAGCACCACTAGTGGCTATAACTCTTGTGTTAGGATATTTCCTATGTATAGTGTTTTGATTTGTATACTCCAGTGCTATTGCTTGAACTGTTCCTTTTAGTTCCTCACGTTTTTTTATTGAAGCTATAGCTATTGAAGTTTACGGTGTGTGTTTGTGGGTTTTAGGGCGGATTCATAAAGTTTCATGCAGTGGCTAGGTGTCCTTCTCTAAATGGATCTGTCTAAAATTACTGAGCCTTTCTCTATGTGAGGGGCATGAATAAGACAAAGGCTCCTAAGAAAACTGGTTGTCTGCAAGCAGGGCATTTATTTTCCCATAATGAGGCTGTGACTGATTTAAGAAGACGATAATTATAGATTAAACACGTAATCCTAGAACTCCAAAGGCAACGAAAAGATAGTTTGACAGATTGTTTTTCAGCAGAATAAGGATTTGGGATTTTGCAGGTGATAATAAGGTTGTAAGACAGAGACCTGCACTGCTCCGATATGCCTTCAAGACAGGATTTGATTCAGACGGAACCCCCATGAGAGGATGTGTCCCACAGTGACACATCGTCTTAATAGGAAATGGGTCGAATAACTTGAGTATCCTCCATGGTGGTATCCAGGAACAGCCAACCTCTTTTATCCCTGCCCAACCCCTCCTCCAAGCTCCATCGAAGTTATTTTCTGTGACATGGCCCAATTAGACAGCAACACAATACACAGAGTTTATTTCTTTCAGCCTGCAAAGTCCATACAAGCCGTATTCCAATTTGCTAATTAAGATTGTGCCCATCCTTTCCACTCAACCTGACATACTGTGGACATAGTTTAACCGGCAAGAGTTCGGGGAGTGAGGGAAACACTCACCCACCTCCGTCTCCATTTATCTATTCCTAATGCATTTTGCATTAATGCTAATATTTGTAAATGGCGCGCTGAAATGCAGCTGGGTGTTGTTTGCCGAAATGGCTCTCTGATTGTGGATACATCAAGGTTGAGAGGAGCTTGAGGGGATAATGGGAAGGACTAAGTATAAAATGAGCAGAGGAAGTAAAACTGAGCACGCTGGTACCAATATAGGCTGGATGGACAGGCATGGAAAGTCCAATTACGCTTGAGCTGAGGTCAGAAAGAGTGAGAGGTGGTAATGCAGGCATTCATGTCACCTTGAAAAACCGGAGCGGCATGCCAACAGGGTCTGTTAGAGTTTCACTACTTATACTGTACAGTACATTGGCAGTGGCCAGCACAAATACACACAATCTGAAAATGGACAATCTTTTATGCATGTGGACAGTGTTTTATTAGATTAGATATACTAATCAGTGTTCCTGTATAGTGTAAGATATCCCTAATCAGCTTTACTGTTGTTGTGCAGGTGTGCAACAAAAACCATAACAGCCATCGGATTTAGATTCAAATTGTGCTAAATCCTGTGTTACGCATCACAATTGCTGCAGAAAAATGCTGCTTAATGCTATTGCGTCATTTCTGTCTGATAAGTGTGTCTAACTCTAGAATTCCAGTTAATATCTTATCTAACATCTAACATGCATCATAATACAACAGGATTAAGGTGAAACTACTTTTGCCTCACCATGCAAAAATGTACTACTGGCTGTGACTACAGCCTGGGTGAGCTAATCTGTAGCTCTCGCTATAGATATGGTTTAAACTAGAATATGTCTGGGCCTAGGATTGTACCTGAATAGCCCCTTTTTCAAACAAGCAGCATGTCTGACAACAGGACAATAGGACAGTACAATGGTATAATTAATGAATCCCAATTACATTTACATTTAGTCATTTAGCAGACAATTATTGTTCAAAGGATGTAGGATGTCATAGGATGTAATAAATATTCAACCTGTAAGAGGCATCCTCAATTCACTACTAGAACTCAAATCTACTTTTAAGCATCTTATTTTTTTTATCCCATATTCGAACAGCTCAATGTAGCATTAACATAACTAAAAGTTCCCTATTCTTTTTATAGTTTTTTTTTTTTATAGTAAAGACAGATTAATCCATGTATTCCATGTAATGTTGCTCCTGACATTGTGAGCTAAGTCAAGGTCTGTGCTTTGCATTTGTACAGCTATAGGTGTAAAGTTGGTTTGTTAAAAAAACACAGGATATAGCACAACTATAAATAGTGCTGAAAAATAAAGAGAAAGAAAAGTGGTAAAAATGTGACAGCTATCATTAAAGCTTATTCTATTAAGTGTGCTGGAAATAACAGTGAAGGGGAGGTGGGCTACACCTTAGACACAGCACGAGTTTATCAAGGGCCACACATGGAAACAACCGTTCACACTCACACATGCATTGTATACAGACAATTTAAACTCACTAATCACTTAGTGGAGTGAGGAGGAGTGAGGGGCCTCTGCTAAACATTTTTTGTTTTATAGTTCAGATTGGTGGCATATCACTTTTGTTTATAGCTTTCACATTATCACTGGACTGTGTCAAATGATTTAATTGACTGCACAGATTTCTCTTTTTTGGGGAGAATTAAAATAACTTTGAGTCTTTGTTCTCACTCAAGAGATGCAACCTCTTCTTTTGGGTAATTTCCACTCACCAAATTAACACAGGAACAATTCTATTATGGAATAGCAATTTGTTTTTGATTTCCTTTCATATTACACAAATACTATAATAGGATTAATGTGTTATATATATGATACAAATTGGAGTGTATAGATAACATCCTTACTTTTGATGGTGCACAATATTTTCCAGCAAATTTGAACTCTGCGACAACATCTGATTAGTCTGATACAAGTATTCCTCAAGGCCTTCTTCTCTCTTGCATTGTGGTTTGTCTGTGCATGTGTCAGAGTCTGCTCTTGTAATCAGCCTCTTTTATTAGAGAGCATTGCAGTGCATAGGTTTTTTGTATTACTGCGGGAGCAGGTGGTTTGTCATTTTGGCCGATCGATATTTGATCTTTTTGTTTGTTGCATGGTGGTGCAATAAAAGCAGAAAGTGGGCAAATAACAGGGTGCTCCTATGGAGCACCAGGTAGCCCACGAGTCGGACAGCAACGCCCTTTAAACTTCTCCCCAGGAGGCACAATGACCATGCAATTGTTGGTGGCAGATTGAGGGGGTTGTAGAATGGCTAAAGAGGGGAGAGCGGAATGAGGTTGGAGAGGAAATAAAGGAGCAGGGATGCTTTATGCAGCATGTTTTGTGCTGCTTAAGTCAGAAAATGCACAAAATTTACCTCTGAACAGCTGCAGTGTGAAAGCCTTGCTACTACTGATGAATGTGCTGTTTTTCCCAGTCTATCTTTAATGAGTATTTTTCAGATTTTTCACTGAGCCTCAACTCTATCTGATGCATGGTGTTTGGTATTTGGTGAATCCCTGCGGGATAAAGCCCTTTAGAAAACTGACTGTAGAACTGCCTTGCAAAAACCATGGAGCTGCACTAATATGAAGAATTGACCAGTCTCTCAGTTGCTAACTTAAAGCCAACTTGTTCATTAATTCATTCCTTATTTTAAAATATCAACTTGTCTGCACAGCCTGTAAGCTCTCTCTCTCTCTCTCTCTCTCTCTCTCTCTCTCTCTTTCTTTCTCTTCTCTTTCTTTTCTCTCTCTCTCAATCATGACACCAGCAGAAGTGCCAAAATTATGCATCACAACAGCCAAAAGAATGACACCGGCAAGCATATACATAACAATTTTGCTGTCTGTGAGATTGGAAGGGTAATTTAGGAGTAAGTAATGTCTGCATTTTGCTTCTGGGGCATTAAGTGGTATTTATGCTGGGAGATTGTTGCTCAATGTAAATATTTATCGTAGTCATGCTTCCCTTGATTGATTTTCTGGCAAGTCTCTCTTCGGAAAAAACAGTAGAGGCCCTGTGCAGCATTGTTAAACACCGTCGCCCTGAATAGCTTCTAAGTACGGCCGCAGTCCTATACAAATGCATGATGACACAGGAGTCCATCTACTTAATTTTTTACATGCTGCCTTCCATTGTCCTCAAAATGCAGCAAAGCCAGCATGAAATTGCAGATGCATTATTATGGCTAAATTAGAGATCGCAGGCTCCACCGGCACTTCCTAAAATAGATGAGAGACAAGGGGTCAGTTACATTTTTTTCATAAAGCGTTAGGAGCTGCTCATTGTTCCACCTACTTATGTCACCAGAGACAATCCCCACATGTGTGACAGACACAAGAGCTGTCGCATTGATTAATGGGACAATAACAGTTACAGCCACCATCCACTTTATTTTCCCTCAAATGTGTCCCCCTGAATACTTCTCTTTTACCCGCAGAAATATTACTGCAATGCATTTGCCTTTGCTAAAAGACGAGGCTGTGAGAAAATTAGACCACCAAATTCACTTTTACTTACAACTTGCACTGCACATACAGTCAACATGGGGTCATATAAAGGATGTACTCTGTAAGGCCTCTACTTGTTGTTGCGTATTAAACTATTTTCAGCTCTTTTTGGGTGCTACCAGACAGGAGCAAATGTGCACTGGATTCCCAAGCAGACTAATAGTCTGTTACAATACTTTAAAGCCTGTAACAGTAGATTGGTTTAGTTTAGTGTAAAGAGTTGCAATAGAAACCTAAATTAGAAGGAAGCTTTATACAAAAAAAAGGGACTATTCTTGGTTTAGTGGCTGTTTTAGCCTTTTCCAACTAATACAAACTATTTCTGGACTTGTGCAAAGCAACTAGCACCACAAAATCTCTTTGCAGCTGTTGCTCGTGACATTGTGAGCCATTCAGACTAAACTGATCAAACACGTTTGTGCTGCTGGTCATGATCCCTTTATACAGCAAATACTGAGAGGCTTTAATTCCCATCAGCAAAAAGGATAGGATTAGGATAGATATGTTAGCCTTTAGCAGGACTTGACATCAACAACTGCAGGTGGATGTTAGCAGTGCCGAGTAACACAATCCATCGGCGACGTGTCCGGGCTGAATTTATATGCACCAGTCAGCCACGACATTAAGTACGCCTGTGCAAGTTAATGCAATCCAATTCAGCAAGTCTGTCATTCTCCTTTTACCAAGTTATTGCTTCTCAGTTTTTAGGTTGAAACTGTCAGAAAGTTGATACATACACTATGTGTTCATTATTGAGGCCAAAGTGGGTAGTGGGGTCGTACTGCAGTGACCCAAAGGCTAAGGGCGGCCAGAAACTAAGGTTAGCCTCCATACTAGCTGGTATCGTTAAAGAAATTTTGCACTTGTTTAAGTGGTTCCAGATTCTAGACTAGAGAAGAGGTGCTACCCTGGAACCAGGCTTCCTCCAGTTTTTGGACGGTAAACATGGTTCAAAATAACACACTGGCTCTAAACCAGCTCTTTAACAGGCTTGTGGAAAATGGGTAACCTACGTGAGGAGGAAATCTGACAATTGGACAGAACCAGGCTAGTTGTTTCTTTGTCAGTTTGCTAAGCTAAGCTTACTGTAGCCAGCAGACATTTTGAATTCTGCCTATCAAACAAAATCCCAACATAAGGTGCATAGAAATTGGTTTTCGTTTAGGGATTAAAACCATCTTTCACCTCAATTTTATTAACCTACTTATATAAGTGTGTCTAAATCCTTTATCTCCAGATAGTTCCCAGCACTTACATCCTTCCAACATAAAAAAAAAAAAAAAAAAAGAAAAATCACAATTTCTGCTTTTCTATCCCACTTCGCTCTCAGTACAAGGTCCACATAGGGGGACAATGAAGTCATAAGCCACCTCAAGACTTGCTCGCCTAGATTCTCACCACCAAACCCCCTGGTATACCAATTTAACCGTCAGTTCATCCCCTCGTGTCTGACCCCATTTCTTGCCACACCTCCAGTCTTGTTATCTGTCCCTCACTCTCATTCACCCCAACACTTTACCAGCCATTCCAAAGAAATTTGTTGCTGAATCATAGAATAGACTCAACTCCACACATGGTGCTTTAGAAGTGTGCAAAATATTTTTTGTTTTGTGTGTATATACACTATATTGGCAAAAGTATTCGCTCACCTGCCTTTAGACCCATATGAACTTTAGTGACATCCCATTCTTAATCCATAGGGTTTAATATGACGTCGGCCCACCCTTTGCAGCTATGACAGCTTCAGCTCTTCTGGGAAGGCTTTCCACGAGGTTTAGGAGTGTGTTTATGAAATACATAATAAACAGTGCTCGTAGTCTTTGCTCTAATTCATCCCAAAGGTCAGGACTCTGTGCAGGCCAGTCAAGCTCTTCCACACCAAACTCACTCATCCATGTCTTTATGGACCTTGCTTTGGGCACCTGAATTTGAATTTATTTGGATGGGTGAGCGAATACTTTTGGCAATATAGTGTATGTTGGAAGGAAAAAGTCAGCCTTGGTGCACATGTGAGTTTAAATTACATTTGTCCTGGTTAGTGGCAGGGCCTGAATGTGAGACTGGGAGGCCCACAGGGAGTTGACATGGATCTGGTTCCACTAAATTGATCTGCAAGAGTGGAAGCCTTCAAAAGAGCCAGACTAAGCACTGGTTTCGCTTACGTTCGGTTAGGGCCCTTGTGTAGCGGTGAACGCATGTGTCTGTGTGTTTTCACATTTGTATCATTGGTAATGACTCTACATCCTGGCAGAGTTGATGACAAAGCATGAACGTAGTTTATGTTGGCCGCGAAGAAAGAATGTCTTGATTGAGATTTTCCTTTGTTGCAGTGAATTGCTTTTGACAGGCTGTGCTGAGGCTCCATGCCTCACTATTGACAGCTCTAGCTTTAGTCACTGCTATGTTACATTTTCTATTTATTAGCAGCTTCAAATGCCAACTTTACTGAGCCTATGTGTCCGTGCAAGATCTCAGCATATAGAGCTGTTTTGTAGAACTAACGCTGTGATATCTACATTGAGGTGTCTGTAATGTTTAACACCAAAGGATGCACGTTGCGGGTCACTATGAAAGGTTGCGCTCACACATACATTTGTGCACATACACACAACATAGCCTCCTTGCATGACAGGTTGATAAATGTTTTATATGTTTATCCCTTTTAACTCCATTGCTGCTGTATTATTAAAGGGCTGGTGTGCAGCTTACATTAACCCTCTCAGACAGGGCAGAGATGGACTAGGACAAGGTCGGCGCTCTCCCTCTTGTATCCTGCTGTCTATCATCTATCATCCTGTGTACATGTACCTCTGCCTGTTTACTAGTCTTGTCTTTATCCATCTCCATCCGGTCTCTCATCCTCCATTGCAGCTGCCTTCTTGCTCCTCGCTGCACCTGTGCAACGTCCTTCCCTCAGTCACCCCCACCTTCGATCTTCAATATGTGTATATATTGTATATCTATGCTGTCAGAGAGTCCCTGCGCTTTCTCTCTGCCTCTCAGGAGCTATCTATCAAAATGAAGCGTCTCTGTGTCTGTCTCTTTATGTCTGAGCCAAGAGACCTAGTCCTTCTCATGGATAGCCTTTTTGAGTTTTACTGTGCTCTGGCCATGGAGCTCTGACAGAAACTTTAGAGGGCCTGTCTGGAACAAGACAGTGAGGGGAAATTGAGAGAGCATTGAAGAGGTTATGAATCCCTGCACCAAGTCCTCTGCTGACAGGCAGCTCATCCCTGCTGGCTCCCAGTCAGAGGCGGAGATAGATGGGAGGGATAGTCATGATGGACGGGTCCCAGCTGGAGAGGCGGCCATGAGCGACGACATTGGGCGAAACAACACCAACAAGGGATAAACCGAGCAATGAAAGATTTGGGATGACAGCATGAGCGTGAGTGTGCATATGTTTGTGTGTGTGACTGCATGTTTGTGCTTATTTGTATCCATATGGGGTCATGGGGAAAGCAGAAAAGATGTGACTAGTGCCGAAGCTCTGCAGAAGGCAAGGCAGATTCTATGCCTGGAAATTCCTGCATACATGTGTCAGCATTATGGGTGTGTGTGGTCTGCGAGGGAGAGACAGTAAATGGGAGACAGCCCGTGCTTTTTCAGTAAGCTGTGAGTCAGTGTGGGCTCAGCTTCTTCCTCGTTCTTCCTTCTCAACCTGCTTATTGTAAGACACCCTCACTGGAACTGGTCTCTGGTTACGACTCTGCCTGTCCACCTGGGCTCTGGGAGGAACCAATTCCCGCCACAGACATGGCCTATTGATTATTGTGCCAAAGGCCATATTATACTATCCCCTTATTATACCGGCAGGCATTTTATTCAGTCTGTCTCTGGCTGTGTGTAAGCCAACAAATGACATTTAAACTCTGACTGGTTCACGCCTGCTGGTCTGGGGCTGGCAGCCTTACTGATGGCTACTTTGAAGATGGCATTTTGCTCTTGGCTTATTAACACTATTAAAACACAGCTTGTTAACACAAGGTGAAGGCCAGTCCTACTGTAGCTATAGTCTCGAGCAAAATGGTGTAAAAGCTCGTTAGTAGGAGCTTGTTAAAGTCCTTGCATGGTAACAAACAACCTTTTCTTTCCGACCTGTCAGCAATGCTACAGTAGGTACAGTATGGTATAGTATGTATGGAGAACTATGTAATTCACTTGATTTACGTCTCACATCAGACGTAAAGGTCACACTAGTGTCCAGTAATGCATGCAGCTTCCCACTGCAGCCAAAAAGTTTTACAGCCAGTCCCCAGACCCCAGGAGCTATCTATTAGCCGCTGACCTGCTCTTTGCTCGTCAGCAGATCAGCCAAGTGAAACGGCTCATTTAGATTCCATTCGGAGAGGAATCAGTCATTATTGTCACAGTATTAAGCACCTTGATGCGCACTGCAGCTCAAAGACATGTCAGAATTGGTTCAACATACACTTGGCTTCCACTATATATAGCTCCAGGGGTAATTGCTGCTCTGCTCGTGTCTGCAGGGAAGGCAGGTGATATGGTTACACAACAAAAGAAAGGATTTCCTTTGATTAGAATTGGAAACCAGATTATTAAATATAAACGGGGGACAAATGACCATGGGCAAATGCACACGGACACAGAAAACAGCCGTTAAAATTGCTTTTATGCTGTACCAACGCAAGATATTTTTGGACACGCTGTCTTGTCAGGTAGCAGAGTCTGCCTGTCAGGCAAGCAGACCACAGCTGTAATGATGTCATTCAAGCAACTTCAAATCCCACTAATGGAAAAGTGATTTATTAGTATTTGTTGATTAACAGAAAAGCATCTCAGGTGAGATTTATGCAATCAGAAAATTACAAATGTCACTAAAAGGCAATTAGATGAAGTGTAATTGAATAAATACACAATGAGGGATTAGATAAATGCAAATGGGTTTCTCTTATTTGCCTTTCCTCAAAAACAGTCCATAACACAAATTAATAGCACAATTATTTTACCCTACAATTTACTATGCACACTTTCAAAGTTTGTATTCAACTTCTCAACTTCCTCTGTTTTCTTTGTACTGCTCTGAATTTAAATCAGTTATCTGTTTCTCCATTTTGCTCACGGAAATTTTTCAGATTTTCTTTTTCCTCATGGTAATGAGAAGTCTGACTAAAATACATGGGCAGTAGTAGCGTGGCTGTATTTGTTTTACACTCATTCTTTATTCTTTTACTGTATGTCAGAATGAAATGCGTTGGAAATTAATTATTTTCTAAACCAAACTACCCCCCTTTTATTGTATGTTGTAAGAGATGAATCACACAATCAGCTGAAGAAAAATCTAAAATTAGGTTTCGACTTTGTGAATTAGCACTTACTGGCTCAGTAGCTGCAGCTGCAGCAAAGAAGAAGCCTTCCAGTAGTTAATGGAGCACAATCACTACTGAATAGCTCTTTGGTTCTTTCACTGTTGCATATATCACGCTTATTACTAATAATGGCCAATCATAAAGACACAGCTATGCTATTAGGTATGTGACAAGGGAAATGGGAAATGCTAAATATTAAATGAATAACACTCTGATAAGTAGACAGAAAATGTGGATGTAAATGATACACAATGATTTGATTTAAGAGATAACGTTATATGAGATAGATATATAACGTGAGCTATTATTTATTTGGGAAATAAATTCAACTTTTTATTCATCAGAAAATCCTCCTGATGTCATGTTTGTCATCCTTGGGTTTCCCTGGAGACTCGGTGCTCACTTCCCACCTTCTGTCTTCACGAACGCCTCTCAGAAGGTGTAGTAATTTCAACAGCAACACCTACAGTATGAAAACCAACAGCTACATAATTATGATGTTAAAGACGTGGACTCAGTTGAATGTCAGCACTAATAAGGTGATGAATAGTTAAAGTCCTGACATAGCAGGAGAGGGGAGCCGTGCAAAGGGATGTGAAGGTTGGGGTGAGAGCTGGTGAAAAAAAAAAAAAAAACTAATCTGCACCAGTGTGAGAAGAGCAAAAAACATGGGGAGTGACAGAGGTGTGGAGGATAGGGGAAGGAGACATCAAATGGGTAGAGAGAGAAGTGGGATGCTGTCATTACCCCTGAGAGGACAGGTGTGGACCACGATTAAGACTGAGTTCCACTGGCAGCCATCTGGAAGCAGCCCTCCCATCACCCGCAAGGGACAGGACATTTGCAAGCATCCACACATGAGGCCGCACATTCAGATGCATGTATATGCGCACATGCACACACACAGCAGCGTCTTTATGAACACGCTGCTGGAGTGAAACAAACAAGGCACACAGTGATGCTGTGGTTGAATTTTAGGCTGGAGGGATGCTTGAAATGAATTATGAATACAATAATATTCCCCCCCATTTTAGATCTTCCTGTTCCAGCTCAGCTTCGAAAACAGACACAACCCTGCTGCTATAGGTCTCAGTCAGTCTGTCCTTACTCCTCTCCCAGCTCAACTCAAATCATTTCCCTTCGTCCCTGAGCTGCAGGGTAATAAGGGAACAGGAAAAGAGAGGGAGAGAAAGAGGTAGAGTCTAAATGAAAAACCAGCCTCAGTTTAACATCTTCTCTTTCTGGGGCACGGCTAAGCTTTATTGGATTTTTTTTCCTTCTACTTTGTCAAATCAGAAAAAAAAAATTCTCATAACCTTTGGCACATGTGCAATGTCAAATATAATCACTTTCCTTGTTGAAATACATTGTACATGAAATTAAAAGACAGGGACAAATAATAATTTAGTGTCTGACAAGTGTTGCATTTTTTTTTCTAGGCCCTCCATCCTCTAGTCCTTGTTAGAGAAAGTGATGGTGAAATCTCTGCATGCTAATATTTCTTTAATCAAAAGACAGATAAGATTCATGAGCCTACCTAATAAGCAGCCTCGTCGTCGTTATACAGTACAATAACTGTAGGAAGGTTCTTTTCTATTGGACACAATTTCAGGTTGTATTTAATGACCAAGACTCTAATAGCAGGGTTCAATTTGGGTATGGAGGGTTTGTTAAGAACCTATGACATAGAAACACAAAAGCAGGTAAATGTTCTGCACTTATATAGCACTTTTCTACCTATTGGCACTCAAAGTGCTTTGCACTGCTTCTTATTCACCCATTCACACTCACAATCACATATGGGACATCGGTGTATGAACTCACCTGGAGGGGTGAGGGTTGGGGTTCAGTGTCTTGCTCAAGGACACTTTCACATGTGAATGGAGGAGCTGGGGATTGAACCAACCACTGTGAGATTGGTGGACAACTGCTCTACCTTCCTGTGCCACAGTCGCAGATGTGCGATGGGAGGAAGTAGATGTACAAGAAAACCCTTCAGCTGCAGCATGAATGTGTGATAACATTTTCTTATTTCCGGTTGACAAAACATGGAAAATCTACACACATTCAGCTATTCAGTTAACACTAACCCAACCATTTCCATCTCCTCAATAAGCGAGGTCATAATTGTCTATCATGGCACAATTGATCATTGCTCTGTTTTCCCATCTTTATATTTTACTGTTTGTACGGACAAAAATATGCGAGCAATTCAGTGAGAATTACAAGATCAAAATTAATGCTAATTTTTAATGTTAAGGTTAGAGTTAACATATACTAACCGTTAACCATCCCTAATCAAAATTGTGTCTGTGTTGATCTTAAGTGTCGCTTGTGCATGTTGTCAGAAATATTAACAGCACCTGGCTCTATTGATGTTGTGGTTGGCTTTAGTTAGTTAAGGGCCAAAAACAATTAGTGTCTCTGGGCAAGAAACTGAACCGCCAACAGCCCGTTCCCCTCCCCTAGCTGTGCAGTGCCGGTAGAAATTGGGGAGGGTTGCGTCATGAAGGGCATCCGGTAAAACTGTGCCAAATCAACATGCGGACAATGATCCGCTGAGGGGTCGCCACAGCGAATCTAACCCTATCCTGTGTAACCCTATCCTAAAGGACAAAAAAAAAAAAAAAGTGTTTATAATGTTCTGCATGTGAGGCATAATCTATAGTTAAGATTGGTTTTCATTGTTTTGCTATTGATGTATAAATCCTAACTACTCTCCATAAATGAATAATTGATGATTATAATAGTGTCAATTAGTCATTAAACAATCCGACCAGTGCATTAACTGCGAAGCTGCATATGAGTCTGGTTTATATTAAGACTCATTTCCTGCTCATTGACCTCCTATTAATGGATGCATCATCATCCTTATAATCATCCTCAGCAGTAGCATCTTGGAATCTGGGGTCAGTCACTGGGATGGAAAAACAATTCATTAAAAAGTCATATAGTGCGTATCTGTATAGTCTGTTTTGCATGAAGGAAAAATAAAGTTATTCACTAGCTTGCTGGTGTATTGAACCTACGAAAGTATAGGTTTCATGCAAGAAGCGACCATCAAACCTGAATATTAAAACCAATACATCGTGGCTGCACAGCTTCTTAAGTGCAATTAGATCCTCACCGTTATTGTCTATTGAGAGGGAAGATAAAAATTCACAGGGTGTTTTTTGGATTTAGTTTCTGTCAGTAATGAGAAAAGAAACCACAGCATTATGAAGTAAGCTACTCTCAATCATGAATGAACTCAGCAGTGCGGTAGAGATGGAGCCCTGAAATCCACACTCAGTGAATGTTGCTCGCATGAAGGGACCTCATTTAGATGCAGTTCAGTGAATGGGAGTTTTATCTGTGCACAGTTTGTAAAGTAGGCTTTGCCCCCATCTTGATAAATACTTTTCTAAGCGAGTTGATTTGTTTTCCACAGTATGTGTTGGTTACTGGTTTTAAGATAACTCATAAGGAGTTTACACTGTACACAAATTAGCTTTTACAGACAAAAAGTTGTCATGTTTCATTCAAAATCTTCCCGCTGTACACATTATCACAAGAATGTAGAGTTTATGGGAATCTGAAACATTAGGAAGCCTCATGCTTACCTGCTTTTTATCGTTTACAATGAATACATCAATAAGCCCCTACAGGGCGGCTGTAGCTCAATTGGTAAGGCCACAGGGTCAGTGGTTTGATCCCTGCTCCCGGCTACCTGTCAAAGTGTCCTTGGGCAAGACACTGAACCCCACGTTGCTCCCGTTGGGTCATGTGATCACCTTGAGTGGCAGCCACTGCCACCGGTGTGTGAGTGTGTATCTGAATGGGTGAATGGGAATCAACATTGTAAAGCGCTTTGGATAAAAGCGCTAAATAAGTGGCCATTTACATCATCTGTTAAACCTGCTCTTTAGGGCTTTAGTGTTAGAGTGTAAATGGACATTAATGCTTTTGGTTAGGATGAGGCACAAGGCGGGTTTTTCATTATTTAAAACAAGCCAAATCATAACAGAAATGTGCATATGGTATTTACATAGTGATGCTCGGATTTCTTTAACTGCCGACAAAAAAATACTAATGTAACATTGTTCTTTATATGTATGGACATGATTTGACTGGAAAATAATCCTGATTCACCTAGTATTGTATTTATGTAGCGTAAGGTACCCGGCATAGGCCATGAAACAGCAACCCACACTAGCAGGCCAGATAATGGCCTGGTTTGGCAGGAGCAGACATATCTAATGGCCAGTAACTGAGCAGGACTGGTCTGTAGAGTAAGAGCACTCAGGAGCCTTGTGAAATGTAACCCTGATCTCATTTTGTATCAGCATCCTCCATAACTTAGATGAATAATAGTGGAGCGATACAGGCTTCGAGCACTCAGTCTGACGGCCGTGCTCCTCTCTCTACTTTTATTACGTTATGTTAAAGTAAAAATGTTTAAGTACTCCCCTCTATGCTGCATCACCTAACAACAGCTTGACCAGCTAATAACCAGCTGCTTTGGCTCGGACTGTTTCATTCTAGCACAAAATGTGTTCAAGACGATTCCATCCACAGCAGCTCATATAAAGTCACTCCTACTGTATGTGTATGGGCTGAGCTGCCATATTTTTTGAAGAAGAAAAAGAGAGAGAATGACTGTGCGGATGCTTACCAACCCCTAATCCTATTGGAAGTCAGGCCCGCTGTTTGTTTCCCTGTGTTGGCCCTATCAGTCACACTTAGATGAAGCCTGAGGGGAAGTAATATGGGTAGATTGGGCCTGAGTGGCACAGGGAAGTTGCCAGGGCAGATGGGGGATCGCGGAGTAATACTGTGTGAAGTACTGCAGCCAGGGGTTCGGCTCGCTGTGGATGGATGTGTAATGGTAATGAAGAGAGATGAGATGAATCTGATACTCCAAGGAGGGGAATATCTCTGTCTCACACACACACACACACACACACACACACACACACACAGACAATACTCTTTAGAATGGCCTTGTGGATTACGCACTGACACGCCTGCTCGTGATAAACATCATTCGGCACGGTACTATTTCTGCAGTGTCTCCACTTTTAAATGTTAGAAGAGAGATAGAGTGAAACTTAGGAGAACACTGTTCACTGATATACTGTATGAAGGGAATGTGCTGACTTATCACATTGTCACTTTCGGAATCATGGATGCCTTGAAATAATTTCTGTGATAAGCTACACATTCAAACTGTGTCCGTGCGTAATGGACTTCCTCTGGTACACAAGGTATGAAGACTCGGGGAGATGGAAAAGGGAGCTGTGCTGGCATTTTAAAATGTCTCCACCTGATCTGGGCTATCTAGCTTGGTGGGACAACAGTGCGAATTGAATGATTCAGCTTGGCCATTTTCTAGCGTCGACCAGACACTTTTAATGCACGGCCAGCTCTTTTTTTTTTATTTTGACAGAATGTGCTGTGAGTTATAAAATATGCAGTGATGGATGTCACATTTAGTCAGAGAGTGCATTTTGAGTTTTTGTGGCAAATAAATAGAACAAAGATATGACTATTTTTTTTACACCATTTTATATTGAGTGGTGCAATAAGCTGTAATAAAATCAATAAGTGGACCTTTGACAATGCTTGTTATCTTATTAAGAGCTGAGCAAATACATCCAGTGCTTCCACAAAACAGCTCTTCTAAAGCCCAGTGAGCTATATAATGAGAAATGAGAGGAAAATGAGAACTTACTTGGAGTCTGTTTTCCAACTCGAGTCTGTTAGCTAATGAGCTCTGAGTGTCTAACAGTGTCTTGGAAAGAAATGAATGAAGGCCTGGGATTGTACTTTTATTCAAATTAAGGTAAAAGCCATCAATAATACTCTTTAGTCAGTTGCAAGGTGCAGTGTAGTGTTTGCTCTGTGAATTCAACTTTTCCCTCTACATAACAAAACAGCTTAGAATCAGAGAGGAGCTCCTTTCTCCTATTCTACCTACTAATGAAGATTTATGATCATATATAATTTACATAACGCACCAGTGCCACCAGTGAAAGGAGAGTGAGAGAGAGCAGAGAAGGGGAGGCTATTAAGAGCTTTGAGGTCTTCCAGTGGGCGTTGATGGTCTATTAGTATGTACACATGTGTGCCAGTGAGAAATCATTTTGATTCATGGAGCACAACACGCGCAAACATGTAAGAGCTGTATCACACTACACACACTAAGAGCCTGCTACTAAAAACATAGAAGTCAAGAGGCATTTGCAGTTTTAAAATATCAAACAAGACAATTTGGTTCTTATTTACATGCATATATTTGAATCTAACCATAGACTTTGCTGTTAATACCTCAATAATGTACTTCACATTCCTCATATAATACAAATTGTTGACAAAATTTATAAAACTATAGTCTGAATTTTTTTGTTTTTAATTATTTTATGGCAAACAAAATTAAATAGATAAGCTTAAAACTTGTTTGCAGCTATTTGTAAATGATCTGCACTTATATAGCACTTTTCTACCTGTTGGCACTCAAAGCGCTTTACACTGCTTCTTATTCACCCATTCACACTCACAATCACACACACACTCACACACCGATGGGGGAGCTGCTATGCAACTGGCCAACACTAAGTTGGGGTCCAGTGTCTTGCTCAAGGACACTTCGACATGTGACCGGAAGAGCCGGGGATTGAAGCAACAACTGCGAGATTGGTGTAAAAATACCTTCCTGCGCCACAGTCGCAGGTTTTTTGGTCCAAGCCCGGTAGAAATTGGGGAGGGTTGTGTCAGGAAGGGCATCCGGTGTAAAAACTGTGCCAAATCAATATGCGGACAATGATCCGCTGTGGGGACCCTGAAATCATGGGATAAGCTGAAAGGAGAGTAGTAGTGTGGTCTTTAAGCCATGAGGGCTTAATCACTACATGAGAAACTGTCACATTACTGTAAGAAAACAGTCACATGGGCTGAGCCTACTTTTGAAACCATTTTCACTTGATGCAGCTGTACATCAGTTTTCTGCAGAAACACTCCAGATCTGTCTTCTGTTGAAAAAGTTTAGCCTATCATGAAGAGGAGAATCAGACAATGGTGACCTGTTGAGCAGCTGAAGTCTTGTATCCAGTGGGAATGAGCAAATTATTTACTTGCAAAACTGGGACAGTTAGTTTCCTCACCTCTCAATAATTAAAGTGTAATTAAAAGGAAAAATAATGTAGCACAGTTTCTCTATTTTTCTATTGTGTTGCAGTCTTCAAACTCTAAATATGTTTATATATATAAAAAATAAAATTAATCTCTATTTCTGGTGAGATAAAGAAAGCTTCAGTTGAACTGACAAATTTTTTGGAAATTGGGTTTTTATATTAAAATAGCTTTTTGAACCAGCAAACAAAAGGAAAATTTTTACCTGCTAAAGTGCTAAAGTTGTCTGTTTTCAAGAGTGATAGTCATCTTAAGAGGATACAAAGAGCAGGTGGACATTCCAAAGCATGACGCTCAGAAAATCAATCAGGAACGTAAAGCACCAGTTCCACACAGTCCTCTTGTATGGCTGTGCCCAGGTTAGCTTTAATCATTACTGATCCCTCGCTCCTATTCACAAGCTCCCAGCTCCTTCTCCTGGCCTGAAAGCCTTTGATATGGATAGGTGTGAAACCAGCTCTCATTGCTGATCCCTACCACCACCTGGCTCATCGTCCCAGTAATTCAGTTTGCACTCTCCGGTTTGTGAATTGATTACTTTGCTTTGCCTCTTTAAATTGGTGTCTAGAGAGAGTCGCCCCCCCTCACCCACCCCCCCACCCTCTCTCTCTCTCTCACTACTCAAAAAAGCTCCCATCAAATCAAATGGAAATCTAATATAGTAAAGTGATGGGAATGGATACTGGGAGACCTATGGTTCACCATAATGTGTGCAAGTGATGATTTGACATCTGTGGAGATGAGTTTGGAGCTGTCCACATCCCACTCATTCCTAAACTAGTGCAGAAGTGTCCCACCCAGCAGCAAGAGTAGTGTGGTCCAGGTCTAAAGGTCAGATAACTATCACATGTAGTGTATCAGAAATACTGGTGGTGACCAAATAATTAGGTCGCCTTTGATTCAGACCCCTTCACCCCTTCTCCTCATCTCTCAGCCCCTTTCCCTGTCGTGTATCGAGCAGATCAGACTATTCTTGAGCAGACTTTGGTGATAAAATTACATCAGCAGTTTGCATGAGAAAAAGGGCCACATGGCAGGGGGGCGAGGGATAAAGGTGACCATGAATAATTATACAGTCATGTGTCAGTCTCTCAAGCTGTCATCTCCGTGTGGACCTCACGGAACATTTGGTCTGTCTAGACTTACCTCCTCACCTCAAGCTCCCAGGTTTTCCTTACATTTCTGATCCTGTTTTTCTCTGTATTCCTCACCAAGCTGCCATGTCTAGACAGTCACCCCTGAGGCAGACTTAGCAATATCACTAATCAATGAATCACCTGGGGTAAAACATGCAGCACAGCTGTGGCAGTGTCGCTTTTCTTGATACCAAATACATAAATGCATATATACACACACACAAACAAAGATTTTGACATTACATAGCCCCTGAGTATACATACATTGTAACAGATGAATGGTATCGCTACAGGATTCCCAGCTTACCAACCACTGCACCACACGCAAAATGTCCTGCTGCAATATTATTATTGCATGTGGGGAGCAGACGTCAGGTGGAAGTTCAAGGGTTAAAGGGCATCTGAAGAAGGGCAACATTATCTCAGTAGGTTAGAAAAACACCTATGAATTACTAATGGTGTTGGACTTGCTCACACTAATCCTTCTTAAGTTTAACCCCTCCATCCTCTTCCTCTTTTGGGTGTTGGTAAACATCACTGACACGGGATGGCCTGAAGGAGGCCTTGCTTCCTAATTCTACCGACCAGTTTGGGTCTTTTCGAAAAAAAACAAAAAAAAACGAGTTGACACACAATTAAAAAAAGAACAGAAATGTTGTTTAAATATTTCATCACCCGAAAGAAAGAGCAGCAGGACTTGGTGACAGTGTCAGTTGTAGTGCATGGACACTTTTTTTTTTTTTTTTGAGAGAGAGAGAGAGAGAGAGAGAGCTAAGACATTTGTGTGTGTGTGTGAGAGAGAGAGAATGAATGAAACATGTAAGAGGGAGGGGAGAGACAGATAGACGGAGAAGCAAAATGTGACAGGACAAGGGGAAATGGGAGTCAGAAGGAAGATAGTGTAAATAGCATGAACAATTGAATATGTTTTTGCTTTCTGACTCAGGCCTATTGCTACATGGATATCTTTTCTTACCCACACCTTTAGAAATATTTTAAAAAGGGACATAGATGGATACGCTGAGCAGTGTATATACTTAGTGAACATGTGGTGACCATAACGTTGTCACCACCAAAACATTTAAGAAAGACGTGTGAATGGAGTAATTTTAGAAAAGGAAAGTTAAAAACATCCAATTTTTCAATTTGCTTGCTTGTTTTTGCCAAGCACAGCAGCCTTTTCCATACCATACAGCCATGATCACATGGTTATTGCCTCCTCTGTTATAGTTACACTTTATTTCCTACATAATTCATAGCACCAGTTATTTCATAACTAAACTTTGCTTTGAACCTGAGAAGAAAACTGCCTAATTCAGAGATACCTTATGTCTTCTCAACTGTCACATATTATGTGAACATGTTTTTCTCATTTCTTCATCCAAGAGGGAAAAAAAATTAATAAAAGGTATAATTAATATCTGCCTCGACTCTCAGCTTTGAAAAAAAAACCTCTCGAGATTGGCAAGGCAACTGTGGTGCAAGCAGAGTCTTGCATCTCTTGTCTGTGTGCAGCCTAGATTCTCTCCTCTTGAGATTGGGGTCTCCCTGGTGACTGTCTGGTCCAATTCAACTCGGTGCTTATGGCCTGCAAAAATCCCAGTTCCTGGGCCGTTAGCTTGTAAAACATTCATCATTCTCTCCCTTTCCCTCTAGGTGCCAGCTCAGCCTACATCAGAGGATTTGGCAGGGGGCTTTTTCTTCAGCCCTATTGGAGGATTTAACAGAGTTCCCACCACCACCCCATGCTCAAAGAGCCTGGTTCTGTAATGGAGAGCTTTATTATCACAGTTCTTTGCTTCTCACTGGTCAAATAGGCTGTCTGGGTCAAGAGTTATGTGCTTACTACACTCAAAACCCAGCTTATGCTCACTCACCTAGCATGTCTTTGGGTGGACATGGTGATTACTTTTGGGTAATGTAGCTTTGTTAAAGCGTTGCAACAGGCCATTTCTATGAGATTCTTGAACAAGTTTAAAAGCCTGGTGACTCACAACCAACAATGCGCAAAGGTGTCATTCTTTTTACAGTTCACTCCAACTGCCTTTAAACTAAGTTAGCTGAAGGGAAAGCAACAATTTCCTCATTGTCCTCAAGTGCACATACTGTAGGGTGTTAATGTGCATGAGTGGTGGGTGGCGGTTGATTTTCTAGCTTTGATTCAATACCTTAAAACCAGAGCTGACACACTTTATTTGCTATTTAACACTACGCTGGTCTGATGCTTTACTTACACAGAATGAAAATTACTTTCTGCCTTAAATCAGCCAACGGTGACGGATGTGCTCTTTATCGCAGACCCAGCCATACTTCTTCACAGCCACAAGGCAATTTGTTGCTAAATAAAGATCGATACAGAACAAGAGATCCATGCAGATGCTAATACTCAGTGAAATTAATGATCAGTTCTATGTCTGAAACAGTTTGTTCACAACATGAAATGACCTGCTATGTGTACAGTAAAAACAAGAGAAAGCAGGGGTGGAACTAAAAGAGGGAGCAGGGGGGGGCACTGCTCTCCCTGTGCATACTGTGAATCTTTGATGGGTCCCCCCAGAGTCACAGAGTGGTAGGTACATTGCTTGTGATTCTAAAAAATTGTAAAGCCTTTAAACCAATAGCTGCAAACTGCAGTGAAGCATTGATTATCATTATCATTATCATTACCAATAAAATTTGATTATTTATGTAACACACTGACACTGAACATCTCCACAAAATGTAAACTGACAACATAACTTTGTCAGTTTGAGCTCCTCGTCATCCGATCCATAATGATTTGATTCGCAACAAAAAATATATTACCTGCAAAACCAAAAATGTCATCTGTATGATACGATGCCCATGTAAGAAAATATACATGGCGGAGACATCACAAAGAACATATCACAGAACACGGGATTGTCATTAAGACAAAAAACATCACTAATCCGATTGTTGCTACACATTTTAACGTGTTTAAACAAAACGTATAATTTTTCTTCATCAGTGTAGAGGTAATCATAGAGTAAGAGGTGGTCATTTTCTATTTTTATATAAAAGAGAGAGGCATCTTGGATTTTTTATCTCAAGAGTTTTTTTTTTTCCAGGGGGTATGATTGATACATTGAACATTTTAGTTTAGTAACACTATTGATTATTTTAGCTCATTGGTTTTTAGATAATATGTTGTGTTTATCATTTTATATCTGTTTTTCTTTTACTGATGTTATTGTAACCGTACAGGCTGTTTGAGTGGTTGATGGTGTTGGTTGGTTTTACCAAGAACCACACAATATTTGTCAGATATTCTTTGCTTTTAAATAGACTACAATCTTTCTCAAAGTTGTTTTGTTGTCTTACCCAACCACACACCCAGGTCTGTGGTAATATAGTCCTGTGCTCTATACTATTATGTTTCCTTCAAAAATGTTATTAGGAGTTGGAATATGTAATGCTGTGTGTTTGGCATTTATTCAACCAAACAGAACATGTATTGTAGAAATCATTTGTCACCAAATCAACATGTTCTAATTCAACACTAGAAAATAAGAAGGGTTATATGAAAGTGCATGAAATTGTGTGCGTAGCCAGTGTTTGTGCTGTTGTGTTTTTGATCAGTGCAAACAGAACACATGTCCTTAAGTGCTCGTTCTCCTCCTGCACCACAATCTGCAGACTCGTCCCATCTTGTGTGAATTCAAACAACTTTCTGACTGTTTTATTTTTTTATTTTAAAACACAGCATTGATCTTGTTTGATTCTATCTACAAATCTGTGATAAAGTACATGAAGAGATACTTCCGAGTAGGCTAAATGTGTTTGTGTAGTCATCCAAGACTGGGCCCTAAACAAATGTTTCCCTTTCCTGTTTCTGCTGACACAGTCTGTTGACACATCCTTAAGTGTTCGGCTTTATCACTACTCCTCTGGGAAAGTCCAGCTAATAGAATTAATTGCATTTTACATTCTGTTTGCATTTTCAGTTGTTCTATTTATGTCCCTACACACTTAATTCCACCCTCTGGTTGTCTCCATCAAGGTTAATCCCAAGATTCAAATACCCTGCCTGACAATAGAATACATCTATCAATTCGTTCTCTGTCTCCCTGTAGCCTCTTTCACATGTGAACTGCAGATAATCTCCGGAATATCAAGTCCGGACTTGTGTTCCGCACATGAGGAGAAGCTCTACTTGATTTCTGAATTTTATTTGGGGAGTGGCCAGACTGTGGCACATGCTCAACATAGGTTGTCACGTTTGGAAAATGATTTAAAAAGGTTCTAAACTCATATAAAAAAAATCTTTTTTTTTTAAATAAAAAACTGTATGTTAGTAAGTGCTATTAATTGCGAAGTACTAAATAAATATGGTTTGGTCTTGTTAAAATGTGCTTTTGCTTCAGTTTACCAATTTGTCACGTAAGGTATGTGATATGATTTATGCCATGAAGTCCTGTGTTTTGTTGACCCATCCATCCACCCTCAACCCGTCCTGGCAAAGTTTTCCATAGCAAGATAAGAGGTGACTTTGTTATGTTCGCTACAGCCATTATGTGTTGCCCCACAGTAATACTTTAGGTAGCCCAGGGAAAAAAATAGAACAAGTAAATACATATATATATATATATATATATATATATATATACAAGGGGACACAAGCCAGTCTCTTCTTGTGCCAGTCCCAAGTCTGGATAAATGCAGAGGGTTGTGTCAGCGAGGGCATCAGACATATAACACATGCTAAATAAAAAATGCGAATCATGACTTTCACAACGGAAAATGACTTCCATAATGGATCGGTCGGGGCCCGGGTATGGAACAAGAACTGCCACTGGGGCTGTTGACCTACAGGGTACTGGTGGAAATTGGACTACTGTTGGTCGAAGACGAAGAAGAAGAGGAGGAAGGTGTGTTCGTAGGCAGAGAGAGAAGAGGAAAGCTAAGAATGTAGGACTGACAGTAGGGACTTTGTATGTTGGTACTATGACAAGGAAGGCTAGGGAGTTGATCGACATGATGCAGAGAAGGAAGGTGGACATACTGTGTGTCCAGGAGACCAGGTGGAAAGGTAACAAGGCTAGAAGCTTAGTAACAGGGTTCAAGTTGTTCTACCATGGGTCACATAGGAGGAGAAATGGAGTAGGAGTTTTCCTGAAAGAGGATTTTGTGAGGAATGTTTTAGAGGTGAAAAGAGTATCAGACAGGTTGATGAGTCTGAAGCTGGAAGTTGAAGGGGTGATGTTCAATGTTGTGAGTGGTTATGCCCCACAGGTAGGATGTGAGTTAGAAGAGAAGGAGAAATTCTATGAGTTAGATGAAGTGATACAGAGCATCTCCAGAGGTGAGAGAGTGGTGATTGGTGCAGATTTCAATGGACATGTAGGTGAAGGGAACAGAGGTAATGAGACTGTTATGGGCAGATTTGGTCTTCAGGACAGGAACACAGAAGGACAGATGGTGGTAGACTTTGCAAAGAGGATGGAAATCTCTGTAGTGAACACTTTCTTCCAGAAGAGGAAGGAACATAGGGTGACATATAAGAGCGGAGGTAGAAGCACTCAGGTGGACGACATCTTGTGCAGATGTTGTAATCTGAAAGAGATCAGTGACTGTAAAGTATTGGTAGGGGAGAGTGTAGCCAGACAACACAGGATGGTGGTGTGTAAAATGACTGTGGTGGTGAGGAAGATGAAGAGGACAAAGGCAGAGCAGAGGATGAAGTTGAAAAAGGAAGAATGTTGTGTAGTTTTCAGGGAGGAGCTGAGACAGACTCTGGGTGGTTTGAAGGTGCTACAGAGAAGGTCAGAGGGAGTTGCATTGTGTCTTTGTAAATTTAGAGAAAGCGTCTGACAGGGTGCAGAGAGAGGAGCTGTGGTATTGTATGAGGACATCTGGAGAAGCAGAGAAGTATGTTAGAGTGGTGCAGGACATGTATGAGAGCTGTAAGACCGTGGTGAGGTTTGCTGTAGGTGTGGTGGAGGTGGGTCTGCGTCCAGGATCGGCTCTGAGCCCCTTCTTGTTTGCTCTGGTGATGGACAGACTGACAGATGAGGTTAGACAAGAATCTCCATGGACTATGATGTTTGCTGATGACATTGTGATTTGTAGTGAGAGCAGAGAGCAGGTGGAGGAAAATCTAGAGAGGTGGAGGTTTGCTCTGGAAAACAGAGCAGCAAGACAGAATAAATGTGTGTGAATGAGAGGGACCCAGGTGGAACGATGAGGTTACAGGGAGCAGAGGTGAAGAAGGTGCAGGACTTTAAGTATTTAGGGTCAACGGTTCAGAGCAACGGTGAGTGTGGAAAAGAGGTGAAGAGGCGAGTGCAAGCAGGTTGGAACGGGTGGAGAAAAGTGTCAGGTGTGTTGTGTGATAAAAAAGTATCAGTGAGAATGAAAGGAAAATTTTTCAAGACGGTAGTGAGACCAGAGATGTTGTTCAGCTTAGAGACAGTTGCACTGAAGAAAAGACAGGAGGCAGAGCTGGAGGTAGCAGAGCTTAAGATGTTGAGGTTCTCTTTGGGAGTGACGAGGATGGACAGGATCAGGAATGAGGACATCAGAGGGACAGCTCATGTTAGATGTGTTGGAGATAAAGTCAGATAGGTCAGATTGAGGTGGTTTGGACATGTTCAGAGGAGAAACTGTGAATATATCGGTAGAAGGATGCTGAGGTTGGAGCTGCCAGGCAGGAGGTCTAGAGGAAGAGCAAAGAGTAGATTTATGGATGTAGTGAGAGAGGATGTAGTGAGGAGAAGTATATATAATAAAAAGTATATATATTAATAAGTGATTTTAGTTGTAGACAAATAAATAAATATTTACAAATGCACATATAAATAGAGTCAAACTGGGTCAAAATACATATTTTCTGTTGTAAAATGTTTCTGATGTAAAATGTTACATTATGGGATAAATGTTGCGATGAGAAGAGAACCAGAGGATGATAAGGAGCAAATGTGTTTTTTGTAAAGAGAAAAGTTCGGAGTTGTGAACTAGAAACCTGTAGTATCAGTTTTAGATTGTCAGCTAGTTAATCTGCAAGTGAGCAGATATTTGTGATGAACTGAGAATTTCAACTAGAAATTTGAATGGAAGCAGCAAGCTAAGGCAGTTCAATGCCCCGTGTTGAACTTTTGCTGATTGTGAGATTAGAGACGACTTCGCACAGGCTCTACAGCTCTACAGTCATGTGGCTCGGGCATAGAGACAGAGGGACTAGCAGGACTTGTTGTTGGACATAACACTCACCTGTGAGAAAGTCATCACAATTTTATTTAGTTTTTCCTGGAGTGAAACGACCACCAACTTTTTGGTCACAATGGCCCCGAGCACTGAATCGGGCCTGCAACTAATTTTGCTTTTATCATTATATGGAGTTTTTGACTGAGCAAATAAGGACAGTTAAAGCAATTTGTGACTGAGGTTACACAGCCAACGATGGTAACTGTGGTTCCTTTTTGAGGCTGTGCAATTTATTTGGGAATAAATTGCAATTTATTTTTTAATTTATCTGTGCAATTTATTTGCGAATATTTATATATGTGGTATAAATATATATGTATGTATGTATAGTGTTTTTCAGAAGATAATATGCTTTAACAGATTAAATAAATTGCATAGTTTGACCCAAGACTAAAAACATTCAAGTAATCAAAGGTGTGTTAAGAGCTAAGTAAAAGAACTCAGGGCCCCTTATTCATCTAAATGAGAGTAAACTGGCTACATTTATATTCATAGTTTCTCTCTGCCTTTACAAATGACCTACAGAGTCACATTTTACAGGTCTCAATAACACACAAAATGTTTTGCATCTAAAAATCCATCTGCTGTTTTTTTCTTTATGTCTTTTTTACTCGGCACAGTCCGTCAACGCACGGCTTTTTTTTTTGTTAGATGTGTGACTGGAGCAGCTGATGGTTCGTCCCTGGCGTTGATGGTCCCTAACAGCAGCAAGGGCACCATATACAGTATGTGTTCACAATGTCCCCCGAGGTCTGGTAGTGAATAATGTCAGAGTCAAAATTAATCACACACACGCACGCACACACACAAACACACACACACACACATATAGACTTGTAGGCAGTATAGCCATCATTTCCTCTGAATATAAAACAATTTTTAAGAGTCACAGTCCCATAACCTGACTGTTTAAATGATTATCAACTGCCAGACTATGAGGTAGGCGTGAGCTATGATGAGCGACAGTGTGAGCCAAGGTCATTATGTCCTCAAAGTCTTTAGCTAAGTTATGGTGGGACATGCTGAGCCGTGGAAGAGACCGACGTTCTCCCATGCTTTGATTTAGGAACTGAATATTTTCAACATAACCTTCAATCTTCCTCCAATGAAAGTCAGAGTTCAGTTTGATTTGTAAATTAACCCCCTGCTGGAGTTGGTGCACAGCAAAGAGCAGAAATGTGACGCAACGTTACGGGAAACCCTGCAGCAGCAACATGGGGTGGTGAACAAAATGGAGTAAACCAAGTTTCATGCCAGACGGCAGGAGTCAATCATAGTTATCACTGAGTTAAACTGAAAACTGGAACTCGGAGTCCTGAGGTTGAAAGGAAGTAAAGGAAGTACTGTGTATATTTATATCAAACACCTTTTTAAAGTAACTGGTGTGTTTAGATCCAAAGTACAGTTGTGATTGTGACAAATAGCCTTTGTTTGGTGCAAAAACAGGGAATTATCTCTTATCTACGGGAGCTGGGGGCTGAGTTCACAGCCTCCTGTGTATATGCTGTCGCTCTGTGTGTGTACATGTATCCTTGGGATATCAGAATTAAATACTAGCTTTGTTAATCATCCTTTATCAACCACTGCCATCAGCTTCTTTGCAGTCCCCTTCACCGATCAGGCTGACAAAGCCACTGAGACACACTAATAACATTGCTCATCCAAACAGAATTAAACCTGAAAGGCCTCAGCTATTGGAGGGTTCCCTTAGGAGCTGCAGTTAAAAAGCCTGGAACCAGACAACGTACAGGGACAGTCAAAAGTGATTTAATACATTCCTGTGGAGCCGCAGCCGAGAAGGTGAACAGTGAGACAAAGCGATACTCAGCATAAAAATGAGGTTATACGATTACATGAGTAATAATATACTGTGGACGCATTGGAATCTGAATCCCAAAATATCCATTAGAGGCTCAAAAAGAGTAGGAGGTGTGAATTAAACTTGAATCAGAGAGGAAGAGAGAGTGAGATCATAAGAACCATTAAGCTTTCAGTTAGAGCTGAGCAAGCCACAAACAGGTTCGTAGAGAGAAGCTCTCCGGCCTCTCAGTCAATACTGGGTCACGTAAACACAAGTTCTAGTGATGTTACCCAGCCCCCTCTCTCTCCCTGACCCCAAAGACCACAAAGTTGTCCCTAGGGGTCTGCTGCTTAGTAAGTTGCTTTGGATAAAAAGCACCTGCTAAATGACTAATTGTAATTTTTAACATACAATACACTCAAATACTGAAAAATGTATTAATCAAGCAAAATTGAAATTTAAACTCTGTCTCCTATACAATTAAAGTGCAAATGCGTTTAGGTTTCTGTTTGCTGTCAACATAATAAGAATATGCTGACATGTCACGTAAACGGAGAGTTGCAAATACATTGATGTTAAACTTATCGGTCTTGCAGCAAAATATCCAGTTTTGCTTTCTGCCATAATGTGGGTTTTTCTAGTGAGATCACACTGGATTCCTGAGGAGGTGTTAACTGAGAATACAGGCAAAGGGGTCAAAAAGTAATTTCACCATTTGCAAGCAAGGTGTCATGATAGTGAGGACATGATGCATTTAATTGCTGCAGATATCCAGCAGATGATGGAAGTGGCTAAATGACTCTGTACACGATGCATATGTAAAAACGGTCAGCACTGCATGGTGTGAAGCCCACCTGAAAGACAAAGGAGATAAAGTGCACATTCTGCACTGATTTACACAGTTAAAATCAGGGGGGGCGATAGATTCGCACTATTCAGCTAGTGAATCTGCCGATTAGCAGGTTTACTGCTCAGTAGTTTCTTGTTTGTTTTACAGATAGAAATAAATTAGCTTTCCTGGAAATAAAAGCTCATGGCAACAATTACTTTTCAGTTTGTAGGCTTTCATTTACGAGCCATTGAAAGCCCAAGCAGACCTATTAAGTCCAATCAAATTAAAAAGACTGGAAGCCACTTGATGAAACGGTGACAATTTGATTTGCTGAAAGGTGCCAGATATCAGTTAAGTGCAAAACAAAACCTAAGCGGAGGTGACCTGGTTTAATTTTACAACTCCTCCTTCTTAGCTGGGATCAAAGGACAAGCGACGCTGGACCTTAGAAAGTGAAGAATGTTACAGGTCAGCTGTCCGTGTGCAGCAAAAAAGGCAAGGTCACACAAGCAGCTTCCAGTCCCCTCCGTCTTATGTTATTCAGCATGAATAAACCCTACAGTCTTGCAGGGCTCTGCTGAAGTGTTTCCTTACGCAACGGTGCAGAATTAGTGTGCACGACACAGTCGGGAAATTAAAAAATATAAAATACTTCCAAGATGTGATGCCCTGGCAAGTCAAGTAGAACTGCAGCACTGCACGACCTCAACGCTGACATTCAATCAGCAGCGAGGGGGCGTTTGGACGAGAATAAGCCGCCTAACTGACAGTGCTAAAAGGGGTCAGGAAGTCCAAGGCTATTGATCAATAAATGTGAGCAAGTATACACAGGATACATGCTCGACATACACATACACACAAACACACTCTCTCTGTCTGTCTCCTCAGGAAACACAGCTCACTTTAGTGTTCATTAAAAGCCACTAGACCCTCCACCATCTCCACTCCCTCCCACACTCGTTCCATGAAAAAGTGTAGAATAATAATGGGAAGACACAATCTGCACATCTCCTTATTGTGTATTTACTACATCAGACCTACGATTAGATTTCCCCCGGAAGCTGCTACAAAGCATTTAAACCACCCTCCTTTCTACATTATTAAATGTTCCTGTCATTATTTCTGATGACTTCTCTCAGGCATTCCTCTGGAAATAGAACTGCTTTCTTCCTCAGCTGGCAAAAGTCAGACAGCGGGTGAGGGTGGTGGTGCTGGTGATGCTGGTGATTGATCAAATGAGCCAATCCCTATGTTTGGTGCTAATGATGAGCCTGGAACAGAAGCCTCTATCCTCTCACCAGATGTGTGTAAGATATCCAGAGCGATTAAAAGATGAAGACAGCACGGCCCCACTATAGGTAACACACTCCACTAAATCTTTAATCTAAATCTTTAATGCAAAGGAGAGGCTCTTCATTGTTTCCCCCCCAACACAAATTGAAAGTTTAGTTTCTTGACTGATTTCATACCTACTAAGCAGCAATTCACCACAGTGCGAGAGTGCTTTTAAGATCAGCTCGAACAAACCTGTTATTTGAACCCATTACATCTTCTGTCAGCTCTTTGTTGCAGAAAAGGACTCGCCATCTTTATTATTATTATTTAGATTTTTGTAAAGTTACATTTCTGTTATGTGACCATGTGGCTTAAAGCAAGGACCGTTTTCAACATTTATATCATTGGTTCATGTAAGAAAAGTGGTGCAAAGAAGTGATGGGAACTGTCTGAAAGCAGTATAATGTAGAAGACAATTTGCAAGCTAATACTGAGACTGGAAATCATTTTTTGGACCAAAAAGGATTGAAGCTATGGAGTTTCAAATGGTAAACAAGTGAGGGTTTAAGTTTTTACTTGCAACTGCTGTGACATACTGGTTGATTGTAATGTAACACTGGAAACACAATTATTACTTTTCTGCAGTGAGTAAAGAGGGAAATAACAAAACATCTGCGGGAGGAAGAACTGCATGTATTTAGCTACAGTAAGTCACACAAAATGAAGACTGCAAGTCAATGCTGGTTTCTTTAAATCATCACCGTGTTCATTACGTACAGTTAAAATAGTAGTTATATACTACTATACTATCACCTTAATATTACCCAGATCGTAGTGATAGAGGATTCAGAAAGGAACAGCTTTAACATCTAAGATAAATTTATATCTGTCATCCTTATGGCAAATTGTCATTTATTTTAGAGCATGTATTGTAACTTTATTTGTTTATAGCAATGGGGGCCCAAAGTGTGTCTACTGGTGTGTGATAAAAAGTCACTAAATCACATGCTTTAGAAAATGGTAGTAAGTAGTAAGCAATGAGTAATGCAAATGTATATATGTGCTGTATGATGTTCACTTAGTTTTAAATAGGGAAAAACATATAAAACTGCTGTAAGTATCATTTCTTCCGCGAAACAAGCTAGAAGATTTTTTCTGGGTTTAATAAGGTCTGTCTGCAAATAACTAACCGTCTTTGGGCCCAATTAGGGTATTGAGAAAAACCTGATTGTGTTAACGGTGGGTGATCCATGATTCATACCCGTTCTTTATTTAAATATACTCAAAATGTACGTCAATGAGTCATGGCCAGAATCTCAGAGAATACTTCACACCATTTGTATTCACAACATAATCCCTGCATGTGATAGCAACATAAATCCAGTCCACAAACTGGCGCATGCTCTTATGCATCACTTGCCTTGTGATAGAATGACGAAATCATCCAATGAGCTCGGATTTTCAGGGTTTCGGTTTAGTTGCCTTTTAATCTAAATCCGGATAAAAATGGCAAGCAATGTCTTTTTTACTTTAGGTGAAGAAAAAAAGTTCTCACGTCATTGTGATAATTGATCTTCTGGTTATTTAGAGGACAAAACATTACCGGCAGTTATTTAGGGGTTGATAATGATAAAAAAGATGCATTAACTGTAAAGTGACCAGAACAAAACACATCTTAAATATAGTACACTATACAACATAGAAGTAATAATAACATAACGATATGTATTTAGGAAGTTTAGAAATAATAGAAGTCTTGGCTATAGACACAAGTTCACTACGGACCTTGAAAAATAAAAACAATTCATGGTTTTAGTAGTTGTGGTAATAGCCCTGATTTTTTTTAAACTCTCCTCCTCTGACTTAGTCCAATGCAACAACCTACGGTAACGACAGGCGGATGCTTCCTAAGCTAAGGAACAGACATCATCCAAATACACTCGAATCTATTATCTCTGGCTTTGTAATGAGGCAATAAGGAGTCACACATCAGCAATTCCCCTCAGCACACCACAGGTATACGGTCCCCGGTCTGAGCATTACTTCCAGCTGTTTATATTACTGGTGAATATCAGTCTTCTCCCTCTGTCCCATGAGGTGCTCTCCTGAAGGGCACCTATAGTAATTCAACAAGTCCTCTCTAACATATTAATCTACACACCATAAACTGGAATACACACATGCACACGGGCAAAAGACATGTTTCAAGCGCATGGGGAACCGGCACCATTTCTGCCTCATCTCTCCCCTACTCTGCCCTTTGCTCCTCTCATTTTCAACCTGTCTCTGATCCTCTGCCTCTTTTACATTTCAATCTACCGCCTGTTCCTCCTTGTCCTGACGGAGGAGTGCGTGGAGAGCGAGCAGGAAAGAGGGAGTTGTCCCCTTTGGGTAGCTAAGCGATGGTTTGAAAGATCCAGTCCCTTGCATCATACATCTCACAAGCTCCCCTGCATGTCTGGCGCCTCCACTACCCTTCCTTTAATCTGTCCTTGTACCTTTATTCTCACTTCATTTATGACTCGCCTTATTGTCTCCAATCCCACCCCCAAGTAAGTCATTTAATTCATGCTCATGTGATTCTAGTATGTGCTGTCATTATTCTTTGTGTACCTGTAGGTGGGACTCAAAAATAGACTGCAGCTGTTATCAGGTATTTACAGCTGAAGAGTAGTAGAAAATAAGACCTACGATGCCTTTTTGGAAAGGAAAGAATTGTCTTGAAAATATTCCAGGAAATCATTTGTGCGGGCCTGTTTTTGTGTCCGTACACGCACACTTGCATTTTCGGCCAAATTTGTGTTTGTGAGAGTATATCCTCGACTGTTTCTCGCTGTGAACTCCATCAGGAGCCATTTCTGTCTGCCTTATCGGGCTAAGTGGAGTGCTGGCTGCTCCTACAGCAGAACCAGAGCCCACTGCCCGCTGCTTAAGTGGAAAAGGACTAATCCCTCTTCTCAGAGCTCACTCTCGTAAACACCACTTCTCCAAAGCCGTCCATACACACCCAGCCTGTCCTGTCCTGTCCCGTCCAGCCATGTTGCCCAGTACTTTCTGTAGGTTATGCAGAGTCTGGGTTTCTTCATGAAGTGTAGGAAACTTCATTAAGGGAAAGGGGCTTTTGGCACATGCAAGCACTCAACAGTTATTTGTGTCTCCGATCCTTAAAACAAGCCCGTACCCATCTGCCTCAATCATTACACTTCATCTCCATGATAAAGGGAGGAGATGTTGTTATGTAAATTGTAACGAGTGCGGTTAGGACCTTGTCAATCTCAAGCCATGTAAGCGGCGCAAAAAGAAACTGAACTGCCAGTAAAATGTCCCTAAATGGGTTTTTATTTAAACCTAGGAGGGTTTATTTTTCATCTTTGATTTCAATTGGGAAAACGGTCTCCTAGCTCAGTGTCCTCTGGGTAGGATTCATACTAATGGAAAAAATATTACTTCTTAAATTAAAAAGTGCTCGGCGCTGACCAATACTCCAGATAAGAATCAGCTCTGAGACAATCAAAAGATCCCCATTTCCGTTCTCAGCTTTTAATAACTTTCTCCCGACTACAATATGCGTTTGAATATGCATTTCATTCCAATCCCTGTTTTGCTACAATTGCAATTACAATAGTTAATAGCCTATAGCAAGGAACATCAGCAGCGTAGCACACATCGCAAAGCAAGGACGCATAATTGTTTAGCTTGGAGAACCCTTTTTGTTTTAGTTTAAGGTTTTATTTTTCAGCTTTTGTTAGCGCTTGGCTGTGCAGCGTGAGCAGAGCAGAATAAAAAAAACAGTTTATAAGAGGTTTTTTTTTTTTTTTTGGCCCATCAGTGCAACCGAAGGCCATTATCTGCTTACCTTGCTGCTATGAAACAAGGTATTTAGCAGGACAAGGTCAGATGCAAAGTAGAAATCTGCCATATGGCGTGACAAAGTCTGATGAGGAAATTCATCAAAATCACTGCCGTATCTGGCAGTCTTGTGATTTTTCACTGTAATACTTCCTTTAGACATTTTGGGCACATTTTAAAGATGTGGGTGGGTTATCTGAGGGACAAGGTGGCAAATTGAAATTCATTAAAGTGAGCTTGCATACGCGCTGCACTCCGATCCGCATGGATGGTTGGCTCTCCACTCAATCAAGTCTGGTAAAAACGGACCCACATCGTCCATTCGTCTGTGAGCGAGGAACATTGTGTAATGTGCCATTGCCTCAAAAGTGATTTAGTTGTGGAGTAATTATACTGTCATCAGGAGGCAAGACAAACCAGGACTGCACATCATGCTTTAACACGCATGTTACCTTGTTTCCTCCTCTTCCCAGACGTTGGAAATCCATGTTTTCCATGCAGATTTAAATATCCATTATAATAATCCAATTTCATCTATTTGTCATATTGAGAAAATATCCAGTGCATGAAAACATCCACTTGGTAACAAGATGAACTTTAGATTGAAGTAAGTAAAAACCCCATATGAAGCTATTAAATGGTACTCGGCCTCATTCATTCAGTGTACAACTTGTTTTTATAATACACTCCTTACATTTATCTTTTACAGCCTGTGCAGTGAGATCATGTGGTTGGATTAATCAAAGCTCAAGTCTGTTCAAATGCCTAAAGGGAACAATGGGGAAACTGTAGTTCGAAGTTTGACTAATAGTTATAACACACATGCTGACAAGGTAAGGCATCACATCCCACAGCAGCCCGAGTGGACTAGGAGCGAAAATTAGAAGATTGAATGATATCAGAGCTGCATGAGTCAGGTTGAGACAAGTCCAGTCTGGATATGTCTGAGGAGCTCTATTAGCAGCTCCCTGCACCTGCGAGACTGCTCTGCACTCTTGCTGCTCATCAATCTTTTAGGACTTTGCCCGTGATGGCGAGGTGGTTCTGGAACTGGGTCGCTGCCAGATGTAGCACAGCCAGATTCTGAGCTGGTCCCAGCAAAGCAGAGACAAGCTGCAGCAGCCAGCTGGACTTGGCTGGTCCGCTTTGGTCTGGTGGATGCCCACAGCAGAGGAGCTCAGTCTGTTTGTCTGTCTGAGTAGCAACAAAACAGCTCAGCACAGTCAGCGACCCATATTCTGGCCACAGTCAATGCGAGCATGTGTGTCGGACACTTCAGCAGCAGCGGGGAATGTGGAGAGCCGAGAAGACTCCGGGAACACCAAGCACGCTGGGTAAAGTGCGATTCTCTCTGCCAGTGAAAACCACATAGCACTTTGATCCTTTTTTACTCATTCAACCCAATACACACAAACACTGAGGCTATCTCCAACTGTCTGTCAACTGTCAGGGAATACACTAAAACTCTTCTTTTTTTCTTCTATTTCAAAGCCAGTCACAGCGCAAAAAGCAGGAACATTATTTTCTGTCAGAAATCTGTTATAGGTGTAACCCTCCAATGTTACTGTCAGGAAAAACTAATGAGCATCAGTTCTCATTCATCACTTTTCACTTCACACAGACTCATATGCGCACAAGCACACACATCAAATCTTCGGCATTCTCTTCCACACAGCAGGAGCAGCCCCTCCGTTTGCTGCTGATTCTGTTTGTTTCTCCTGTTTGATGGAGTTGAGTGTCCCTAGGGCACAGTCAGAATATTGTGGGCAGCCACAGAGCATAAACGATCTGAGGCTTGCTTTTTAGGTTGTGCTCAACCATTAAAAAAAAAAAAAAAAAGACAAGGTAAATTCTAGCCTACACAAGGGACAGCTGTGCTTGTATATAGGATTTTAACATGGCAGCAATTCTGGAAAACCTTATAAAGCACTGTGTTTGATAATGTGGTTCTCTTCCCATATGTGTTGATTTTTGCAAAGTGAAATGGGAATGTGCTCAATGAGTGCTATTAAGCTACTGCATTTCTAAGTGGCTTCAATTAACCTTTTTAGTCATTGCACTGGAAGACATAAGAATCCATTGTTGATTCAATAATTATTGTCTGGTGGATGTACTTGACTTAGCCCCATCAGCCAGCTAATTCAGTTCATGTGTTTCTTTGCCAGAGTCAATAACTCGTCCGATTACAATTGGATTTGCTCTTTAAAACACGTTTAAGTTGTTCTCCACACTCTAGTTAACATACCAACAACACAGGTTCATGTAATTTACTAGTGAGGAAGCTAAATGTTTAAATGCCTCGAAGGAATATACTGCACGTTGATTTAAAACCAACAACCTCAAGCAAAAAGGTCACTGGTTCGAATCCACTTGTTGGCTTGGGCTTTTCTGTGTGGTTTCTGTGTGCAAGTTCTCCTTGATCGAATGAATTGGGTCTCGGTCTGGTCCCAATCTCCAAAGCAATTAGCTAAATGGTTGTTTTATTTTGTTTTTTGTTTTTTGCTAAATAGGTGGTTGGCAGCACATCTTTACAAATTCTAAAGTCAGCATAGTTTTGCTTAGTATATTGTCCAGAGAATTACCGTGGTTATGAGCAAAGGGCCAATGATGCAGTTGTTCCATGTTCCATAGCAACTTTACACTCATAGTAATATTCATTGGTACAGAATCTTCTTCCTATGTGTCTTTTCTTGTTCCTGCTCTGGATCCAGATACTAAACTGTTCTCATGGAACATGTAGTGATGCATTGTTGTCCTCTTGCATTTCTCTATGTAAAGGTAACCAAGCCAAGGGGACTGATCTGGACCAGAGCAAATGAACTATTGGTTTAAAAAGTCCTAAATTGCCTGCAGGTATGTGAATGGTTGCCTGTCATTGTGATAGTTTGCCAACCCATCCCAGGTTTAGCCTGCCGTGTCGCCCAAAGGCAGAAATAGGCCCAAGCCTCTTGCCACTGTAACAACAGAAAAAGCATTATAGAACGATGGATGCATAAGGAATAAGAAAACATATTTTTGACATAATCTCCTCATTATTTTAGGCTTCATTCATCCAAACGTTATAGGAATATACTAACAGCCTAATAGAATCAGTAAAGTGTATCAATTGCATAAAAAAAAAAAATCCCAGTTCTTCAATCCTCTACAAATGTCTTAGTGAATTGGTCTCCCAGGCAAGTGACGAGCTCCAAACTACTATCATCTGTCTGCAGTGCTCCACAGCATCATAAGAGCACTTGCCATCACAAGAGCACTACTCCCTGTCAACTGCAGTTCAGTCAGTGAGACCACAACTCAAGCTACAGTATATTGGCCATCACAGAGCCTTTTAGTAACTGCACTAAACGATGCCCCGTTGGCCCTGCAGCACTGATGTTCTCTTGCCTGTATCCTCTTGGAAATCCTCCCATGTATCTGGAAGGCGGATTATTCCTTTCCGTGACAACGGCCACTCAACTTGTTCCCTTCTCCCCATGCTATTTCTACTCCTCTCCAAGAGTCCCATCTGTTGTTAGAAGTCTATTTATTGATAACTATTTGCTTCTCCCGGTTTGCTTTTGTGCCTCAATATAGCCCCTGAGCCATTCCAGCATTTCAATTGTTTGAATTGCAATTGCAAATGGCCTTCTATAAACCATTGTGGTGTACCCACACTGAGTCTGGGAATGTGGAAACCCACTTAATATTCTAACCTGCAACAACAGAGTGAAATTTGAAGGCAGAATTTTTTTAAAGGGGTTCACTGTTACTGTGTGGTGAGAGGCTGATCACACGCCCAAGTGAGGCAAAAAACAAATTCCAAGACTATCCTAACCAGGCAAGAGAAAAGCATTCAAAGGTTACTGTGTGGGCATTTGGTAAAAACAAACTCTGTTCCTGCACATTTTAGAGAAACCTGCAAACAACAAAAAGATGTCTCCGGAACTGGTGGTAATTGTTATGACAGAAGGTGCCTTAACCAGAAAACCACAGCATCTGCCCCATCTCAATGATCCAATAGTGACTGAAGTCATTTCTTTTAAATTCCATCTCAGCTACAGGCTAATGAAAGGTTAGAGTCTGAATTTGGATTCAAAAGAGATGAGCAAATGCAGATCATGAGATGGAACTGAAGTAGGTTTTTCTGGGTGACAGTAAAAGGTTGAATTTAACAATGATGAAACACACCAAGAAAATTAATATAAAAATGTTCTACCGGTGCAAAATGGCTCTAATGAACTGAGACAATATCAATTAAAGAGAGCAGGAGAAAGGGTGAAGAGGAGCATGCAATGGTACGTGAGGGGTGGAAGGGGATCAGAAACAGGAGATAAGAAATTTGGAAAGTCAAAGAGAGAGGTTTGCATTGACACTACAATATAGAAAGTAAATGTTTTTAGGAAGATGGTTTACACTTCATTGAGTGGCTAAGGAGGTCAATTTGAGTACGGCAACACACGGCTACTATTAATGATTCATCTTCCTAATCTGACGCAGATCATTAAGCGGAAGCCCCTTCACAGCCAAAACAAGGCAAACATAAAAACATCAGTAAATCTGTTTTCTCTAACAAAACAAGACAATTCACCTAAAGCACTCGCTAAGTGTGTTTGGCAGGCTGCTCGGATGCATATAGGCGAAGGAATGGATCCAGTGTCTATCCTCTTTTCATTGAGGGTTGCCAAAACCTGACTGTACAATGCTGAATATGCATATGTCCTGTTAATTCTTTTCACATCATTTCTGCTTTTGCAGATAGTGTGAGGTAGGGGTTGAGGGGGGGGGGGGGGGGGGGGGGGGGGGGGAGGAAGTCATGTGTGATGTGCTGGGGATTGAATTTTCTTATTAACACTGACTGATCAGGATGAGTATGATGCAGCAGGCGGTGGGCTTTGAGGGAGAACCAGCCCAGCTGAGACACAGCCTTTCTCCTGGGAACTCACCAGCAGGACAGACGCACATATGGAGAAATGCATGCTTCTCTCTTGTGTGTGGCTGAGAGCGTGTGGATTCTGAGTGTAGTAATGCTGGAGCCAGTCACATAGGCTCCATTATAAATGAGAAGTGCTCACTGGGGCAGCTGGACCGAGCATGGGGCATCTGGGTAATTTGGAGAGTGGTGGCAAGCAGTATGTTGGCCCAGCTGTGTTAGCTGAGGTGGTAAAAATGGCTCTGGGTTGCATGATAGCGTGTGTGTGTGTGTGTGTGTGTGTGTGTGTGTACATACATGACTGCTGCTTTGCATGTATGCTTATTCTTCATGCTTCTGCAAGGACAAGAAGCAGCAGGACCAGCTCATCTCAATGCCTTGATGTAGAAAGAGGAATAAACAGGCCCAGAACTGAAATGACACTTCAATAAAATATTGATCATCCTCCACAGCGGAGGGAGAATGCAGAGTACAGACCGACACAAAGATAGATAGATGAAACAGAGTAATGCAGATTTGAGGGAATAGGTTTCTCAACAAAACCTTCTGGTGGCGCACAGCGTTACATAAACATGTTTGCTTCTTCCTATACTTTGAAGCCTACACTAATAATTTGCTGCGATGTCGAAAGGTGCTGCATAATTTATTCTGAATGATTCAGTGTTGACAACGCATATATGGACAGTTCTGATATGTAGTTTAACTTTAAATAAATAAACAGATAGGCAAACCACAGTGCTATACAGGGAAATGTAGCAGCATGTCTGGCTACTCCAAACAAATAAATTATTCAGCTTGCAATCTTCCCACAATCTCTGCTACCTTGCACCCATAAACTGCATGTGTAGGTAGAAACAAAGATGGAGGAGTTGCTGCATTGTTCACACCTCCTGTCGTTTGCAAAAGAAAACTTTGGCTTGTTCGGTTTTGTCACACAAAAGTCCTGAAAACACCACGAGAAAGTGAGCGGTTTTTAACAAATCAATTAGCACAGTCACCCCGTGATCCAGCTGACTGAGGAGTGAGAGGGAGGAAACGAGAGACACTGGAAGGAGGCAGAGGACATGTGGAGTGGAGCAAGAAAAGGAAAGGCCTTTGTTTTTCTTTCTCTCTGCTTCATTCTAATTAGACAGGCCAGTGTGAGCAGAATCCCAATGGCAGGATGGAGGAATAGCAGATGCAGAGAGGAGGACTGGAATGCAGGAGGGGGGTATACAATGACACTAATCTGAGCTAACGCAATAAAGAAAGCTGGGAAAGTAAATAGGCGCCTTGTGTAAGATGGGATGGAAAAAAAAAAAAAGCAAATACAGAAAATGTAAATTATCAGATAGGGTGGAGGATTTTTGTGAGGTACAATTAGGACAAAACTAAATATAATTTAGAAGAAAGAAAGGGGGAAAAAAGTGTTTTAGAAGACAAACGGTAGATGGCAGTGTAACTACCAGATCGACTCGGGGTCCTGCACTTACTGACGACATTATGATTTGCGGAACAACCGAAATTGTGTGACGATTGACAGATTTTCGTCCATGTACAAAAAATGGAACTCAGATGAAGTGAAAACTTAAAATAATAATAAATAATAATAAGCAGTAAATGTGCACTTTGCGGAATGTGTTCTGCACGTTGATTTGGCAAGTGTTTTTAACGCCCGATGTCCTTCGTGCTGGGACCATCCCATTTTATCGCGGCTCAGTGTGGCAGGATTCAAACTCGTTGCCTTCTGCATCCCAACCCAATGCTCTACCACTGAGCCACCAGGCCCTCTACTTTTAAATATAAGAGAAAAATGTAATCTAATAAAGAAGCCCTAGTTTTGTACAATTTTATTATGTTGTATTATTATTTATTTTATCATACTTTTTTCTTTTCTTGTACTTTACTTCACACGTTTTTTTATTATAATATAATAAATGTTGAAGACAGGCTGATTGTACGTATCATAAATAATATGTATAATACAATGTAAATGCCAAATATTTTAATTTCATAATACAGAGTGCAAGTGTTATTGACTGAATCTTGGAGGGTGTGTGTGTTTTTCATTTGTACTATCATACACATATACACAGATCAGACAGGTCATTATCGAAGGTTGACTTCTGAAGTGCCGCCTAAGGTGATTTACAGATAGAGGGCATGGAGATTTACTAAGTTTGGGAAACTGAAATTAAACGATGTTATAGCAGTTGTATCAGCCGCAATTCTGTTGTATCTATTGTTAAATTGTAATGGATCTGCAATTCAAGTGTACAGAATTGCTCGACAATCTGATCTATGCTATGCCGTAAACTCAACACCCTACCAAGAATCACAGTAGCTCCAGGTTCATGAAGGTTGCAGATGTGACCTTCTTCAGCAACATCTTCCAACTCCTCAGCTGGTATTTTGAACAGACCAGATGAGATCTACAATCTTTTCCAGTGTAGTCTGGCTCTACCATGGAATCTCCCAGGTGGATGTGCCTGGAATGGATGGCACCTAGGAGGCTTTATTTCATTTTATTGAGCCACCACAACTGACTCCCTATGTCACCCTATGGAGGAAACTAATTGAGGCTCCTTATGTTCATTATTTCAATTTCTGCGATCTTTACCGAAAGCTGATGACATAGATGACATTAGGAATGTAGATGTATTGGTAAATTCAGACTTTTGCCTTCTGTCTTGCCGTTCACCACAACATTAAAATCAGTACAGTGTCCATATTACCTCTGATGCTGCACCTATCAGTGTTGCTCTTCATTTTACCCTGATTCATCAACAACACCCTAAAGTACTTGAACTTGTGTGGAGCAGTAACTCATCCCCAACCTAAAGCAAGCAATCTATTTTTTTTTTTTAACCATGAACCACGACCCTGTCAACATTAAGATTAAAAATGACTACTTTGTGTACATTATCAGTCACACTAGACAAGATATGAACCCATTTTAAGGAACTGTATCTCTACTATCATCAGATCACATGTATTTGAGAAATAAACCTTTTGTAAGCCTTTTGTCACTAGTTTTATATGTGACAACCCTCTCTGGTCTACAACAGCAAGCCTATGAATGTTGCTCCCAGCAGTGTCAAGTTTCAACATACATATGGAACAGTTCTGAAAAAGCCTTTCTACAGAATATGTGGAGAACAAATGGATTATACGCCTCAAGCTCAGCCTCATCGTCATAGGCCAGATTTGTCATCCTGCAGGATTTAAAATGTCTTCCTCCAAGCTCTTAAAATGGCTTTCCTTGATACGTGTCACTATTTGGATAATCAAGCCTGCCAATGAGTCAACAGAATGCAAAATAGCTGAGAAAAGGATTTCCAAAGTGATAACTTTAAGTGAACCTGACTGCAGTTCAACATTATCAAAGCATTTTTGTTTTTTGTTTTTCAAATGATGGGGTTTATTACTGGAGATACACTGAAAATGTGCATCATCATCTAAAAACTGGTTTGTGTTTTGTATGCATACTGGTAAGTATGAAAATAGATGAACTGTTGTATTTATAATGACAGAAGAAAATCTAACACAGATTGAGCAGCTTAGTACAATGGGTGCTTATCAAAATCTAAGGTGGCTTCATTAAATATTGAGCAGCCTTTCAAATCGAACTGTCAGGCTGTGATTGAGAATGGCACAGTTGAAAGTGAGATAATCCATCACGCATTGAACCTGCAAACACCGATGACCTGTTTCGTCTTGACACCTTTTTCAACACTTAAATTGAAGCATGCATTATTAACAATATTTATCTTTCATTTGCTGAGCGTGTGGGTGCACGTGTCTATATTAGCGTGCGCTGTGTTTGTGTAACAAAGAGAAAGAACTTCTGATAAACTGAAAGCTGAACTCATTGACCTGTAACAAAGAGATAATAATGTTCTCTTTTGACTCTTGCTTGCCAGCAATCAAACACAGTGATAAGAGAATGTTGCCATTTTGTTTTTAGACAGAAACATTACTTCCACTCAAGTGATAGACATAGTTGACATTTGATTTATATGAATGAAATATAATTTAACATTTGTATAGGTATACTTGTGGACTAAAAAGCCCTTTCAGCCCACTTTCAATGCACTTACTATATTAGATGCACCTTAATGGTGTTCAGGTTTAATTCCCGTCTCTAAATGAATACTAGCAAGCTTCAACAGTGTTCCTGGAAACCTCCCACTCTGAAACAAAGCTTCTTGGACACCATGGATAATCCATCTGGTTTAAGGTTTTTTTTTTTTTTTCAGGAGCCATAATTAAATTTCCTAATGATTGAGACAATATAACAAAGGGGGATTGGACACTGAGTGAAATTAAAGTTCAAAGGAGCAAGACCTCTGTAATGAAGGTTATTTGTTTAAATTGTACAAGGTGGCACCGAGCAGTGTTGTCTGATTTTCACATTTTGGTCACAAGATGGCCTGACACCAAATAGAAGGATATGCTGTACTGTATGTGACAGCAGCTATAATCCAATTTAATATGAAACCTGCCACAGATCACAAAGACGCAACACATGTTTTTTAATGAGGGAGGCAATTAGGCTGTGATTCTGAGGGTCCATGTGTGTGAGATTGTTAATTTCAATTACAGGATACATCAGTATCCACCTCAGCTCTCTTTTTTCCTCTGTGGGGAAATCTTAGAAGCTCCACTACATTACAGAGCATAACTGAGTTAAGAATAGTTTGGTGAGCCTGCAATCGGCATCAGCGGCACAAAGTTATGCCAATTAAAGAAAGAGAAAATAGAGAAAAGTGCCTGGGCTTTGAAGATGGGAAAACAACTTCTGCAAATGATATTTGAGCTGTGCCCTTGGCCTGCAGCAAGAGGTGATGGTCTCCGTTTTCATATAAAGGGGAACAAGCCTTTAAAGTTGAAATATCTTGGTGCCTTGTGGATGAATGCACATTTTTAGTATCTGATCAAACTGATTGCAGCAGCATTGGCATTTCTACAAACATTCAGAAAAAAGTTTATAGCAACAGAAAGTGCCTAAAACGTTTCTCTGTTTACCTAAAAATCAAGATTCTGCCCATATCTACTGTGGCAAGCTCTGGTTAACAGCTTGAATGATACGGTGCATCCAGAAAGTATTAGCTTTTTCAACATTTTTGCACGTTAAAGCCTTATTTCAAAATGGATTAAATTCATTATTTTCTTAAGAAATTCTACAAACAACACCCCATGGTAAAAATATGAAAGATCTTTGTTTGAAATATCTGCAACTTCGTTTGTGTGCCTTTTACTGAGGAGTGGTTTCCATTTGGCCACTCTACTATATAGGCCTGATCGGTGAAGTGCTGCAGAGATGGTTGTTCTTTTGGAAGGTTCTCTTCTCTCCACAGAGAAATGCTGGAGCTTTTTCAGAGTGACCATCGGGTTCTTGGTCACCTCCCTAACTAAGGCCCTTCTCTATGGATCAGTCAGTTTGGCTGGTTGGTCAACTCTAGGAAGAGTCCTGGTGGTTCTAAACTTCTTCCATTAACGGATGATGGAGGCCACTGCGCTCATTTAGATCTTCGATGCTGCAGAACTTTTTCTGTACCCTTCCCCACATCTGTTCCTCGATACAATCCTGTCTCTGAGGTCTACAGACAACTTGTTGGCTTGTTTTGTGTACTGACATGCACTGTTAACTATGGGACCTTATATAGACAGGTTTATGCTTTTCAAATTCATGTCCAATTATGGGGTATTGTTTGTAGAATTGATCACTTTTGGAATAAGGCTGAAACATATCAACATGTGGAAAAAGTTAAGCGCTGTGGAAGCTCTATGCTTTCTGGATGCACTGTGAGTCTGATCCTTAGATAAAAGGTGGGGGATTCGTAGAAGAATCACTTCTGCTTGGTATTAAACAAGCACCCCCAGTGGTATCTGATTAGAAACCATGATGGTTATGTCCTTTAGGAGGCCATATGTGACTGGTCAGAGACCCTGTGACAACAGACCAGTTTTTTCTTGTAACATTCATCCAAATATGGTGAACTCAGGAAGCCAAATCCTTGCTTAGGTTATAACAGGAAGTCATTTAGTCCATGCAGCCCCAACATGAGAACTAAGAAATGCTCAGTTTGTGATACTATAAGACAAGATCTTGCAAGGTGCAACTCATACAGTGCCCTGTTCAGAGGCATTTTGACAGCTGAGATGGTTGTTTGCAGATGATGCCATCATTCGATTTTAAGTAGACTTTGATCGCCAGTGTGTACTGACCCACTTCACACTCACGCAATGATTTAGGATGATCACTGGCACCTAAACAGTGTGAGACTGTTTCCTGTTTCTCAATCCATGTGAGAGGGGATAACAGGTCTTTGAAGCCTTACTCATGTGTGACAGTAAGACGGATCATGAGATTAATAGGGGGTGTCAGCTGCAGTTACTGCAGGTGTTGAGATACACTGAAGTGGGGATGGGACATGTGAGCCACAGACCAAGGTCCATAATTTTGAAGCCATTGGTCTGAATTGGTCGTCTATGAGATTTGGGTTACATAGTCAGATTGCAGTATTTCTCTTGCACTATGCCTGATTAGTGGGTATAGAAGATGAACTAATGTGTACAAGAAAAAGAAAAGAAAAATGAACCACAAACTTCCATACACAATTTCCACAAAGGCTGCAGCAAAATTGAAAAACATCAACATACAAGCTTTACAGTGTCAACAAAATGCTCAACTCACTAATCTTTAGTGTAATGCCATTATTATTGGTGACATGGTGTCAGCTCAAAAGCCATAATATGGTGCATCACAGAGTCATTTTGTGTTCATATTTCACAATTGGATGGGGATAGAGCAGCGTGCTTGAAAAAAGAAATGCAAAATTAATCTAACGAGCTTTTGCTTGTTAAGTACGTGCTCTGTCTCCAGCTGAATGACAATGACGAGACATCCGCTTACCATGATATGCGTTCTATTGTGAATAAATGAATATGTGAGCACACTGCAAAACAAAAGCCAAATTGAGGAATTAATTAAATGAAATGAAAAGCCTGCATTGCCAGATAAGTCATAAGGCTTCACTGCTGAGGTATGGGATATGACAACATGTAATGAGCGGCATGAATCTCACGGCCACGTCTACATGTGACAATCTGTCCATGTAGTATCCACTGTGGAGGTGCTGTGGCAGCTTAAGCCAGAGTTTCTTGCATCATTAATTCAGCAGCTCCCTGGCCCAGGGTTTTGGCTGCTTTCTGTGCACATGGACAAAGTAAATGCCAGGACAAAGAGAGGTCAGAGAACAAGAGAAGGATTTTCATGAGAAATCTAACTCGCTCTTACAACATATATCCATAGTTTGTCTCATTGAAATGAGGTAAACCCATGTGAACGCAAAAAAAAATTAGTCTAGACTAAATAAAAGTATATCATGTACTGACATACAGTATGTCTACTCCCATGTACATTGTGGAAGATCAGAGAGGGAATCTATACCAAAGTCCAGATTCAGCCAGACCTACAGAAGTGCACTAGAACCAGCAGCTTCCCAGAGGGGTGTGAGGCAGCAAATCCAGGTCCAGCAAGGCCACTCGGCCATCAGGACAGCTAAAACAGCCTCTGTGCTTGGCACCAGGTTACAAAGAGTCTGGGCCTGCAGGGGGAGTCCTATTTGATGGGGAGGTGACAAAGATGGATGGTCACCCTGCCAACTACTTTTAAGTCATAAAACAGAGAGACGTGTTGGGAGTAGGCCAACCTGGGGAATAAATAGCATGACGTTAGAAGAAGTTAGTTGGTGAGCTCAGCATGTTGGGTAATTAAAATGGGAGAGCCCTTGATGGGAGGATTCTGCTCACAGCTCAAAAACTTCCTGTGCTACATATTTTATTTCCTATCGTTACTACCCTGGACTGCTGATGGAGCCCTTTGGATTGTGACTGACTTTATTTTGCAAAGAGGACTGACTGACTGACTGGTGAGTGCAGTAAGGCAGCATTCAGGTTTATCCAAGTAGTTTTCTTATTCCATAGAGAAAAATAAGGTGAGAGAGATTACAGCATGCGATTTATCCACTGGACAAACTATGGAAGCATCCTCACAGCATGCTGTTTCGTTTGAATGAGCTCATATGGTGCCTGAGATGGAAAGAGCCCTTATCAAGCAGCGTAAACAAAGCCAGCTTGAGATGTGTAGAGTTTCCAGTGCAAAAAGAAAGGACTTTTCCTAAACAGATTAAACTGAAGTGAGGTCAACGGGGTGACCTTGACATTTTTTATTCACTCAAATATATATAAAAATTAAATGACTGACATTAAAGTAAGTGCAGTGTAAATATGATGCCTACCAGTAACTGGTGCCACAATTGGAACATAACACATTTTGTGAGAACCTGGGAGGGTTATTTTTTATGACTGATATTTTTCACCGTCAATAACGGTGAGATGTATGAAAAGGCAAAGGGCCCCATTAAAGTAAAGCTCAGCAACTACTTTTTACACTTGCACGGTCAAAGAGGAGGCAAAAACTAAACACTATAAGGGTAAAGCTTCAGATTATGTATTTCATCTATGGCTCTCTGTTCTTTCTCCTTAAGTGTTTGCAGAGTGAAGGGAAGGTACATGATATTAAAGATATTTAATCACGACAGTGGAGCTGGAATTAGTTAAAGCTACAAAATACTGCTGTCAGAATCCCTTCTGTTCAGTGACACAGCTTTAGCCAGGCCTGCAAGTGACCTTGAATACATACATAAATGTATGAACACATGGGGACGATATAGAAATATTTACATTCATATACACTGGTGCTGCATTTCCCAAGCTGACTTCACCAACTTCCCAATTTCACTTGTGTCAGTTACACACCAGATATCAGGCATAAGCAAGATGATTTTTAAGGGAGTAGATTTATTTCTTTTTAGTTTATTACATTTTACTACTCATCCAAGCTTTCCCTGTTGGAGGATAGCTGGGTAGGAAACCTTCAAATGTATCCTGCATGGAGCTTTCATGTCTTACCTCACCTGAATTGGCCTGTTATGACAGAAAAGGCACGAGAAGGGCAGAGTTGTTAGGATCTAGTGGTAACGACACCAGTGACCTCTTGTACACTGCAAAATGGGTGTTGGGTTTTGGCTTTGCCAGTGAATGTGTGAAGCCGTCTCAATATTACCCGGGATGGATAAAAAGACAGAAGAACATGTGATAACAGATTGGGTTGAGACCCTTACCTCAACAGAGGTAAGGTTGTTCCACTTTAGCAAAAAATGACTTGTTTCAACCCTCCTTCAAACTAGCAATCTTCTCTGTCCAAAATGTGTATGTTATTGTCCTCAAACGAGAGTCCTTTGTCCTTCTGAAAGAGTGTACCTTTGACACCGGTTTGAGAAGATTTTGGACAGAAAAAAATAGAAAGTTTGGGAAAGAAGCCACCTACTTTATGTTCAAGTGCACAATCTCTCCCTGAACAGAGATGAAGTTTCAGACACAATCTGTCCCCTGTTTTCCGTGCCTTTTAAGCCGTCCCCAGAATTATTGAGACTATTTCATTTGTTTGCCAAGTTAAGTTAAGTTGAGGGGCATGTATTTTGATCTACCACTGTCCCTTTTAGATACTATCGATTACAGTTGCCAAATTGGAAATGTCCAGTCTATGCTGTCAATCAAAATTTTGGAGTTCCACTGTGTGCATTATTGAGCATTACTTTGGGTTCAGAGGGAGCTTCAAGAAGAATTAAATGGAATCCTTTACCGTGCTATGATATATATATGTATATATATATATATAATTATAAAACAGTATTTTACCTGTCACTGCATCTCCTCCATCTCAGATAGTTGACTAGGTATGCTTTCTCTTAGTGTACACTGATTTGCTGAACAGTCACAGACCTACAAAGTACACATATTTACACCTGGGATGCTGTTAGCCGGGATGCCAATTTGGGGCAATTGTGGGTTCATTGCTTTTTCTCAAACGATCGTTAACAGCGATGGTTAGGGCAAAAGAGGAAATCACTTTTCGAATAATTTCCCCTTCGGTATTTTATCAGCTCATCTGGGAGGTTTTAACCCTACTTTTGGTCCCAAGGCCTGCTCTTTAGTGGCTTGGCTACCACACACCGTAATCATCAAAGTCACTGGGTTCACCTCCTAACCATTTAATTCTTCTCTCCACGTCTAGGCAACTGTAGGTTGCATGGGTCACCTAAGACATTTATCAGTTTTTATATACCTAAAGCTGCTCATTAAGACTCACATTAACATAGATCATGCAGCCAAAATGGAAGGCATTAATGACTTTAGACATGACCTTTTACCACCTATCCTCCGCGTGTGTTTTCACTCTGCTCTCGCTCTCATTCATGGTTGGCTCTGCTTTCTGTCCCTTATCCCCAATCCATAACTATGGAACGTGTCATATCATACATTCTCACACCAAGCACAGCCACCACCCCCCCATCCACCACATTAACCTTTGCACATTGAGCAAGCAACAATCCACCATAAAAATCACAGGAAGGTCACAGGGGTTGAAAGGCCATTAAGTGGTCTACAAGGAACCATAAACTCTGCCACCCTTTGCCTCCTATGTCTGCCTGGCTCTTCACTCTCGTTCAGTGCATCACAGCAGGACAGTGGCAGTGCAGATACGACAATCCTTGTCTTCCTAGTCCCAGAAGAGTGCTTTACACTTTCACAAGATCTTCACAACCCACTGACCACAGAGTCTACCAGTGCTTGTGTAAAGTCATGAAAAGACAGGACCCGATGAAGTATTTACAGTATGACTGCAGAGCTGTGCTCTGAGGGCATAAACCATTGCAGTACATGGGTTGTTGGCTGCACAGCAATGCCATTTCAACCCAGAGGAAAAACCCTTTTTTTTTTTATTTTAGGGCATAATTTCCACGTCATTTTGTTCTTCCTTGATTGTTGCTTGTGGAAAAAGCTATAACCTCACCAGCGTACTGTATTTTCCACAGCATGAAGCTGTTACTTTGTCTTCAGCTGCAGCCCTGCCAGTCACAGGCTTCCACTCTTGTCAAAAATTAATTAGAAACAGCTCGCAGACACACACTGCAGCTTAGACTGATGTAACACATCATGTTGAAAAGCTTGTGTACTGCAGTTCAACTCTGCCAGTAGAGAACCAGTTTCAACACTGCTGTAGTGATTTTGTTGAAGTTATAGAATCATGCAAAGAAAAAATATACTTTGCCTGTGTTTTCAGCATGACGGATTAGTTCAGCCAGCAGTATGTCTCCGTGAGCTGCCTTTAATGGATTTTCTACAATAGTGGTCTGTGATACTGAGGAAAATGAAGTGACAGCAGTGTCCTCTGTGTCATATGTATTACTACTGTACTATATACTAATTAGTATAATTAGTGGTATTTGACAAAAACATTGGGGTTATTGCTATAGCTGCAAGGTTAAGAATGGATGGCACAGGTGTAGCACAGGTCCAACATGTAGTGATTTGCAAATACATTTTAGTTAAAGGACCTGCTAATGTTTCCAGACATTTTCACATGTTTACTGCTAATCCCACATTTTTCAAATACTTTCCTTCCTTTCATTTTCATCTTCTTTCCAAGCACCAACACCCACAGTGGTGCACTAGAAGTAACCTCTAAAGTCAGAGGGACAGTGAGCAGCCTCCAGTATGAGCAGGAAAAACAAAACTTGGTCCAGCAGCCCCTGAGGCACTGGGTGTGTGTGTGTGTGTGTGTGTGTATACTAGCTTCACCAACTAAAACAGCTCTAGTTCTCTCTCTGCATCATTCTCTCTGGCACCACAGCTCAGTGTACACTGTGTTTAGTGTTTAGCCTGCAGTGGGATAGAGCTATACACCTTCTCCTCATGTTGTTTTAGGGCATTAAAGGTTTATTCAGCTATGTCAATTATTTAAGCTGGTTGTGGTCAACGGTCGGTGAAAGATCATTTATTCATGGCAAAGTGCAGCGGTGTTGTAATCTGTGCAGTTGGAAATGAAGAGAGAGGAGGGCGTTTAGTTTTATTTGACCGGTGACAATGAGATTGACAAGGATACCACATCTTGCCCCTATGCTTTTCTTTACCATTGCATTTTTACAGCAAAAGTAAAAACAAACAAAAAACAAAGACTCTTCCAAATATCCTCAGATGATCTCCGACAGTCAGACATTGTCAATTTGCGATGTTCAATCTGCGATGTTCAATTTGCGATGAAATGTGCTGAATGTTTTGCCCACTTTGTTCCAACTTGCCTCATCAACTTCTACTTTAGTCAGTGATTTCCCAAAATGCCTTTACCCAGCTGCCAGAGAACAGCTTCTCACAAAGGAATTACTGAGCGGCAGTTGGTGGATTTGTGATGGCGTACTGCGATTGTATTATGTACGTTCTTTTGGACAACTTTACTACAAATTACATGAATTAGTATTCTAGAAAACACACATATGTAAATAATTATGTTTCTGTACCTCGGTTTACTAGTCACAGTTCAGCTCATTTTGGTCGTTGCAGGACAAAAATAATAAACAGAAAATTGCTTTCCATCACATTTAATAAGACACATAAGTAACACCGATGTGTTAGGTACCTGTTTTTAGCTCTAATGTCCACCCATCAGTCATGATTTGTGCAGCAGATGCTTTGGAGTAGCAGTGGACAACAGCAGCATTATTGCTTGTTCATACAGTGGTGCTAACATGGCTAACATGTGGAAGAAAAGACAAAACAAAAATGGAACGTCTGTTTTAGTGATTAAGGAAGCACTGTTTGAGCCTCGCTCTTTTTAGCCTCACTGCAATGATATTTACATGGTGCCGTTTCAAATGAGTTCAAAAAGCTACCAGGCAAAAACATGCTCAAACACCACTGAACAATGTAGACACACCATATTTGTCACATCCGCCTTTGTTGTAGTTCACCAGAAAGCTGAAGTCTTCCCAGATGTTAATTATAAGGGAGGGTCTTCTAGCTTTTCGGTTGCATTGGCTCTGGGACCCCACCTAGTATGAGAACTTCATCAAACTAAAAGTCTTGAACTCAAATTGTAAATTACAAATATTTGTACCTTTACACTCTGAACAAACATCTTATTTAAACTAACCATCTTGGTAAAAGGTTTGAAATTCCTACAACAATTTCACAAGTCAAGATGCTTCAAAGTATATACTAATACGTTTGGGCCAAGGTGGCCCTTGGTGGCTGGTCAGGGCCACACCTGGTGGAGTGGAATTCGATCCTGCGGCGTTCTGCCTCCCATCCCAATGCTCTACCCATTGAGCCACCAGGCCCCCAAGTTTAGGCTTTATTGCAAAAGCTTTATGGATCAATTAAAATATGTAAACAAATATATTTGGTTTTCACACTTTCTAATAAGATATAAGGTCTATTTATAGCTTATATGTTTATCAGTACTTATTAAATTGATTTTTAAGTGGTCCTTTACAGAGTCTTCCTCATGAATTGAAGTGCGTCATGGGCAAGATTCTTTTTGTTTGTGTTTTAATATATATATATATATATATATATCATATTAATAATATTAATATAAATAATGCATTAACCATTAATAAATCATTATTTTAAACTCACACGCCTTTATAAAATGTGAAGCATTAGGAAGTAGATTCCTTACATTTCAAGTAAACCCAGAAAAAAGAAAGTTAACTTTTCAGTTAAGTTAGATAATTTCAAATTTTATGCATGGCTGTGCATGGCCTATGCTTTTCTTTACCATTGCATTTTTACAGCAAAAGTAAAAACAAACAAAAAACAAAGACTCTTCCAAATATCCTCAGATGATCTCCGACAGTCAGACATTGTCAATTTGCGATGTTCAATCTGCGATGTTCAATTTGCGATGAAATGTGCTGAATGTTTTGCCCACTTTGTTCCAACTTGCCTCATCAACTTCTACTTTAGTCAGTGATTTCCCAAAATGCCTTTACCCAGCTGCCAGAGAACAGCTTCTCACAAAGGAATTACTGAGCGGCAGTTGGTGGATTTGTGATGGCGTACTGCGATTGTATTATGTACGTTCTTTTGGACAACTTTACTACAAATTACATGAATTAGTATTCTAGAAAACACACATATGTAAATAATTATGTTTCTGTACCTCGGTTTACTAGTCACAGTTCAGCTCATTTTGGTCGTTGCAGGACAAAAATAATAAACAGAAAATTGCTTTCCATCACATTTAATAAGACACATAAGTAACACCGATGTGTTAGGTACCTGTTTTTAGCTCTAATGTCCACCCATCAGTCATGATTTGTGCAGCAGATGCTTTGGAGTAGCAGTGGACAACAGCAGCATTATTGCTTGTTCATACAGTGGTGCTAACATGGCTAACATGTGGAAGAAAAGACAAAACAAAAATGGAACGTCTGTTTTAGTGATTAAGGAAGCACTGTTTGAGCCTCGCTCTTTTTAGCCTCACTGCAATGATATTTACATGGTGCCGTTTCAAATGAGTTCAAAAAGCTACCAGGCAAAAACATGCTCAAACACCACTGAACAATGTAGACACACCATATTTGTCACATCCGCCTTTGTTGTAGTTCACCAGAAAGCTGAAGTCTTCCCAGATGTTAATTATAAGGGAGGGTCTTCTAGCTTTTCGGTTGCATTGGCTCTGGGACCCCACCTAGTATGAGAACTTCATCAAACTAAAAGTCTTGAACTCAAATTGTAAATTACAAATATTTGTACCTTTACACTCTGAACAAACATCTTATTTAAACTAACCATCTTGGTAAAAGGTTTGAAATTCCTACAACAATTTCACAAGTCAAGATGCTTCAAAGTATATACTAATACGTTTGGGCCAAGGTGGCCCTTGGTGGCTGGTCAGGGCCACACCTGGTGGAGTGGAATTCGATCCTGCGGCGTTCTGCCTCCCATCCCAATGCTCTACCCATTGAGCCACCAGGCCCCCAAGTTTAGGCTTTATTGCAAAAGCTTTATGGATCAATTAAAATATGTAAACAAATATATTTGGTTTTCACACTTTCTAATAAGATATAAGGTCTATTTATAGCTTATATGTTTATCAGTACTTATTAAATTGATTTTTAAGTGGTCCTTTACAGAGTCTTCCTCATGAATTGAAGTGCGTCATGGGCAAGATTCTTTTTGTTTGTGTTTTAATATATATATATATATATATATATATCATATTAATAATATTAATATAAATAATGCATTAACCATTAATAAATCATTATTTTAAACTCACACGCCTTTATAAAATGTGAAGCATTAGGAAGTAGATTCCTTACATTTCAAGTAAACCCAGAAAAAAGAAAGTTAACTTTTCAGTTAAGTTAGATAATTTCAAATTTTATGCATGGCTGCTTAAAAACGAACAGAAGCACTTTATCGCTCTTGATAAAAAGGTAGCAGAATCATGCATTTTGGCATTTAAGGAAAGAGATCCAGTGATTGGCCTGATGAGTAAACTGAAAGGTCAACATTTCACATTTTAGCATTCACAGGATGAGGCATCATTTTACTGATTGATCCAAGGAGGGGGGGGCTCTGCATCATTTCACCGCCATTCGGAGTAAACAAAATAACTGTCCAAATCCCGCGTGTTTCTTCCCATACCCCACCTCTCCCACTGCTGCACCTTTCACAGCCCCACAGGACCTTCCGCACTGTCAGCAGTTGCTGCATGCATACCGTCCTCATTAAATGCCTTTACGATAGCGATAAAAGAAAGAAAATGGCATTCAAGGAATACATCGGCGCATAAATCAGAAAACATCTATCCAAAAGCTACGGTGCATTACACAGGTGGCATGGCATCATTTATCATTCTCCAGAGCTATGGCCTTCTGATGACTTTAGGTTGCCTGACATGACTTTCTCTCATATTTTCACCTCCAGCACAGTCAGCCATGTCATTTGTATTCACTTTTTTTTTCTCTAGCCCTGAGCTATGCCACCGGTTCAGCAGGTTACAATGCATAAGCGACCTCCCTAAAAACCCGTATCTCCATCGGTGAATGCTTAAAGTGGAGTGGAAAGAACCGCGTCTATATATAACTCCAATTTGAATGTACAGATCAAAAGTGATGTTGACTGCCTTATGTTTTTTTTCTCGCCATCCATCACTGAGATGTAGACACACAAGGTGATTTATGTTGTGAGCACACAATGCTGCTGAGAAGAGTAAGACATGTCACACTCCTTTTTTCATCCTCCTTACTATGAGCCAAAGTAATAAATGATGCACTGTTGAAAATGTGAACTTGAAGCCTTTTTTTTTTTTCTCTCCATTTACATTTGTAGGACCATTTATTACAGATGGTGCCACAGTGGTGGTTCGGATAAAATCATTTCGATGTTTTGTAGCCACTGCCAGCAGGGGATTTGCAAAAGAACACAACTGTGAGCAATGTTACATAAAGCTGCAGTGACACACATACCGAGTCCAAGAAGTTCAAATCTGACAGTATGTGATCAGATGTTATTGCATTGAGGATGACAGCTGACAAGAATCCAGACCGGTGAAGACAAGAAGTACAGCAACTACTTCTGTTCAGTATCACATTAGTCTCAGATTGCCCACTATATGGCCAGGCATTGTCTTATTGTCCTCGCAAAGGTTAGTAATTAGCTCAGAGTGAAAGGATGGCAGACTTTCTTGACAGGAAGTCCTATTAGTCATTTGGAGAGAGCGGTTTATACTATGTTGCCCATTCGTGAAAGGCTAATGACAAATTCAATGAGAGACAAATACATAAATGTGTCTCATAATGAAAGAGTCCTTAGAAAAACAGTCTGATTTACTTTAACTCATTCACCAAACTCAACCACGGTCACTTTATGTTTACTGGACTTTTATGTTGCCGTAAAATCATGCTATACAGGATTAACAGGTTGCTGTGTTGTTCGACACTAAGTGTCTCGAAATTGGTGATAAAACGTCTGTTTCTGTGCCATAAAAGCCCCAAACAAGTAAGCGTTTTACTTGTTCCCATGTTGGTAGGATCACCTCTGTGTGCTCTAGAAAAGGGCAGCCTTCTTTTGCTGATGGAGAGAAAGAGTGGGCCATATCTCCATGACCCCTTCACACAACACTGCTTATTGATTGATTGCCAGCACCATGGCTAAACCCCCTTCCAAGGACAAGTGGCTTCACACGGCCATCTAGTACCCACACACACACACACACACACACACACACCGAGAAGTCTCTCCAGCTTTTGCTTTGAACAGGTCTCTAAAGTACACTATGCTCACTTTTGTGTTTGATGACACATTCAGGACAGGAGCAGCTGCATACACACAGTCTCCGCTTATACTGAGAGGTGTATTGACAGAGTCAAAGCCTATTGCCTGCTGCAGGACACGCACCTTAATGCATCTTTTTATTAAAACTTCAAATGGAGCAATTAGGCTGGCAAGCACATATGCATTACGTAGGATTTTGTTGGGGACCCTTCTCAAGATTTCAGCCTACAGTTCCAGATAAGAAGCATTAGTGTTACAGCATAAACCATAATGATATTTTTAAATAATATTTGCTCACGTTGTTGGAACAATTTAGAGAAGGCACATCCTGTTTCAAATTGAAAAGTCCTCCACCATAAACCCCCATGTTGTTTGTCCTTGTTCTCTTATTCAATCCACAGAGGTACGAATATCATTGTCCTCATTTCAACTCCATCCAGAAATCCACCCACCCAGGTTTTCCAGTTGGATGTGAACTCAGCCCTGACCTGAACCCCCTATCTAACAGTTCTGATCAACTTAAAATCCTTATTAGTGGCCGACCTCACTAATGCTCTTGATACTGTTCCAACCAAGCACTAAAGTCTTCTGAAACACCTTCAGCAAAGACAGGACACGGTTAACCGTCAGAATGCCCTGACTTTACAAGAAGTCCAAGAATCACATTTAGATGTGCACATTCTGTGTTCAAGTGTCCTCCTACATTCTCGCTATATGTTGTATATTGCAGTGCAGTTGGCAATAAATGCAAGCAAATAACCCCCCTTGGTCTACAAGTGTTCTTCTGTCATAGCCACTGATGAATGTGCCTTTCTGCTCACAAGAGACTCAGAAACATAACACAGAGTAAATCAATGGCTCCCAAATGTAACAATGTCGAACCTACGGTAGAATTTTCTTGGCTGACAGACTTTAGAGCTCTGCAAAAATGTTTAGCCACAGCCAATAACTCATTTTTTTTTTTGACGAGGGAAACAACACAGCCCCTTTCCGAGTACACTGTATTAATACATTACATTAATCTTTGTATCATCAAGCAGCTTTTATTTCCTGGGGAAAGTAATAATGTGCATATACACTATAGGCATAATCTCTTTAACAGGAAGGCCTTGAATCCTGTTTGTCTGTGTGTGTGTGTGTGTCTAACTTCACTCTTCATTATTTTGTCCATCTCTCACCCTCGTATTTTGATTCTCTTCTCCTTTCTTTTTTTCTCTATAGCAAACAGGAGGATTTCTGTGCTTCCGTGTAAACATCCTACAGTACATCAATCTGCACTGCCATGACTAAGCCTGCACATATCACGGAGCGATCCCAGATATCCAAGTGTCTGCTTAACCCACATCCAGTTGCGTGCCTCGAGGCATATTTGGATTGTGCACATGCAAATACACAAACCCACCCAGAAGAACACCCACCCAGTTCTCCAGGATGCACGAGTGTATCAGTGGCGACAGTGATGGGGAGAGTTATGAGGTTGTGGGTGCAGGCTGCAGGGCAGCTGGTATCAAGGGATGAGAGGGGCATTGGAGGGACAGGCTGCCACCATGCAGCTGTTAGACTCTGCTGGCCTGCCGTGTGTTATTTATTGCCGCACTGGTTAGAATCTCAGTATGGTGCCAGCAAACTGGGTCAGCATATTATCTACCTCCTTACTTTACCCCTTTCTTATTTGCTTCTTCTCTCCCTCACTATCTCACACTCCTCATCATGTAGTCCTTCATTAATGACATCTTTTTTTTTATTATATTTCCCTCTTTTCTTTTCCCATTCCTGCCCATTCGTTTCCTCAAACTTCTCCTTTTTTTCCTCCCTGATTCGAGACTGTCCCCTGGTTATTCCCTTGTCATTGGAGCATCTCTGTAATGTTTTGTTTTTTTATGTATCCTCAATGAGAAAGCAAGGAAGAGAGAGAAAAATGCCTGGATGTAGCCAGTAAAGAGCAAGAGTAGACTGTTGCAGCCCAGACACCCATTGAGCTTCATTAGGAGCCTTCCACTGTGATTCAGGAATCGCATTAAGAATAATAAATGCACAGTGCTCACAGGAGAGTACACACACTCACATGCTTAGCCTCAGCCTCACACTGAAGTACGCACATATACAAAAACTCGTGCTCCCATACTTTTCAACTAGCAAAAGTTCATGGACTACACCCCCCAGCCCCCCTCGCTGTGTAAGGATCTGCTCGAACACGCTCTGAATTCTCCCTCCTGTCTTTGCGAATCCTCCCCGGAGCCCACGTTCATCAGGCCACGAGGCTATGAGGATGTAGCCTGCTGAGTCATCAAGGCTTCACTTGAATCATTGCTGGGTTTGGTTTTGGACCCCCAAGGCTTGAGAGCTGCCAGGTTCCCACAACTCTGAAGAGCCGCACTGATGATTTGCAATCCCCTCTCTCACTGGCCTTAAAGCCTTAATCAGAATCTCAATCCCAGCAGCCCCTGGGGCACGGGCGTGGCATCAGTCTATTCCCACAGCCAGGTTGCTAGGATACAACACTTGGATCTAATAAAAGTGAACACCTGTGTATGACTTGCACCTGCTACTCTAAAGGAGGAATTATTAAAGTCTATGTCAGCACCACGGCTCTAATCTTTCTCTTCTATTCATGCTCATATTTGCCTTAATTTGAGGAAAACAGACTCAATCTTTGCAGTAATTCAAACAGTTCACTAACACTTTCAATCCTTCCTTCTCCTTCACCAACAACAAAAATAGTCCTTTCAATGCAAGTGCTACTAAAAAAGCCTCGTTTAAAATGTTTTTCTCAACCATTCATGTTGTTGGACTCATTTGAAAAAAAAAAAAAAACATGGAATCTAGGCCACTCAAAGTCTGACTGTTTCATATTCTGCTTGTGGAAAACACACATGCACACGCATTCCCAGCAGTGAGAATGTGATAAAGAAAATTAAGACACTCCAGCGACTCTTGCAGCTATTAGTTTTTTAAGAACCTCCTTCTTCCCCTCTTCCTTTTCTTTCCTCCCCTTTCCATGGCACCTCCTCGTCCCCTCCTCCCCCCTAAACCTTTCCCCCCCCTCAGAACAATATGGAACATGTGCTGGTCGGGCAGAGAGAATAGCTTTGGAGGGATTGCAACCAATTAAAGGGTGCAGAGCTACACTTTGAAGAACTGCTGCACACAAGACAAAGCGCTATGTTTGTAATCTAGCCCAGCGTCTGCTCGCTGGCCCATGCTCATCAATCCTGGTTACAGCGGGTGGCAAAGGGGCAGGGAGGAAAAGAAGCGGCTCTTTGCGCCGGGGTCACTTCATCATCGTCCCCGAGCCAACCTACTACTGCACGGTTCGCGCCTATTGTCTCATCCACTGGGCACTATAAATGTCAGCATCGCCACACCACTCTACAATCCATGCCCATATACTAAGAATCAACCTCCTGGGACATGATACATGTTTCTGCCCTTCTCTGTCCACTCCTTTGCAGTGCAAGGCTGCACTCTGCTGCATAATGGACATCAGCCGTGGATGTGAACTCATCCTGCGATACTGTGATGGTGTTTATGGCGACAGGAAATACAGACGGTAGGATTCCAACAACCACTGGATAATTCATCAGCATGTGTATAGTTTCAAACAAAGAAACTGCTGTGTATCCTGTGGCATTAGCATGTAAGATTTGCCTTGACACTGGCTAGTACTGCCTGCCCCTGCTGTGGATAACAACTATTGAAATAGTAAACCTGCAGGGCTGTGAAACAGTGATAGAACACTGTATCCACTAAAGTTCTACAAGCAATGTGGTACATGTCCCATTGGACCACTGCTCATCTCCTCGACTCCTCTCCTCTCTGACATTTACTTACTGCAAACCTCTGTCCTTTCCTAATATCTGCAAAGGAAATTGCTTGTCCATCTGTCATTTTCTTTCATTCTCAAGGGCGATGGGTATTTTTATCCTTTTGTTTCTTGCTTGTGTTCTTTTTTCCATTTCTGCTGAACACTGTAATCCCTTATAGAAAGGAGCCTTCTGGTCTGTTTGGCCTTCACTCATTGTTTGAGTTTCAGATTCTTTATCATCATTAATTTTGCCTTCAGGACAGAAACTTTTATTCCGACTTGGTTTCGTTTTGTAGGGTATTATAGTTATAGTTGATTGACAATAAAGTTTTAATGATTCTGTCGATTCCATTTAACCATTTGAATTAATTATTGTGCAGAAAATCCAAATGTTTTTTGCTTTTAATTTTTCACATGAGAGTTAGCTACTTAATAACTATATGAATTAAATGTTGTTTACTACTTTTTATTATAAACATACACACGCACCTTTATATAAACATCTTAAGTTTGTGACATAATATAAAGGACACTGTGCCACTGAATGGTCACTATCAGCTATTATTATAGTTCATAAAGTCCATAGTTATTGTTTGACAGGTCACCTACCACTTACTGACATAGGTATGATTGGCAAAGCGTGTGGGAAATTACGCCTTCTCAATCTTATCCTAATCATAACTTTGTTATTTGTTTTGTGGAAATTTAACCAAAAGCAAAAAAAAAAAAACGACTCTGCAGTGCATTGAATTTCATTATAATAATCTCCTGAGCCTGCTAGCATGTAGAGGTTCCCATTCGTATGGTGCTAATAACAGATACCATCCATTTAATACACTGTGAAATCCATTAGTAATCCCAACTTAAGTGTTTTAGTTAACTTTACTTAGTTATCAACAATATGCACATCTTACTAGTTTTCATTAAGTTAGAGGTAATTGCAGCTTGAAAAACCCCTTTACTCAGTTTTTATGAGTGAAGCTATCTTAAAACAGTCAAGTACACTAGCAACAAATAGGGGAATGAAATACTTAACCAGTGGGAGGCAGCAATTCATAAAACAGTGCTTAGTTGGCTGGGAAAACTTACCATTAAGGTAAGTATTAATAGGGTCAAAGCATCCTGGTGCAATTCATAAACCCAGTGCAACTGACCATTGACCTTTTACTGCTCTTGGAAAATCCTCTGCTGACATTTGTTACGGATGGAGGGAATCATTTTTTCAAAAATATCAAAATATATTTTCTGCTTATGCAGTACAGTGTGAAGAACATTTTACACTGAGCTGAGCACTAGATAATTACAGGTAATTAACAAAAGAAGCATTCTTAGATGGAACAGCTGGGAGGGTGGGGGTCTATCTACCTTAGTAGTAAGGTATGATTTTTTTAAGTAAGGTTAGGTGCAAACAATAGAGTCAGTTATTGGAGTTATTGTAAGACATCATATTTAACATTAGATTGCAGTATACATTAAACATCTAGAAATACAATTCTTTTGACCTGTTCCCCAGAAAAGGTGAATGACACAAACTTTTTTTCCTGAATGTGTTTGTTGTTTCAGATCACATTTACCTTGCTGGTCCTGTCACAGAGTCACTGCTTGTTTAACCAAAAGGAACCTCATTGGTCAATTGATTTAATGTCATTATGACAAGAGCTGCAGTGTGTGTTATGTAAACTCTGCTGACAGGCTGGGACACTCTTCCCTAACAGTGACAGGTACTGAGGGAGACAGAAAGAAGAACGTGCCATATCACAACCCTGTCATCTCTCTCATTACTACCCTCAGTGCCTGCAGAAACCATCTTAGAGCAGTCAGACTGTAGACACATGACATCCTTTTGGCCTTAGGGTTAAAAAAACAAAACAAGAACAAAAAAAAATAAAAAAAAAATAGCCTGATGCGGGAGAGCTATTGTGTTTGTCAGCACCCTGGACAGCTCCACCTTTATGCTCTCATAATGCTGAATAGGAATTACAATGCTTTAATCTTTATTTCAGTGAGTCAGTGTTTAAAAAAATATATGCGTACAACAGAAATATGAGTGTATGAAAGCTTAAACCAGCTGTGGCCTGAATGTGTCAGGTTCAAACGTCACTTGGTGTATTGAATGAGGAGCAGTGCATAAGCAGGAAAAGCACAGCAAAGCTTTACGGGGGCGCCATCACCCTTAATGGAGTCTGAGAGGCGGCTATGTACACCACGTCCTCTCAGATTGTTCTAGTCCTCTTCTCTCTCTCTCTGTCTATCTCCGTTGTTTTCTCCTCCATCAACTAAACACACATTTCAGACTTATTAGAAAATGTCAGACGGAGCACACAATGGCACTGGGGCATAGAAATACTGAATTGCCACCCATATTGCAGCACACTTTACTGCTATCATCCTTGCTGTCACATTTAGAGTAATCTCATTCCTGCACCCATCATATAACCATGTTTCCTCCTTGTATCAGATAAAGCCTCAGTCCCCCCGTCCGATATCTCCCCAAATGTGGACAAATAAGGGCATTTTCAAGCACCGTGCCACAGCATGTTTTCATGTTATTTTTCCAACGGCCCATGGTGTCCAAACGCCATCATGTAACATCCTCCATCACTACCTTGACTCTCCTTTCTCATTTTCTTCATCCTCTTACCCTCCATAGATTTATCTGTCTCTTTGAAACATATAGGAATGATGCACATACTGTACATGCCCTTACAGGTGTCTCCTCCGTCACCATGACTACCACCGCACGCATACACATTCCCACATAGTAGTTCTCCTAATGATGTCAAGAAAATTCACATTTTTAATAGGCCAAACAACAGCCGGCATCTTCATGTAGCCTTCCCCCCCCCCCTTATCTCATTAGTATTTCACTTTCTCTGCCCACGTGGAAAAAAGAAAAGAAGAATGCATATAAAAGAAGGCAGCGTATTGTGTGGTGCCCTTGATGAGGCTCGCCACCATAAATGAAAAATAAATGTCTGTCTGGCTTTCCTCATGCAGACCTAACATCAACTATAAAGCCTCGTGGAAAAAGGGGAGAAAAAGAAAAATGAGCTCCTCTTGACATGATTGTGGCAATTGAACTGTGGATTGCTGTTTGCCTTCTGTCGCACAAGAAAACAAAACCAAAAAAAAAAATATAAAAATCACGTACGGCTCTACAAATCTCTGTCCTGCGAACCCAAACACAAAGTGCTGCATGACAAAATGCCACTGAGCTCAGCACAAACACAGATGAAAAACAGCCACTGTCTGCACACCAGGTGTTAAACATGCAAACAGTGGGAAAACACGCTACTATTAGTTGAGAGGCAATTTATGAGTGTAAACTGTGAAATTAACAATGGAAAATAAAAACAAACAGCAGTGTAGATGTAGATGAGTCGGATTAAAGCTGTTGTAGTTGTACACTGGTAAAACTGACACACGAATCAATGCCAAAAAGAAACAAACATGGATATGGCCTCTGCCGACAGAGCTCCCTTTGATACACTCTAAGTACAAGTGAATATGAATAGCTTATTGGTTTACTGCTGTGCCATTCTTTGAAAAACATATTGCACATGCATTTAATTGAGGCTCTGAAGTTTGGCATGGCTTTCTTCTTGGAGTAGACAGGCTGAGTTCAGAGAGACACAAAGATGACTAGCTGAGAGCAGACCGGGCCACACCGAAGAGCCCCTAAACAATAATGGTTGATTGAATAACATTAAATATTATTTTTTACAGGTAATGTCACATGCTGATATTAATACATCAGAGAAGAGTATTGTGTATATTGTGCTGTTCTACATTGTGCTCTGTATTTTAATGAATCCATGTAGGTATGTAGTATGTAAGAGAGAAATGGGATACTTTCACACAGGGTTGCAAAATCACTGCTAAAATGATTACAGACTCAAAGAAGTTGTGATTATTTGGTTGACAAGATACTGTCATCGTAGTCACATTGTTTTAAAGAAAAGCTGCTCCAAATGCATAGCTCTCCATAAATATAGTAAGAGTAATCATTCATTCACAGCATGGCACCAAATCAAAAGGGTTTCTCCCTACTGTAAATAGAGAAAGTGGTTACAACTTGCACATTGCCCCACGACGTAAAAATGCTCTCGCCTGCAGGTGCAGCTGTGTCTGGGAAGAGCAGACCCGTTAATCACAGCATGCTCGAAACAGAAGGCTACAACAGGTCAGACTGTTTTCATTCAGTACTCCACATCAGGCATCTTAAAAACAAGGAGACGATATCACAGCTGGTCGTGTAAAATTAGTGTAATTGTGGAACCCAGACACATAATTATGATTATTATAACATTAGCTGAAAGCCCAATATTGAAGTACTTGTTGCCAGCACAACTTTTTTATGTGGATATTGCACCATGTTATTTATATATATATATATATATATATATATATATATATATATATTTGTTATATTATAGAAAGTGAAATTGAAAATGAATGAAAGGACATGTGATGAGCAACATTAAACTTTTTATCCACTTTCTAACCTTCAGTAGCTATGACTTCAGATGTTACACAATACCATTAAAATCTACTTATAGACATGAACAAATATTCAAGAGGAGCCAAAGAACCTAAGGTCTGATAGACGGACTAATTGTGAGATATAGGGGTATCTGTGTTCATGAATTGCGGTGTATCACCCCCGTGAGAGGGCTGCGGAGGAACCAGGGGAGGAGGAGCTAGGGTATGGCTAGCAGATGTGCCGTGCAGCAGGATCACAGGTGCAGGCCAGTTTAATAAGCAAAGGGAGGCCATGTGTCTAAACTCCCTCATCTGTTGCCATCACGCCTATGATAAGTCCATTTCGGGGTCAGTGCCGCTCCATTTACCCCCGCTAGGACAAACTCGAATCCAGACCCAGCCATATGGAGTCCAATCCGGACAGTAAAAACACTACCGGTGGTCACGGTTTCCTTGTTCATTGTGCTAATGATGATGTACGATTAGGAGAGTGCTAAAGAGCTCAATACTGTTACTGCCACAGCAACAGGGTTTTATGGTAAAGCACTGCACACAAAAACACATGGTGCTGCTATTCCGTATTCTTCATAGACAGTTCTGGTGTTTAGAAATTCAAGCGCAAGAAGATGTAACATAAAACAGTGCCGACACTGTGGGATATGTACATTATAACCAATGATCTTACCCCACAGGGAGCTTGTTTGTACCCAGCCAGAGGTGTTGTTTCCTGAGGCTAACATTTCCAACTCACAGCCAATCGAAGAGCTGTCTAAGGATTACCTGAGGTCTCACTATCACATTTTGTTAGGCGATTTTCCTCCAGAGCCTTACAAGACAGGGTTCTGGGCACTTTATTTTAACAATCATGTAACACGGAGATACTGGCCTTCTCTGTGGGGTATGAACAATGCTGCATGACAAAGAGGGCAGACAGGAGTGAAAGTGTACTTGAGTGGAGCTGCTCAGACTGCCTGGTGTGTGCACACACACGTCTATGCCAGCCTCTCTCAGAAGGGCCAGAAAGTAATTACAGAATTCAAAGCGGTAATGGGAAATATATATGTCACACACTCAGCCACTCAGAGTAAGGTTTCCAATTTGCAATCAACTTGAATTTCTCATTAGTTCTAGTCAAGGCTTTTGTGTTGTCAGGATGATGCAAAGCTAAAGGTACATGGGCACAAGCACTGACCTGCAGCTATCATTACAACTGTTGCTATGCCGCATTGTTTGCTATTTGCTTTGCCCTGTTCTGATTTACTGAACAAACACATCAGTTGCACGCGTGTCAGTATTTGATCATTGTTCCACTTGTGGTCACTGGGATAAAATGTGGGACGAGCTATTGGAAGCAGATAAAACGAAATGTGAGTTTGTTTCTTTTTGAAGTCCCTCCTTGTCTGACATTGATGGTATGGATAAAAATGGCCAGCAAATAGACTTAGCCAGAGCAAGACACATGTGGGAGATTGCACGTGGCTACAGACAGATGAAAGGTTTTTGTGCTCTGCTTGTGACAACAGCAGTCACAGATCTCTGCTTTGATGGCGGCGGCCTATTTTCAGCACCCGGCCCATCCTGCTAACCTTCTGGCATTCCTGTAGAGGAAAGAATCACCATCCCCCCCCCCCCCCCGTCCCCTGAAACACTGCCCTGCTGTTTACCACTGCTGCAGCTAAGTATCAAATTCTCTGTACTATATACAGTGAACTGTCTGATCCCAGGTATCACTGTTCATTACCATCAGCAATTACAGATATCTGAGATTGTTACACTGGAATACAGCCGGAGAACACTTGCTCAGCATCGATTACAGTAACAGTGAAATTGGAGAATGAATGGTTCTTGGTTATCATAGTCTTTTATCCACATCATGTCATGTGCATGTGTCTATGTATCAGAGTCATGGGCCATGGACAAAATATGGTTTGACAGAAATGAATTTGTGCTTAAATTCATTTCATGTGGCGTTCCACACTGGAACCAACTTAAAGATTTTGCTGTTGACTTTGTATTTAAAAACCGGAGGGCTGGGTTACATTGACCGTTGGGAAACCAAGCTTATTTTTCTGTACTGCGTTGTGTGACTAAGTGGGAGGCCTTTTTTGTGAGCTGAAACTCTCTCTAAGTCCGTTTTGAGAGGTCGAATTTCGTAAGTCTCCGTGGATCCAGAGATGCCGACGCCACGTGGCCTCACATAGAGAAATTGTCCTGCCCTCAGTAGGACATGGGGAATTATATGATTGGATATACCACAGGTCATTAGGCCAGGGAAATAAAAGGAGCTCTGTGGTTGGTATCCCTCTCCGTGTTTGACCTCTGAGCAGTGGCAGACTATCCTCTACAGATGGCCTGCATGCGCCTCACTGCTCATTGCTCACCCAGGTACCATCGCTGTCACCTTGTTACCCCCAGCTCACACAGACCAGTCACATAGCCAGCTGACAGGGCTAAGAGCTGGCGTGTGGTCAGCAGCCCTGGGCACACCTCAGTGCAGCTGGGTAAGCTCTTAGCTATTGGTCAATACACTTATGGCTGGCTCACAATCAAATACAGACTTTTTTTTTTTGGCATAGTACTCATAATGCACAGCTCTGTAGGACTAGGAATGAGTCTCTTTGAGAAAAACTTACAGGTCAGACTTAAAGGTCAGAGAGGGAGATTTGTAGAAACAAATCCTGTTTCACTTCTGTTCATCACACGGCCATTATGTCTGCACTTGATTTTGGTGATTATACGCATGTCTGCCCCCCACTTTAAAGCCTCTAGACTGTTTAGCACCGTGTATTATATTTCATCATGATAATAAACTACTTACTTACCATTTTATCTTATTAGAAGAGGGCAAATCCTCCTTAACCAACAGAGGTAATTGCACGGTACATTATTTTTCTCCGAGGCTGGATTGGAAAGCATGCTACATTATCCCTGCTCTCTGAATATGTCCCCATGATCAGAGGTCATATAGAGTGATTGTATTGTTGGATCAATGGACATTTAAAATTTAGCTGGAATATTCAAGTTTGCTCAGCTTGGAAAAATAGATTTGACATTGTTGGATTACATTGTATTTGTCTGTAATTGATCTTGTGCATGTATTCCTTTACATCTGCACTATAGCTACGTGCCAAATAGTCATCTTCCTGCAGCGTCACTATCTTTGGTAATTACAGCAGAAACAAACATGAAAGCAAAGTGGGGCTCATGTTGAAAATGCTGTGTTTTCTCATTTTAAGATCCGAACCGCTCTATTACCCACTCGCCTCGTCCCTGCCCATCACACTACCACTTCCTCTCTGTCTGTCTGTCAAATGAAGTAAAAAAAACACCCCCTCAAACGATACTAACACACGGCCAAACATATGGACACACAAATACAAACTAACCCGATGCCCCGCAGCATTTTCATCTGCGGATTCACAGCAGTGAGAAGAGAGACAAATAAAGAGAGAAAGATAGAGATGCATAGCTAGAAGATGTCTTGCTCACAATAACAGGCACCGAGCACTGCTAACTGCACGGAGCCCCCAGCACAGATAAACACAAAATAAAATGCTTCATACACATTTGCAGCCACTAGAGAGAAAAAGAAATGGTTTGAGAACAATTTCACTTGAATGTGGAGAAACCCAGTGAACTCTAACATGCACCACAGACTGATACGCAAGCACATTTATTGGTAATGTATGTAATATTTGATGGAATAGATGTAACATACATATGTGATGCACCACATACCTCAATTAACATATTTCTGTCCATATGTTGGGTTTTGTCAGGATCTGACTAGTATGTTTCCATGATGGTTGTCTTATAGATCCAGATGTGACGATTAACAGAAACTGTCGTTGCTGTAAATTAAAATGTAAACCTGCACAGAAAAGTCTTTTATATTAATAATAAAGCCTTTGGTGTCTTTCAGCTCATGGTTTCAGGTTTTTCATCGTTGCTTCCAGCTGCTTCAGGAAGAGGTTTATATATGTGATACCTCTGTCGTCTCAAGAACTTGTGTTAACCACACAAAACCTATAAAGAAAAACCCTGCAGACATCAAAATGCAGCTGGTTTCAGTGGGAACGTTATGATATACTGACTGTACACTACCTGCAAAGCACCAAATAGGAAATAAACTAGCTACTGAATACAGTGAAATGCTGAGAAGTTAAACAGCCAGATGTCTTTTGTAGGAAATGGTCCAGACCAACATTAGAGCCCAAAGGAAACGCTGGGCGTGCATTTGTTTAGTGGTCAGAAACATGAATCAGAAAAATTGCAGCTGATTTTCCCTGTTTGTTGAGTGTGTAATTTGGTGATGTTTGCCATAACCGCTTTGTAAGATAAATGTTTGTGTTTATAAGCACGTTCTACTGCCCCAAGTGGCCAAAGGAATCAGTTATTCCAGTATTTTCCCTCCCACGATAAAACCCACCACAGCACAGCTGGCTCCAGCCGGCTAGGACTGACTTTGATAGGGCTGTGTCCAATTAGTGGGGGGATGACAGCATTAGTGTGAATGACCTTGTATATCAACAAGTCAAAAACCAGATGTAATGCTGTTTTAGTGCAAAAGAAACAATGAAAACAACCGTACACCTGATCACATTCCTTTTTTTTCTGCCTGTCAAATCATCCTCAAGCACATTTTCGCGTTGCCTTCCTTCCACATGCCGCGTTCGCTTCAAAACATTTCCTCTTTTGATGTACTCTCTCATCAGTAAAGTGGAGCGAGGGAGCTGGGCAAAAGTACATTTTCAATGTGGTGTCTGTTCACAGCTTGTAAATACACTCAACTGCTCGGTGTACGTGTATAACCATCGGCTGGGAAGGTAACAACGGTGTAGATTCCTTTGAGGTTATTATTAGTTTCCCCATTGAAATAAATTCACGCAGAGGGTGTGTTGTATGGTAGCTTGCCTGTGTGTGTCTGAGCTGTGCGAGCATGTCCAGCATCTTAATTGGTGGGGGGGTTATTGCTCATTGTCTTTGAAGGCATCAGAAATGAGAGATGAAAGGGCTTCTTTCACCGATGTCCCCCCGCCCCCTTCCCCCCCCGCGCCCACCCCAGTGACCGCTCTCTACTTTTTCTCCTTCACCATAATCCAATGACGTTCCCATCTTTCTCCCCTTTCCCTCACCTCCCCACACACATTGTCCTGTTCACAGGCACACGCCACACTACTCACTTCTTTAAAGGGAAATGGATTTTGTGGAAGTGACGCTTCAAGCACTTTTGCCACGTTGACTGTCCCATGAGGTTTACGAATGGATAGATCTTTCCAAAGAGCAGGTATAAAGAGAAAAAACCCTCTTTAACACACCCACACACATGGGCACACAGCTAATCTTTTAGTTCTCCATCCAAGCATCCCAACACTGCCTTCAAAGGAGATGTTTACTTACCTTCCTCCCCCACACAAGAAGGTAGGGAAATAGTTGCCCATGTAGAGATAAAATAAAACGATGTGATACAGTTGTGTGGATCGTGTCTGTATTCCTTAAAGTACTCGGTCTGGTGAATCTTGTTTTGGTAAATCACAATTGTGGTTCCGTATGAGATGATATTAGGATGCAGAGCAGGACCAGCACAAAATGGGGCGGTGGGATATATTTGCCGGGCTGATAAGAGGTGTGTTTTTGTGCTTTCTGGCCTTAGTTTTGGTGTGAATGTGCTGTAAATTTCAGGGCGCAACTTCCACATAAAGTCAGCGGAAAGATTATTAAATAAATATGCAAATTCAACCTGGGGGATGTGATTAAAGTGAAGATGCATGAAGTCAAGTTTGTTGTTGAGATGCTGTGACTCCTGTGCATACAACCACTGAGACAAGAAGAGAGGCCGAAAAGAAAAGCCAACGAATCCTGTCAAATTTTGACATCAGTCAGATTACCACAGTCAATAAAAACGGCCTTGCATTGGGCCTGATCAAGCCTTTAGACCTGAACAGGCTGCAGTTACTGGGCTGCTTAATTTGGTGCTACCAAGCATTTAGGTCAATGCACTGGGGTCTGCCAGTAACTCCTCTCTGCCTGCTCTCTGTACAGATGAAACAGTCCCAGCCATTCAATTACTCTGTCAGTTACTCTGGCACAAGGGTAAAGGAGTAAAAGGGCTTGAGGATGGGCCCTCCTCTTCAATCTCTGCCTGACTTCAAGCCGGGTGTCCCGGTTTCATCTGCAACACCGTGAATGTCAGAGAGGAGAAGAGATTAGCACGGTGTCAACCCTGTCTGAGGTTAATGCAGGAGCAGGCCAACCATTTGTAAGCCAAAGGGAGATTAATTACTGTTGGACTTTGTAGGCCTGAGCTGCACCGACTATTTTATTGGTGGGCTTGTTTTCTTTTGTTTGTACTTGTTTTACAGGTTTAGAATCTGGCTTCAGTAGGCACCAGGCCTCACTGCTGAACTCCCTCAGTCGTCCACTAAACCATTTTGTTTCCAAATTAGAAAGTTGCAGGCAATTTTATTTTAGTATTTCATTGGTTTTTCAGATACACAGAGAGGAAAAAAAAATAGAAATTAGAGGCTCAAACCAAAACAAACCCATTGCTTCACAGTCTGCGCTGTAAACCTGTTCTTTATTGTATGCTCGGTTTTACTGAGTAACACTTCCTGTCACTATCCGTTTGTCTTTTATTCATTCATGTATCTAAGGTGAGGTCAGCGATCAGTTTCCCAGATTCAAGCATTCACGTGCCAGGAACCGAGAGTCTGACCGTTCAAAGCTCACCTTTCCCCATAAATTCTGTGTTGAACATTAGGAGTTACTCTGCATTTTGACTCGCTGGTCAGTGGAAAACAGTCCTGCAACTGAACAACCAGCAACGCAAAGCATTTTGTCATACAAGGATAAAAGGTTCAGCAATTTGCATAAGAATGTCTTGCATGTCGTCTATTCTACATTTTTCTTTTTCTTTTTTTTTTTTCTCATCAAACCAGGTTGCCCACAAATTCCAAAGATGTTTAAGTAATTCACAGACCGTGCTAATAAAACAAGACGGAGGTGTAAGAGCACGGCTGCACCAGAGAATTCTGCAAGTGGAGACCTTCTACCATATTAGCTCATTTCTGCTGCTTAATAAAAGACACTCAGTATTCTCAGGGTTTGGGAACACATCCAAATTACAGTGGTACTTGGATAAAATTTGTAATGCTTTGATGGAAAAGTGCAGGGACAGCACGTAGTTGAGAATAAAATGCGGCGGTAACATATGGGATATAAACAGCAATAAATATGGATGTAAATCCTTTTCCCAAAAAAAGTTTTTTTTCTAAGAAAGTTTTGTAAACTATGTATGTAAAAAGTATTATTAGCCCACCTGGACTCACAAAGAGTAAGTAAAACACAGGCTGCAGGAGACCAGGAGAGCATGACCCCACTTTGAGCTCCAAATGGTAATCTGATGTGTTCGTGTAGGCAGCCATGCCATCACCACATCACTAGGTTGCTTCATATAATGATGAACTCAGCTATGTGGCTAAAGTGGTCTACTACCTGCTTTTATTTGCTTTCAGGATTCCATTTCCATTCTATTATTATACAACATTCCATTTGGGTTTATATTTTTATAGAAAAATATGAATAATGGGGCTTTTTTGTCTGCTCCTCTTATTCTGCTCTGTTTGAAACACTTAGTTTTAGCTTCTGTCTCTTTCATGGTCAGGACACAGCAAGCTGACCATCCACCGTGGTGGGCTGTCCATTGGCTGTACTTGACCTAGACCTTTTTTCAGAATTTTGAATAGGTGTCCATCAGCATCAGGCCACTGGTAAAAGAGAATCAGTGCTTGGGAAGAGACCATGCAGTTAATAAAGCCAATTCAACTTGTGCGGGTATTGCGACTTCTTCTTGATTAGAAGCAGTTATAAACTGTTTGTGGTGAGCTCTTCTGCTTTCTCTTCCTTTCACGCAAACACAAAAGGTGCAGTAGTGTCTGCTCGTCACCTCTCTTGTTTGTGGTGTTCTTATTACCACTCGTTGGCCCAGACGACGCCAATGCAGCTCGTCCACTCTGTCCAGATTAGCCAGCTTGCAGTGGGCCAAGCAGAGCAGCCAGTCATGTCACATCCATTTATGAACTGACTATTGTTCAGATGTGGGACTGTTGAGAAGATTTAGGGAGGACAGAGCAAACAGGCGATTTGATTTTTCGTCCCATGTCTTCTACATGTCTATACATTGACATTTTGGTGGTTTATGTCGTTTAATATGGACACCCATCATCTCAAGTTCATATCAAGAAGCTTACAACTAAAATATTTGAAAAGCATAGTATAATATTTTATTATTTATTTGGTATTCTGAATCGCTCTGGATGCTTTGGACTAATTCTGTGTTTGAAATTTTAGACACTGTGATTAAATTTGTCCCTTTTTGACAAGCCACATGGAGGAAGGACATCTTGTTCTGACGTTATCCTGCTTATTTCACCATTCTCCCCCCGTCCTACCTGAGAAACACATACACCTTCCAGGTCCAGCCCTGCAATACCTTGTAAGCAAGTAAGCCTCATATTCTCATTAAACTACTTACCTGTAAATCTATTGGAAACCTACCTTTATGTCCTCTGTAGATCTGGGCTACTGTGCCATCTAGTGAGCCGGAGGAATCTCTGCAAGTTCTCAACACCACATGCATCCTTTTGTTTGTGAACTTTATTCTTATTAAATATTTTACCATTTTTGTCTGGCCATCTTTGCTTCCTTGTTTTTTGACTAACCCTCACAGAAATGGTGTTCACAATCTCTGCACATAAAATTGTTGATGCATATTTTCTATTGCTCATAAATTAAGTTCCCTGTTTCACTGCAGGAGCGCCGTCCATGCAGATTCGATCGGCCAAAGCCTTTAAAGGTCATTTGAAAGACAAGGAGCTAAGCTATGGTGGCAGAGGACGAGGAAATACTGTGTCGAGCAAGAATATATTATCATTCCTGCTGCTGCTATTTAAGAGAAAATACCTCCAACCACCTGACATGAGCTGCAGCTATTACCAAGGGAAATCAAGTGCCAGGGTGCATTACACATCACAGTAACCTCGAGGTGCGACGCATGTTTCTAACACTGAACCTCTAGCGGAGCAAAGATGGTGGTAAGCAATTTGTAGCTCATTGCATGCCGACGTTGTCTGTCTTGTTTTCTTTGCAGGGTTTCTTTAAACTGATCCAACTGTCACACTGCTGAGTCATGTCCCACTGCTGCAGGATAAAAGGTGGAAGATGGAGGAAGCCAATGTACTGAAAGGTTTGCACGGGGAACAGCTCGGAGAAAAAGGCACCACACGGTAGCGAAGGCTCAGGGAGGTGCAATAAGTTGTGCCCTGTCTCCGCAGTGACCCAGTATGATGAGAAAAACACTGCTAACTGGTCACAGATGTGCTCTCTTCCAACTCCTGTCTTGTATACCCACAGGCTCTATCTGCAGCTCTGCAGGTTTATCGTGTTATGACCCATCCTAAATTCAGCAGGTAATTGTTTAAGCTACTGCAGCACCTAGAATAAGCATCACATCAGGTCTACAATCTTCAGTTCAGTCCAAAAATCCATTGTGATTTTTTTTTCTTTGCATTAACACTTGCTAGCGCTCGGCTAAAGCCAGGCTCATTTTCACACAGAATTCTCATTTCTATTAAGTGCGCCAAAGTGGGTTATCTAGAATCAGATACGGCTGTGTGTGAGGCCTGTGTGTGGCTCTAATTAAGGCTCAGTGGGAGCCGTGGCCCTGGAGGGAAGCAAGGTCTCTGAGGTCACACTACAATCACTGACTTCACATGTGGCCTGCCTGCCTTCCGCTGTACCAAAGAGAAATCGGAGCTTCCAGGCAGGTGACTTTATTATCAGCAGCCTAATTGGGAAAACATGCTTTTCATTGGCTGGGTAATGACTGTGAATGGTTTTATAGCTTGTCAAACAACAGGCTATTTTCAATTACCTGCAAACCCAAGTGTTCGAATGCCATGAAATTGAGCAATGGAGTACTTTAAAGAAGGGGGGAGGGACCCTGCTGATGTGCTTGAATCTGTTCATTTGGAAAATGGACCTCTAGAACCGATGGCTGTGTAATCACAACTGAAAGTGTAAAAGCCTGACAACTCCTAGACATACAATAATGACAATAACAAGTACATTTCCATCTGCTTTAGTGCACATTTTCAACCTGAGCATGAAACAATTTTAGGCGGAAAGGTCATAAATTTGCTTAAATCTATTGCAGGAGAAGTGGAAAATTTAGCGTCAGAAAAGAGAGGGTGTGATAAAGGATGACACGAACAAATCTTTCACAACCAACTTCTACAGCTGCTTCTGTTTTGTCTTTTGGCAACAGTGCATTTATTGCTTGTACGACATTTTTATGCAAACATAACTTTCAGCTTGCTTTAATACCACTGAGAATGCACGAATCTAAAAAGGGTTTAAAGCCTGATTAGAGTTTTAGCATGACATTGGACATTGGACGGGACATGTATTCAGCGTTTTTGGCGTCTTTGAAAATGGATTTGGAGCTGAGATTCCAAGTGTTGAGAATGGTGCTTTTTAAATTCACTTTTTCTCTGTATCTTTTGTCTCTGGCTGCTAAGCTTTTCCTCTGTGCCTCTTCCTTCCAGCTCTCTGCCCTTTTTTTCTCCATCCCCACTTTATCACGTCCTCCCTCATTTCTTTCTTTGCTCTGGTCCCTCCATCCACATTACTTCCACCCTTACATGCTGTCACTCTTTCTGTCTGTTGCTCCCACAGTTTACATCCTTTTTTAATAATAGCATAGCAGTGCACGAAGAGAAAAAGCAAGAGAAAGAGAGACAATAAATAAAAACAGAGAGGGAAAAGATTGCACCACCTGACTCTATTTGTGCGACATGGACATGAAAGCCTGCTGCATAGTAGGCAGCCATTGACAGTCCACTCACTACCGGTCCCCCGAACTGAGCTTCATCTCACATCCTCTACCCCTAAAGGCAGTCTGCACCATAGCACTCCTATTTTAACAAACCTGTGTGCATTTAACGATGTGCACAATGGGGTTTAAAATCCATACATTCCCTCTGGACCCTGCAAAAAAGAGCTCACATTGTTTTTCCTTAAAATTCAAGCTTCAAACTTGGATTTGTCCGATTTTTACTCCCATCGCGTTCATACATGTGAGATTTCCGTGCGTTAATGCATCTCATCCTGAGGTAGAGAGAAGTCACTTGGAGAGTATGGTTATAAGGCTGCAGATGGGGGAGACTGCCTTTAGGTCAGTTCTGCCGAGCGAGCACGCTCATTCAATCACTTGGACACAGATCAAGAATGCTGAGAGCCTGTGATTCTTGCCTTGAAATAATTTGCCCTCCCTTCCCATCTCTAAAGAAGGCACATGCGGTACACTGGCACAGTGGAGAATTAGTGTGAGGCAAAAAAAATAAAATAAAATAGGGCAAGGGGTGTTTTTTCTTTCACTTTCAGTGTCACGAGCCATACATAGCTGGAAGAGAACAATGATAAATCCGGCAAGAAAACGGCCTAGCATAAAAAAAAAGAAAAAAAAAAAGTGGAAACAACAAGGGAATTAAAGGGCTGACTCTCTGAGATCGTAATCACAGTAGTGCAGAGCTTGAGGCATTACTGAATGCCATATCTATCATGATAAGATAGCAGGAAAATGATCCAGTAGTGGATTGTAGAATGCAAGTTTGTCCTTGTGTGAGTGTCTTGAATCCCATGTGTGTATAGATGCTAGTTTGCATGTCTTAGTACAATGATTACTTTTTAAACTCTACTGCCGTTAATCAGATGTGCAACATGTGTCATAAATATCTGGATGTTCTCCTTGTGTTTGCGTGGGTTCCCTTTCACAGTTTAATGAATGATGGCCTGTGTGTATGTATGTCTCTCTGTGTTGGCCCTGAGACAGACTGGAGATCTGTCCAGGCTGTACCCTGCCTCTCGCCATATGACAGGTGGGATAAGGCTCCAGCCCCTCAAGACCCTCAACAGTGTAAGCAGTTACGGATGACGGAGGGATGGATGGTCAGTGCCTGTCATATCTGTATGTTGGTGTCATAACTCTTTATTGTCCATCAGTTGTTAATTATCAAGATCAACAGTATTTTGACCAGATCTCCACTGATAAAAAAAGAAAAATTACCTGATATGTTCTGATTTCTTAAATAGGGCTTGAAGGACGGTAAAAGTGATATGTTGAGTGATTTTGTTTTTAAATAACTAATTTTTGCAATTTAACGGTGACTTCGCCGACCTGCTTCATGTGGTTCTGCTTCGGGATGTACATCTATAAACTATGAACATTACTGAACTTCCTGGTTCCCTCATGTGGAGGGTTTCTGGAGGAGCAAACTGACCAAAGAACAACCTCTGCATCATGAGCAATCTGATGCCATCAGGCGAACTGGAAAATTCCTCCAGATGATGTCCTTCGGGGTTTTTTCAACTACAAGTAATAGAAATAGAAATAATCCAATACCTAGCTTCATAGGATGCAAGTTATAAATAGGTAAAGTCAGCAATCATTTGCCGTTTTTAGTTTTTAAACTCATTTCCTTTTCTTTCTAATGTTATTTTGTTGTTATAAATCAGTACAATTGTACAGAATTGCGTACACTCTGTACCAATGACTAGCATGTGGTCCCAGTTCTGAGCAGAGGACATCTTGAAACAGCTATGCTGCATTGAAGGAGGCTCTAATTTATTAGCTACATTTGTGAAAAAGTTAAATTGAAAAATCCAGAGGGCAAAAAGTGAGCAAGGGCGAACTTTGTGAAAAGCTTAATGTGAACTTCCCCGAATTCAAAACGATTCTGCTTAGAGAAACAGTACAATAGCTGATGACTGAGCCTGAACTGAGTCCTCCAAACAGCCTCGTGGATTCCAGCAAGGTATGAAATCTAAAAATGTAACTGAAATTACAAACAATTTTTGGAATGAGGCCTGAAAATTGACGCATTCCTTTTGATTACATGTTGTTACGGGGGGCTCTACTGTTTTGACAACAGCTGGCGGGTCAGTGTGGTTTTTGAGGCTGTGACATCTCTAAAGGTGTGTAAAGGTGTCACGCTGGGCTACAGGTCAAGTAGAGCAATGACAGTGAGCTTTTCTGTGTACTCCACCTGCATGATTACCTGTGATTGCTGGGAAATTACCGTGCAAAGACCATGCCATCACAAACCCCTTTTAGCAATCTGAGGCCGTGTGCCACATCGTCTGTTTCTGAAATGGGTTGTGAATTATACGCTCAAATGTGGAATATGTGGTGGCAGAAACACTTAGAACACAGCGTGTGAAAAGGTCAGAAAAGAGGTGAGATAAAGCAAGAGAAATGAAAAAAAAAAGGGTTTTATAAGGATCGTTCCTGTTAATGGATGCAAATTACATCCTGCTGCTTGGAATGTTTAAAAAGAAAATACACGAAAATGCAAAAAAAAAAAAAAAAAAAAAAAGCGCTGCAGCTTGTTTAAAGAGCTACTTTTAGCTGCTAGTGCCTCCGTGCTTTTATTACATCTGTAAACAGGAAGCACATGTTCACTTGAAACATTTTTTTGCTTGTTTGTTTCGTTTGTTTGTGGGTGTTTTTATTTTTATTCCTGCTGATATCGTACGCGTTTGCTGTGGTTCTAGGTTTACTTTGTTGTTGCTGCAACTGCTGCCATTTCTGATTTAAGTTAGTCATGATTGCTTCTCTTTACTGTCGACAATCGGTGCCCTGACATCCCACCACTCATAACGGCTCACAACTTCAGCCTGTTTATACTTCAAAACCTATTAGCCAGCCCAGAGTCACAAGAGGTCATGCTTTCCCCCACAGTGCACTGAATCTGCTATCTCAGGCTTATTTTGCTTCTGTGCAGCCATGTCCAGTCTTGCATAAGCACACTACATAGATGCACAGATTCACACATAATCGCAGACACACATACACCAGGCGAACTCCAGGGGATAGGATATGAAGCTGTAATGTATTACCCCTGCTGGCATGGCCTTTTCACACAAGCTGTTGTGGGTCTCTTATCGCCCACGCGTCTTTCATGTGCAGTGGCGTTATATCCACACTGAATGGCTGCTATGTAACTATACATCAGAAGAAACTCTATGGTCTCTATAGGGGCGTCTTTGTGGACGGAGAGGCAAACAGGTCGAGGGCTCGTCTCTCCGCCTGGTGAATCTAGAAGGTGAATCAAGATGGAATGCGAGGATGTTGAGGAATTGAAGGTGAAGAGTGAGAGGCGGCGTTTGATGGGTGTTATTAAACTTGCCTGATCACGTGAGGGAATAACTGCACTGCATGGCTACTTATTATATTCTCATACTGTATCGGTAACAAATTGCACTGTCGCACAATGCAGAGGTAGCAGGCAACTTGTTATAAATATTTATACACTCCCAAAATAAAAGCACCAAAAAACTACTTTGAGGAAGGTAAGACTTAGAAACGCTAGACGTTTCTCAATGTAAATTTCCAAAGAATTTGGGAATTTTATCATATACGACCCCTTTTTTAATCAATATGAAAACATTCAAAGAATCCACAGAAATCTCTGTATGCAAGGGACAAAAGCAATATCGCAATGGTCTTCAGGCCCTCAGGAAGCTGGATTGGCTTTTTCTTCCACATCTGTAAAATACACAATTATTTAACAGCAGGTTTTTTTTTCCATCCAGATGCGATTTAGCATTACACTAAACTAGACTACAGTCTGCACATATTACAAGATCATGGCTCAGCAGTAAAAAAAAAGTCCCTTTGCTAAACTGACCTGACTGCAGTCAAGACCTGTCATGCTTTGAAAACATTTGGAGCATTATGAGGCAAATAAAAAGGGGATAAACAAGGTCCTGAGCAGCTGAAATCCTACGTCATGCAAAATGGGAACTTTCAACATTTGATATTATTAGTTTTCTGTATTTAGCATCACAAATAGCTTTAAAAAAAAGTTCAAAATTATTGCATTCTATTTTTATTTACATTTTACGCAATGTCCCAACTTTTCTGCAAACGAGAGTGTTTGTAGAGTGTCAGGAACTTTCAATTGTCTGATTACTGTGTAACTTCACTGCAAAATAATACAAGCAGCCGATGAGGATGCAGTGCAGATGAGTTAGCAGCAGATGACAATAAATTGTTTTAATAGACAATACGGTGTAGAACTTGAGGAAAGCTGTTATTAGCCTCCACCACCCCTTTGTTTTCTTGCCACAAGTACATTTTTGTAAAGTTAAATCTAGATTTGGGGTTCAGTGCCCAAGGACACTTTAGAACATAGCAAGTAGACACCAGAGGTTAAACCACTGACCATGGGGTCCATGGACGACTGTCCTAACAACTGAGGTAGAGCCTATTAAGTTCTTCACTGAAAACTGGATGTCAGTTTACTTTTTTCTACTAATGTAATCACTAATAATTTCATTAATGAATAAAGTTATGACCTGGCAGAATTACAAGAACAGCAGAATTACAGCACTGCATAACTGCTGGATCTGTGAAGCTTCTAAAGCTGTTGCTACCTTCAAAACTAAAGCATTTGGAGGAAAGCTTATTGACAAATATATTGCTAGATTTCCTGAACAAAATGCCATCAGGGGACACTGTCATATAGCAGACAGCAGAATTTATTTAGTTGACACACTTGACTTTTACAAGAATTTCTTATAATACTGGCCTTCACAGGAGTGACATGCCCGCCAAAGATGTGGAGGACGCCAAAGACCTAACAGATATTTCAGTGTTGGTGGACAGAGAGGGAAAAAGAGACCAGTCTCCCACTGGAAAGCATTTTTCTAGTGGTAGAGTGCTACTTTTGTTGTAATCTAATTTGTAGTGAATCTCACAATTACTATGTGTTAACTTCCTCGTGAGTACTCCCCGAAGAGTGCTATGAAAATTGTGAACCGCAATCTAGTTAATAACAGCTAAAATAATAAAAAGCATGTGTTCTGTCACGACAAAATGTACTCTAAGTCAGAAGTATTATTATATTATTTAGAGATAGCTGTATTCAAAAGAATCGAAATATCTGCAACTAGTACAGTCGACCAAAGTGCACCAAAGAAAAATTCCATTCAACACCTCTAACATAAACCAAAAGGTCAGTTTCAATGTCCCCTCGATACCGAATTTGAAATAAATAAATATGGCTCTAAATGTAAAACAAAACTGGAAATAAATATTGCACCAAAAGTTACCTGTGTGAGTGCAGACAGATCTAGAGAAAAGATGTGTTGCTCTGGCAACATGATCCCAAAACTCAGTGTCCTAGATGCTGACTATGACAACATCTTGAAAAAATACAAGATAACTTTGAAGTGACAGTGTTTCACATTGCAGACATGCAACTGACACTGCACTTGATGGTAGTCGTCATGGTAACAGGCTAGTGCCAGACCTTCCTCATTCATCAGACAGTTTCCTGTGGTTCTTGTGTAGTGATCAAGTGTCATATCTTTGGCTGCCAAGGGGCACTTGATCTCACATATCCCACAACAGTGACAACTGACCGCTTCGTCTGGGGAGGTTGCAACACGGGGGCAACTTGATATTAGTGTCTCTCGCATCATCCTGCTTTGCCATCCACAGTTTTTTGCTAGTACCTACTTTCTGCCTTCTCCATTTTGCATATGTGGCATTGAAATACCAGCTGGGGAAATGGTGCCACGAGCTCCTTTGGCGTTGCAGCGGGAACGGCTTGGTCGTACTCTGAGTCTTGGCAGAAAATAAAGAGCTGCAATCAAGCATTTTTGTCAGACTAAGACACAGAAAGGATGATTCAACTTTGAACCCCTGTGAGTCAGAAAAAGAGCAGAGTGGTTGCTCCCTGTGGCAGCGAACTGTGTAGTGTAGTTAAGATAGAATTCCTCATCTCACAGAGCTGAATGCTTTTAATATCCCTTGCCAGTGCTTCACTGAAAACAATAGTTATGCTTGGCTTCCCTCTCTGGAGAAACTCTCTCCATCATCTTGTTTTGCATCAACTTCTCTCTTTTTTTTTTTTTTTCTGTTTAGTGGAGAGGTACGTTTTAAAAATAGAAATTGTTGCCATATTTAAAATTAGAGGTGCTTTTGCATGCTGATAATTTGATGTCACCTCTCCGGAATTCTTCCCAACACCTGTTAAAATGTATGTGTAAACTAGGAAGAAGGTGGGTTTAAACGATCTCTGCAGGGATCAAACACTGGGAGTTGTCAACTAAAAGTGAGACTGTGTGTCCCCTTTGTTTATGTGATATGACAGGGATACACACCTCCACTTACACTTAGAGTGCTCACTCCCATTATTTGTGTGTGGAATTACTGTAAAATAATCTTGATGTGGAATGACATCACACAATGACATTTAAAAGACTCAGCTGGTCCCACAACCTCCACAATTTATTGCCAGATTAAGACTAATAGGAGACGGCTAATGCGAAAGCCTCATAGTTCAAATCAAAATCTTTTTTTTTTTTTTTTCCCAATAGCTGGCTGATGATCTTCAAGTGGCCATCTGTGTCTTTTTTTTGTCCTTTCAGTGTAAAGGTTGTAAAGTGAGTAGGATGTTATTTATTTAGCACGTACTTTTCTGCGGTTGAAACTCATATCTGAAATTGGTTGTGTTTTCTATATTTGTAGCTCATTGCTTGGTTGTAGTTTGCGTTTCCAGAAAGTTTTTGTTTTTGAATTGTTATATACTGTTATATATATTAAATTGTTATATAAATTAAAGCTCTCAGACAACTATTGGCGAACTGAGCACACGTATATTAGAAATAATATTATTAGTGTTCTCAGTTGGGTTTTGGTAAAAAGTTATTCAGGTGACATTTACGTGTGTAATCCAAGTAATTAATTCATGTGAGTTCAGTGTCATAGCAAACAAGGACAGCAAGTGTGTATAAGTGGTGTGGGGAGTGAGGTCTTCAAGGACCACTTGTTTTGCATTTCCAACGACATCCCTGGATGCATGATTATTATGTGGTTTTGAATTAATGGCCATAAATAATAACCAAATCGTATCAGTGAATCTGAAACACAACTTAGCATTGCAATTAGTGCTGTAACGATGGGCTTTTCCCAGCATCTCTAAACACAAGGATACCCCCCGTGTGTACATTAGGGAAAACCTTTAAATGACCCACCCTCTCTCACCTGTCTTTCAGCCTGGTGAGCCTGCGCTGAAAAGACACCGGAGTAATAATCCAAGACTCTTTTGACTCCAAATTGTTCTAGTTTTCCACGAACTAATCACTTTTGATCTCAGTCCCACACATCCACACACCTGGGAGCTGCCCGGTGCAGCCTGGCATACTGGCTACCGAGCAGTTGAAGGTTAAGCGCCTTGCTCAAGGGTATCATTGTAGTGTTTATGAGCTTTTTCCCTTTTCCCCAGCCAGAGTTCAGTCATTTGGGGACGGCATGAGCAACGTCTGCCTCAGATAGAAGATGCCCTCGAACATGCTAAATTTAGGTTGATGATGAATGTCGAAATGCATTCATTCAATATTTGAGCAGGTTAGTTAAAAATACATGTCACATAGCTTTTCTGCATTCGTGTAAGCAGACATGTTTCTTTATTGCTTCCTCAGTGCTGATGATTGACGGATCTGACTATGGTTTTAATAACGGGAAAGACATGTTTGTATGCCAGGAATCCTATCTAAGTGACATAATGCAATCTGCACTTGACCTCTCCTATTAAACCTGTCTCTTATGAGACATCAAAGAATATGAATTTTAAATAGCTATTATCCTCACATTAAACCCGGGTTTATGACACTTGCAATCAAGTGCTTTTTGAATGTGTTATTTCAATATTTTGAAGGTAAGCTTACATTTGCATGTAAGTAAACAGTAAAAACAAGGAAGGGCACAGGCTGAAGTCAAAGCCTAAACACTTCATTTATCTTTCCCAACAAGGTCTATTTGTAGTCGCGCTCACACACATGACTGGAAATTCAAACGCGCACGTGATTGCTCCTACGTTCATTTTGTCTGGGAAACAGACACAGAAAACATTTAGACACACACACACACACACACGTTTGGCCACTCGAAACAGCACACTGTGCAGAGCCCAAGCCTTGCTGTCTCTATAATACACACAGCAGAGAAGGGGGAGAAGGAGAATAAAAGCAATGTGCAGTGAATTCCAATACTACACTACAGATCCCTTTCTTCCAGACACATGACATTTACTCAGTTATCAGAGCTGTCAAAACAAGTGTTTTCTCCACTCTGCAAAGCTCAGTGGGTGATGGTTTTTGAGGACAAACGTGGAATGGCAGGAAGAGGGGGGGGGGGGGGGGGGTTTAAATGGAGAAAAGGGAGATAAGTTGAGCCCAGAGTGGTGATCTAGGCAGCTGAGAGAAGTTGGAATATAAGAAAAGACGGCATGTGCTCTGACAGAGGAGCTATTATGTAAACTGCACAGCACCAAAAACCCAAAGGTGAGCCTCTGTGTTCCTTCCATCGTCTTTCCATTCACCGCTCTCATACCACACCCATCTAAAATTACCTCCACTCTGACCATCACACGATAGGTTCTCTATCGTAAGCCTTCTCTGAACCGAGGCTGATCACAGACTGCCTCACTGTGGACACATCCAGCCCTGGAGGCATGCCCCGGGGGAGGAGAGGCCTCTGGATTCCCAGTGCAGAGCGGAGTGATTTAGCTGCTCCTCTGATGATATAGCTCAGTATTCTCTGTTCCCATCAGGGTGTGATGATGGGCGCGCAGGCAGATTGTATTTGCATTAACACACTGCTGCCAGCGAGCGTGGATGGACGCTATCTGATGCTGCAACAGTAAATGCACAGTGGTGCCTGAGAAGCCTGTTGAATATAATTCCGAGTTGTGAGGCCACAGGCCGTCCCCAGAGCTAGATGGAAGTGTTTAATCACACGGCCGAGCTCCGAAAGCTGCCCCTTCATTATATCTTGTTGCCAAGCCCCTGCTGCATCGTGACTAATATCACTGGCGGATGTGGATACGTTTGGTACTGCAAGTAGTCTTTCAATGCACCTTCAAAAGCGTTATCATTATGTTGCCAATTCCTGACTGTGGCTGCCTTAACAACCTGTAACACTGTATTCATTTTCCAATCTTTCTCTTGGACAACCTCCATTGCTCCCTCATTACCATACATTGATCAGAATAAAGGACTCGGCTCTGAGTTGCTCTGGGCTGCACGGTCCCACAACATCCACCTACTGCCTCATTAAACTACTATTCATAATCCCTGTGGCCTTTATTGCTAAATTCATTCCCTCTGTGTTTTTTGGTAAAATACCTCCTATTACAGAGCACTTGAACAAGTTAATACGTGAAGCAAATGTGATTTCCTTTGCTAGAAATGGATGTAATAGCGTTGTTTCTTTCAGCGTAGCCTGTTTATGGCACATTCGGAACTTGAAGCCCATCGTATAACATTCTGCAGCCCAGGAGAAGACATGTTGTTGCCAGAATGTCAGCACATGGAATAAGTTCTACACTGCAGATCCATTCTTCTTCTTCTCTTTATCTTGTTTCTTTTTTTTCCAGTTTGCTCACTTGTTTTTTCTATTTGTTTAATTGATAATGCATAATTTTAAATAATTATAATAATTTCATTTTATTTGTAAAGCACTAATATTGGTCTCAAAGTGCGACACAAGCAGATTAGAAGCAAGAATAAAACATTTTTAAAAAACACGTAATGCATAGAAACATAAAATAGGTAACGATCACATTGTTTATTAAAGTACTTTTTTTTGGTTATCCTTTCGATTTATCCCGTGAGTTCAGGGTCGCCGCATGTTGAGTTGGCACAGTTTTTACACCGGATGCCCTTCCTGACGCGACCTTCCCCAATTTCTACCGGGCTTGGGACCGTCACTGCACAGCTGGGGACGGGAATGGGCTGTTTCGGTGTCTTGCCCAGAGACACGTCAACATATAGCCGGGACTGGCGATGGAACCCTTGACCCTGTGGTCTGTGGTCGACTGCCATTACCAACTGAATTAAAGCCGCTCCATTTATTTATTAAAGTGCACTGGAAGCAAATTTGCCAGGGAGGAGTCTGAAGCTGCAAATCTAGTGGCTCAACTGTTGCCGTGACTCTCAGCAATACAAAGAGCTTCTTCAGGCCTCCATATTTCTCTCTCTCTCTCGCTCTCTCTCTGTCGCTCACTCCATATATTCCTCCATTGTGTTCTCTGAGGAGACCTCTCATGTTTCTGCACTGGCCTATTAGACTGTACATCCAGCCAATGTCACATTAAAATCCCTACAACCCTGTGCTTTAGGATTCCGATAAAGTTCCTTCTTTTTCACTGAATAGTTTGATCCATCTCAGACAGCACACACTACATTAATATTCACCCACAGATCAGAGACTAAAGAGCCCCAGACCCATGTGCTGTACTGACTGGTGTGTCAGCTGCACATCATCCATAGAGAGAGGGTAAGAAGAGAAGGGGAAGAGGATGAGGCGGGGATACTCAAAAACATTATAACACTGCATGAATTTTTCATCTGCTAGCAGCTGTTTTCATAACCTTTTCTTAGGGCAGACACTGTGGTCTCCGTAGTGCCAGAGAGTCATTGGCACCTCAAGCTTGGCAGCCACGGGAATCTGAAGAAGCACCAAAAAGAGGAAGAGGGGGGGGGGGGGGGGGGGGGGGGGGTCATTGGCCACGGTGGCCAGCTGCAGAGGGGAGCGGGTAGTGGTGAATGTGTTGGTCTCTTGGGTGTTTGGTCATGTTTGAACAGACAACTGACACATGTGTTGGGATGAATGAATGCTTCTGGCAGGTTTCCTTCATATGGAGTCAGGCAAGAGACAGGAGGCTTATCCCTGGAGAAACTGCCCATCCCTCTGTGCCAATTTGGGTCCTGCTGCTGGTGCACGATGGGAAAGAAAATATCCTTCCCTCCATTTTTTTTCTCCTTTCCTCCCCTGTGAAAGCACCCTGACCTGAATACAAATCCAGTTGAATAATACTCACTCTGACATTGAGGGCAGACACGATGTTTTGAGTATTCATCATCTTAAACCCTCCACCCCGCCCCCACTCCCCCATCTCTTGCCCCTTCAAGGTGAGACTTTGGGTGTGAGGACTGCAGCATCATGCTCTGACTTTGCGATCCGAGTGAGAAAGCACAAGCCAAAAATAAAAAAAAAATGAAATGAACGGGGGGGGGGGGGGGGGGGAGAAGCACTGCGAGGAGAGAGAAAGAGAAGGAGAGAAAAAAAACAAGCAAATGTGACTGCGTAGTTGAGAGCTGCAGCCCCAGATTCACTATCATTCTGGGAATCACAACACTTTTTAATAATTCAGGATGAATAGAGGAGAGAAATTCTGCAGCAAGTAAGGAAGCCAAGGAAATGACAGGGAGGAAAGGAATCCAGCTACATACAAAATGTCTCAGTGTGGAGAGGTGTGCGGATGACGGCTATAGGGTTGAACTATATGGCAGCGTATAGAGAATTTCTCCAGCATAGACAATTGCTTCTTGTTGCTGACGACCTTGGCTCGCTCGCGTAGTCGCTTCCACTGTGATAACTTCATTTCATATACAGCTACACGAATTCTTTCACTGGCTCGCCAAGTTAAAGATTTACTATCACTTTCACTTTCTGCGGGTGGTAGACCACCTTCTGCACGGACCCGAGTACGAAACACGATGAGAGTTTAGCACAATTATGCGCTTCGATTTTTCAATTTGCAAAAGCACCTGTCTGGTGTCTCACACAATACTTTCCTTACATTGTAATTGGATTTTGTCTCAAATAATTCAGTTCATTTGGTTGTTCCACTTCTCCCAACCCTGGCCCTACCCCGATCTTGTTATTTTCCACTGTTCTTAATTTCTTACCAGTGGCAACAAGGTAGTGAGCAAAAGAAAAAAGAAAAAAAAAACACTTTCCAATTAGCTGGAGCCCTTGTGAGTTTGCCACTCTTGCTAACAATTCCAATTTACATTAATTATTCATTTTGAGGCCACAAACAATGTTGTCCCTGCCAGAAGAGCTCAAAAGAGAGGAAGTGCTGCGGCGAGATCTAATCGCTTTTGTTGACGCTGTTCTGTTTCAAATACCACCACTTAGCATGTCTGTTTTTTTTTTTTTGACTGTTTCATGTGTATTGGCATTATTTTGAAATTTATTATTTATCGTCTCTTCAAAAATGACTTTCAATGTGTGTAAAAATGTTGGTGTCTGTCCGCAGATTGTTTTTGTTGCACGGGGGTAGCATTTTTGTGTGACCTCTGTTACCTAGTACGTCCTGCTTTTAAAATGAAACGGTGCCAGTCATCTCACATTCTCGGCAAGATGCGGCGGATCAGACAGAAAATACCTCGGACCCATTGTTCATGTTTCTATCTCCTTTCAACAATACCATGCTTATTGTTGTGACTGGAGATTAGCTGGAGCTCTGTGAGTGTTTACAGGGCTGCAGGTGCTGAGCATGCTGAGCTGCAGGGTCACAGGACTGGTGCTGAGAGGTCACAGCCTTTATGTTCAGACACACTGTTCAGGGAACATCAATTTCTTCTGCCCAGCCTAAGTCTAAACACAAATACTAACACACACACACGCATGCACGCACACACACACTCTCTTATTAATCATAAAACAAATAATAGGGAGAAAGTTGGAAATACACACAGCAGGATGCAGCTTGACTGCAGGCAGTGAGAACAGACCTGGCTGTGAGTCAACACCAACCCAGACAGATGTTGCCTACTTGTTGCGTCTCAAGACAGGAGGTTAATTTGCACAAACAGAAGAGGTCCATTACTTATTTATACCAAAAAACTGAGATTTCCTGGGATACGGACTTTTAAATTATTCTGATAATTTCAGGCCTTGTTTAGTTTACTTTCAAGTTCAGGCTCTAATTATATTTAATACTTAAGCATTTGATATAATAGTCATATCTGAAAAAGAGCACGAATTGTTACTAAAACAAGCAAAAGCATTTTATGATTTATTAATATGTTTTGAATTTATTTAAGTTCTTTATTCTTGTCCATTCCTCCTTAATATACATATTATATTATGTGTTTATTCAACAGCCTACAGTTTATTATTAACTCTTACTCTATTCTAGATGCTGTCTTTTAGTATATAAGCTTTGACATCTGCAGTGTCTCACGTTTTGCTGCCATGTCAATCTTCAACTATTGTCATTTCTGAAAAGTTTTTCTTTATTACTGAAGTGTTTGCGAAGACAGAGGTAGTGAACTCCACTGATCACCTGCCAGGTTAGATCACCCAATAATCAAGGCTCCTTTGTCCCAGAGGTTTTTGTACAATCATGCATATTGTCTGGTGTGGCTCACCACAGTGATGCGGCGACCTGGCGACCCCGCCGAAGCTGGAACGTCCTAATATGGCTAGCCATCAATCAGCACAGTTTTCACGTAAAATTTGACCTTTGTGTTGAGTTGTCAAAAGGAGCAACGATCAAATCTTTGAATATATCAAAATGCTTCTGTTGACTCTTCCGCAACTGACAAACCACCTCGTACAAGCAGCAAAGGGAGATTCGTTTCGTTTCACTGAAAGTTGCGTGTCACAAACTACTGCTTGGACCAGTTTGGTGGCGGCAGAAACAAAACAAAACTTCATAGTACTAACTGTTTTGTTTCTCACATGTGTGATGATAATATCACATTCTTCCGGAGGACTATGTGGGCCATGATGAGTAGATGAGTAGTGTATAGAGAGAGAAAGCTACAGCCTTTTAGTTCTATAGAAGTGGTTGCACCTGCTAAGTGGGAGGCAGAGAGCTGAAGAGGGCTCATACATACACGGATGTAACAACAATGGTGTGAATCTCCTACAGAGACGGTGTTTGTGTGTGTGTGTGTCTGTGTGTGTGTGTGTGTGTGTACACCTGCAGCCAGTTCGGCCCAGCTGCACCCACACAGCGCCAAGAGCTATTCTGATCAGCAGGATAATAGTGCCATCATCGCATGGTTTCATAAGCTGAGGTACTCCATGCTGAGGAACTGTATACATTCTAGACAGAGTCGAACCTGCACGGTGTGTGAATGTGTATGGACAGGTATGTGTGTGTGTGTCCGTGTATGTGCATGGGCGATGGGGTCTGCTGCGAGGAGCACTGACAGATTGGGCTGTGGGCGAGCCTTCCTCTCACTGCCACATCGTGTAGCTTGTACTGTGTGGAGACTCTGGGACAAGGATGATGTTTAGATCGTGAAGAAGGTGTGAAATTAAAAAAAAAAATCAACGCAGCTTGCCGAAATGCTGTCCTTACGAGGGAAGGGAGGGGGCCATCCTGTTTCAGTGTTTGAATCCTGTTTGAAGCCCCATCGTGTACCTTTATACCAAGAAATAGTTGGAAATGACATATACAATTGTCTTTTTAGCCACTAGATAAAACTATTAAATGGCTTGGCATATTTTCTCAAGTGATAACACCTTTATCTCAGTGCCACTATTAACAAGGAAGGTTTTGTGCATGTGAAATATATAGGTTGATGCTCTTGTTGCAAAAGCCTGATCTGCACTGGTCCATGGAAAATAAAATCCCTTTTGGAGGTCAATGGTCTTTTCATGTCAGCAACACACACTGTATTACCCCAGATGTGATTACAGCCCATCTCCTTTTCCCTGCTTCCTCTCCTTCCTTCTCCACTTGCACTCTCTCATTTTAACCCCCTCTCCATAACAACAAGTCTTTGCACTTGCTCGTGTTTTTATTTCATCGTTGATAATGTCATTGAATCTATTACCGTCCCTTTGACCAGTGCAGCAGGCAGCCGGCCTCTCTGAATGTTAAGAGATGCTGTGAAGAGACACTGTTTAACACCGCTTCCATGCAGGCAGGCATCTATCTTGCACCTGTTCGGTTTACTTTGTGGTCTCTCAAGGAGAATGGTAAATTCCCTTGAGAGCACAAAACTAATATGTAAAGGGATGCAAGCGGAGTAAACAACGCAGCCTGCCAAGCTTGGCCACATAAAGCAAGTCGACAACGTACTGTTGGGGCAACGTGGCCAAGGTTTCCGTTTGTTATCTCTACGGTTTGGAAGTTGAAGCCTCAGATTTGTTGACTGTCTAAATCAGTAGTTACAGGAGGGCTCTGTCCGGAAGGTGACTCCAGAGGATGCTGTGTGCTGGGCAACCTAACTCACAGTGACTGTTAACCTCCCCATCCATCCGTGGAGAGAGCAGCCGTGACACAAAAAAACCTGCTTCTTCCATTAGAGCCCTGACAGAGCCTAATGCCTGTCCTCGCGCTTGCTGCCTCTCTCTTTGGCCCTGGATCTCTCTGTTACAATAATGAAGTCCTCTGCCTCCTTCTGACGCTATGAAGTGAGCAACTAAACAAGTCTTTAATAATACTTTTTTGTTACCTTCTCCTCGGTGCCTCTTTGTTTTCCCTTGATACCCTGGTGTTTGAGGGATGAGGGGATTTCATGTTGGCAAACGTGTGAATTAGCACACAGACACATAGGGATGAAAGACCAACTCTTTATTATGGCCTAAACACATGAGCACTCTTCTGGGGATAGCGATGTGTAAATGAGCGCCACACACCAAGAGCTGTTCTTTCTGGGCTGTTGTTTTGCACTTTTAAATAATTGACAAGGCTGTGCTGGAGAAGACAGGGACAAATCTGCTGAGTTAATGTCCCAGCCAGAGGAGTTTTACCACCAAATGCTATCAATCCCTCCTACATAGAATTGTTACCACCATGGCAGTTCATAAATCTTATGTAACCCCAGCTCAGCGATATAACAAGTCACTATTCCGCCTGTGTGTTCTGTTTATTGTTTCGCTGGAGAGCTGGCAGCGGATGACATCTGCTATATTTACCCTCTAGATTACGTTCCATTTCCAAACAACACTTTAACGTCAGGCAGGTCTCTGCATCAGGGCCGGGGACATATTAGCGTGATTGCTGAGGGCAAACTGTAGGCTGTTTCCAGCCATCTGGGGAATAAAGAGACTTGTAGTTTTAGTAAGAGCTGGAGCTGTCACACATGGCTACAGCAGTGATCTTATACTGTACCGGGGTGTTGGGGCAGAGGCACAGCAGTGTTCACTGTCAGACTGTGGCATCACTGTGTTCCCTTGGCCTCCCATGGGAATTGAGCAGTGTGTGATTGAGGCCTTGACTGGGAGCAGCAGCTACAAGACACAAGATACATGGTAGTGACTGTCTATTAGCCTGGAGTTTTTATTTATATATATATATATTTATTTATGTTTGCTTCTTTTCTCTTTTTTGACTGCAGGCAAGGCAGGATGCAGCTTTCTCTTCAAGGTCCTTTGCCAGGCACAGCAGATGGGAGGAAACCTCTCTTTGGAATAAAAACAGCTCTGAGCTTTCCCCTTTTGCTTGCCATAAAACATTTTTCTTTTTTTTTATGTTTTAAAAAAAAAAAAATCCAGCACTGCCAAAGGATAAAAATTCATATCTGATGGTGTTTTCATACAAATGATCTTTCTCCGACTTTGGACCACACTGCTGTGACATCTGTCCCTTTGTTGTTCCAAACTGATGGCCAAAAACAAGATGACCCAACATTCAGAGAGTAGCTTTGCTTTCCAAGCAGTTTCATCTTTAACAGAAAGGCACCTGGATTTTAACCTTAGCAACATGCGAGGGAGAGTACTTCATTAGGATGCGCCACTGAAACCCTGCAGGATCAAGGTGATTGGAATGTAAAACAACCCGCTACAGCTTTCAGTACTCCTCACTACTGTCTCCACTCCCCCATCCTAAAGCAGGGTCTCCCTAGCCACACCTCTTGCTAACTAAAAAAATAAAAAAAGGCAATGCAACCTTTCCATGGATGTAAGAGGAACATAACAACAAACATTGGCATTTCAAAGTTATAGTTTTTTTGAATGTTATCCCCTTTTCTTAATTTTTGTATAAACACGCAGTTTCCCAAATTCTACCCATCCATCCATTGTCTTTAACCAGCTTTCTAAGGGAAAGAGACGGAGTACACCCTGGACAGGCCAACACAGAGAGACATACACAGACAGACAACCATTCACACTCAAATTCATACCTACAGGGAATTTAGAGTCACCAATTAACCTAGCATGAATGTCTTTGGACTTTGGGAGGAAGAAAACCCATGGGGAGAACATGTGAAGTCCACACTAAAATGCCACAGCTGGCAGGTGGATTCGAGCTGGGGACCTTCTAACTGTGAGGCCGCAGTGCTAACCGCAGTGATGCCAAGTTATCTGAATTGTAGGTCCTGAAAGAACACACTACACGACCTACTACACCTGCACACTGCTTATTAAATACAGGAGACACAAATGGGTGTGACCACCTTTAACCACAGCTAAACATTTCTAAGAGCTGTTCATTAGGTCTGTTCATCAGCTTGGACGAATTTTAGCTGATTACAGAACGGCTTCAACTCAAAAACATTTCTATATAATTAAGCTCAGGACTTTGACTCTGTCATTCAAAAACATAGCATTTCATCCCCTTTAACTATTTTTTTGGTAGAACCACTTATGTGTTTGCGTTCTTTGTCTTACCACATTATGAACTTTCCTGGTGAACTTAAGTTAACAGATTGACACTTTGACATTTTCCTGTAGACTTGTCCAACTCAGAATTCTCAGCGCCATTAATGGGCAAAGTGTCCTGGTCCAGAGGCAGCAAAGCAGGCCCGAATCATGATACTGCCACCACCGTGTTTTACAATTAAACTTCCTGTGCTAGAATGCAATGTTTTGGAGACTAGTGGTTTCACTGCAACTTTGTGCGAGACCACCATTGTTGTTCACTGTTCTCATGATAGAGGACTTTTACCCACAGCAAGAGATGCCTCTTGTCTCCTGGACATTACCCCGGGATTCCTTTTGACCTCCCAGACCATTACATGCCTAGTGGGCATCAATAGCTCTTTTCTAAGGTCTTAACAAATCTCCTTTGTTTAAGCCATGCCATACATCTACAAACCTGCGTTGACAAGATGAGATATATACTGTTAATGTAAGATTGGATCATTGTTCTCAGTTTGAAGGAACAAGTGTATTTTTGTCCGATTTGTTTAATTAGGTTTCCTTTATTTACTTTTAGGGCTTCAGTAAAAAAATGATTCAAACTGTACTTTTAAAGTTTTACGCACCATATGTCACAAGTGGCGTGTCATTTGAGTCTCGCCAAGGCTGTGTAGTCTTCACCACGTACTGGAATAATTAACACGCTTATCTCGGGCACACAAAACAGCACCTTGCACCTCCATTGTGAGCTTGATGCCCAGTGTTTATGATTCAAGGTCTTAATGGCTCCAATGGTTGAGGGCCAATGCTGAAGAGCAATGTTGGTTAGAGAAGCAAAACAGACAAATGTCAAGGACTTCACCCTCATTCAGAGCACAGAAATACATAAGCACAGAGTCTGAGAGAGGTTCTTTTTGCACCAAAAATAGAATTCAATTTATTGAAGGTAGACTACTAACACAGAAGGACGTGTTTTACTCAGATTTAGCAAGATGTGGAAGAACTATAGAGGGTAAATTGAAACTGGTAATTCCAACCCATTCTTATCCCCATTGTACAAGCCTTAATAAGGTCAAAACATGATTCCGCCACAATAAATGACTGAATTTAAGACAATTCTAAGACAATTGTGAAGGATTTGCATATAAAAAGATGTGTGATTGTGAAAAAGACCTTGGCCTGTATTCTATAATTACTACAGCTACATTTGTCTCTCATGCCTGCCTTTTTAATAATACCCATCCACTGCTCTTTTCAACTATCTTTCGGATTCTAAAGTAAATCCTCTTGTCTTCATCGGGCTGTTATATGAGACGACATCTGGTGCCAGCCCGTATCTCGTGAATTCACTTTTGTAATATGTTATGCAATGACATCATTCTGATTTCAGTGATCAGTTAAATGCACAGCAATCCTCCAAATGTGATAAATGTAATGAAAAGTCTAAAATAACTTTACTCAATGGGGAATTTTGCTTATCCACACCCAATCCCAACATACAACGGAAGCCTACAATTACCCTGATCTGTCAACAGTTGGTTCAAGTTTTGTTTCATTTAAATAATTTAAATATCTACATTTTAGATTTTCCAGCTAAGATCTGTCTTAACAAAAGTTGAATGAGTGAAATTCCATAGGAACTTATTGTGTTTTTCATTATATTAAACTGGGTCACAAAATGACTTTATTCTAATAATAATAGTATTATTTAATCAATTAAATAAAAAGAATAGAGACTGCTAACCGCAACAAAGTATTGTGCTGAATTATAAAAGTGGCAGGGTTCCATGCACTTTTTTACTAAAGGCAACTAAGTGTGGATGAAAAACTCCCCCAGACATCATCTGGAAGTGTTTTTCAGTTCAGATTATGTCATCTGAAGGAGTTTTGGATGAGCAAGTTAACTTTTCTATAACTTCAGTAGTATGAGCAACCAGATAACTGGAATTTTAGGATGGAAGTTGAAAAATCTGCGAAGTTGTCCTTTAAAGCCACGAGTTAGAAGGCCAGACCTAGGGACCTGATTCAGATCAGTTCAGATTTAAAGTCCCACAGTAGAGAGTGAATGCCACTGAGTACATGGCAAATACATGGCTGCGCTAGTGAGCTCACATAAAAAGCCAATCTGTCACTTTCTTTATTGGACAATAAGGCCAACAACTGTGTTTGATAGACGCCCCTGTCTCAACCTTTTCTTCACCTCTGCTCTATCTTGTGGTGATATGCCACACTATGTTGAGGACTTGCTAATTCTCAATGCCAAAAGGCCAGATGCCCAGGTGCTGGTGTAGCTGAAATGCTGCCCTCAGCACACAAAGGAAATGTCACTTAGGGAGGATGGCTCAGGAAGGTGGGGGGGGGGGGGGATGTCAAAGTAACAGGAAAGCACCTGGGATTACTGTCAACAGCCTCCTAGACTGTCTCCCCCTGCCTTTTCCCCACCTCCCTCATGTTTCATAAGATCCATGGCATTCTCGTTGACATTGACCTTTAAACTCCAATTAGCCACTTAATCAAAAATTAATTATTAATATTAGAAAAACCAACAGGGCTTACATTGTTTGTCTCTTTCACCTCATTATCATCAGCTAATGACCATCCATGCATCTCATTTCCACAACAAAAGCTGAAGAGATGTCGTTTGCAGGAGAATCCGATTTTTTTTTTTTTTTACTTTTAAGGGTAAATGGAGATGGACAAACTCTTCCATGTGTGTTTTGTAATTTTCACCTTTAGCTCCTCATCCAAGTCAGAAAGCGCTGTGAATTTAATCATTCAGAAGTCTCTTCAGACTGCATTAATAAGAAAGTCCTCAGCTGCATAAGAGCACCACATCCACTTCTGAACTCAGAGCCCTTCGTGCCCTAATTCCGTGTAAAATGGTTGACGGGGAAATGTGAAAATGGCTCCTGAAAAGAAACAACCGTTCATGGCAAAAAAAACAAAGTGACACGCACACCGGTCGGTGCTGTCTTTGCCACAGACGCATGCTTCTTAATTATTCGTTACTTCTGTTAGGTGTCACGTGGTGAAACGGTGCCAGAGGCGTCGAGGGAAACACTCCTGGGTGTTGGCCACTAAATAAATGGTTTTTGGATTTGAACCGTCTCCTTTGGCAAAATGAGATGTTTGGAATGCAGTGACAGAGCCAGGGGTGCATTGTGTGGCAGTATAATAAATGTGACTCAGCTATCCAATTATTGCTAATGTTCCTCTGTCAATTACCCTTGACACTGTGCTTTATGGGCTAGATCTACAGACTACCAATTGGTCAATTTGTTCACGTTTGGGTTGCCTTATCCTATTAAATAAGTGTACATGCATTAAATGAAGTCTTTGCTCATGCAATTCATTTGCCTTCATCTACTTCATATTTTGATCAGCAAATGAAACCATTGCAAACTGTTTTGGATCCTAAAATGTCTTAAAATGTACATTATAAATGAGTAGAAACATTTTCCTCCTCTCAGGTTTGCATTCTATTTTTTTGCCAAATCAGGAAGGTTTAGGGGAGCAGTCCTGAGGTTTTATATTTCTGCTACTCTCTACATTATCCTCTTCCCTCCTCTTTAAACCTCATCTCCTCCGAACCCCCATCTTTGTGAGTCTAGCAGCCTCTCACCCACACAGAAACCCAAGTCAGGCTGAGGAGTACACCAATGCAAATATTACTATGACAGATGGGCGTGCATTGCTCTCGTGCAAATTCATGTTGTCATATTAAATCATTTGCATGGCACTGACCTCAATGCAGTGCCTGTGTCTTCTGCACAGGGGAAAAAAAAAACAAAAAACTGCTTGACCATTGGAGACACCATTTGCTTTTTAATTATCAGCCCAGCACATTGCATCTATGAGTCATATTGTTCTTTGTTTAAAAACCAGCTCCCCGTCAGAAGAGATGAGCCCCTTGATGTGGTGGCTATTTGACAATGTGGAGAGCAGAACTGGAGCTGTGTTGGCTGAAGAGCTGCTCTGACGCTGCCGACACGAGTCCACGAGATTACAAACGGAGCAGAGTTGGAGAGCTATAGAGCAGAGGCCACAGGTGTTTCCCTTGTGTTGCATTCATTGTGCTGAACTCATTAATAACAAATCCTCCAACCCCTGTGCACTAATACTAAAAACAACATGAGCAACATGCAACTATAAAGTCAGTGCTTGTAATTACAAAATATGATTACTAAATAGTGCCGTATTTCAGAATTACTGCAACTAATTATCTCTGCATATTGTCAGTCAGTGGTGGTGGAAGACTGGGGACCAGAATGTGAAGGCTTTCTTTGTTTGTTTGCTTGTTTTAGATGATATGTTTATGGCAGAATGTCGAATATTTGAATTAATTAGTAATCATACAACTGCAACGCAACTTTGCGTGATCCGTTGTGCCTTTACAATTCCCCTTTGTTCACTCCGAGCGAAACTCTGTTTAAAAAAAAAATAAGCTCATCACGTTAAATGAAGTCAATGCAAATGTGTTTCCCAATTAGTCTTATCTGACACTTACAAAATGGAACCTAACCGTATTTCTCTGTGTTTGTGCGTGTGTGTGTGTGTGTGTACAGGCATGTATACTTGGATTCCATGAGCTCTTCACAAAGCTATTTAAGGTTAGGAAGCTGGATTTATTGTTGATGATGGATGGGCTTAAAGTTCAGGTACATGGGTTGAAGTAAGGCATGAAGTGCAGACTTGAAGCTGCTTATCAGTGATTTTGCCTGTTTTAGCCTGTTAAGCACAAATTATGTATATGTTAAGCATACTGGATTTCTAGAGGACGGCATATGTTGCAAGTGATTTCACAGAGCTCCAGGGAGCCATCTGCTTCACTTCCTGCCAGTACAGTAAGAAGATCTACTTGTAGGGACTAGAATCTTGACAAGTAATTCTGTTCATTTGGTGGCCTTCATTTTTTTTACAGGCACTGTTGGGAAGGTTCATTCTGAAATGCAATACTTTACAAATTACTGGTGTCCTGTTCAAAATATTTATAAGTAATGTAACTATTTTTTTACTCGTTACGTTTAACGAGCCCGTTTACAGCCCTTCCTGCCGCAGCCCTCCCATTATTTCCCGGACTCGGAATCAGCACCAAGGTGGCCTTTGGTGGCTGGGCAGGGCCACACCTGGTGTGTGGGGGGCGGGGGGATTCAAGCTCGTGGTCTTCTGCATCCAAGCCCAATGTTCTACCACTGAGCCACCAGCGCCCCCTGTTTGAGTGGCACTTATAGTAAAGAATTATTTCAGACCAATACTTGTGCTTTTATTTGAGTACTGAGTTTGTGTACTTCTACCACCTCTGAACACTGCGGACTGCTCAGAGTGGACGTGCTGACCCTTGTCCTCCATGACCTTATTGAGACCACCAATGGTACTTTTGTGGCTAAGCCATGTATAAGCACCATGAATATGGATGGTAGCACATGCTAGCAGGCTCAGGAGGTCATTATAAGCGAATGTTATGCACCACAATATTGTGTGTTTTTGTTAGAATGGTAAAACATTAAAACCACCGTGTGGATTTGATAGTGTGGCTGAGGGGTGTAAGAACTGGCAAAAAGAATTACAGAAATTGTTTCCGTTTGCATTGGCGTCACCATACGACAATAGTTAAACAAATAAACATGAAATACTGTTGTCTCTCATATTCTGAAACATGTTTTATGTCAGTGCAAATGGATTTTTGTGTTACTCTGAAATTAATACACACCAGTGGCTGCCTATGGGAATTAGAAAATCTATGACATCCAGGTCAGCAATAAATTTTTTTTGCAAGTGGCCTAAAGCATGAAAACTCATTCGAGAGTATTGAATAAAAGTAATCAGCCGAGCATGTGTATGTATGTTTAACCTGTTGGGCTGGTTGCACATTTGACACAGGCATTTCTTATTCAGCAAGTATGTAAACTGCATATCTGCTTATGCCTTTCTGCAAAGATCACTTTTTCTGTGTTCATGTACAATGTGAAAGGTAGGAAGGAGCCTGTAGCTGAGCCTTCTCCAAGTATCCTGAGTGTCTGAATAATATGCAGCTGCTGCAACATGTAAATAGCATGGTATATTCAGTGGACATCTCGTCCTTTCCTTCTCAAAATTGTTCTGACAGATCATCCCTTGTGCACACTCTATGGCTGAATGGTCTGGAGCAAAAAGAAGGATTCTGAAAGTGAGACAGAAAGATGGACAGGCAAACTCAGATAAAGATGGACTGACACGGCTACATAAATGCACATATACAGCCGGACAACCACTCAGGCACACATGCAGTTGATGTATAAGACAAGACGTAACGTACACAAGCAGAATCGCAGAACGCAGTTGTGACTGTTCAAACAAAGATATGAGAACTATGTTGTCTCACCTGCAGTTGAGCACACATCACAACTAATGCTGTGCATGTCTGGACATATTTGTGGACTGTCTGGACCCATACCTTGTCGCAGCAGTGATCCACCTGCACCAATTCATGGCACAGATGAAGCGATCAGCAGTCTGTCAGACAAAGTGTGAACCAAAAGGCCATCATAAAAATCTACGCGTCCACTCCATTGTAATGGTAATGACGTACGGCCGGCCGCAATGTCAATCTACGAGATGCTGCCAGTGGGTGTCAGCTGAGACACCTTCCTTTCTCTGTGTTTGTGAATGGTGGATATGTCACAGTAAATGCTGTGCCTGATGCATCAGCCAGGCTCCCTAGAATGTGTTATTTTAGGTGCAAAAAAATTCAGATTCACTAGAGAATTTCTGCGCTGTTCCTGCCAACGCTGACGCATCGCTGCCTCATTATTGGAGGCTCAGACATACTGACATGCTGAGCACTTTTGGCAGACTGGTGAAATCTGTACTTTGAAGTTGTTTGTCTCGAATTAAGTGATTTTCTGTCCAGCCCTGTGCAGTGGTAAGACAGCTGATTCACATACAAAAACCTTGGGCAGAGCAGGGGTAGAGTATGTGTAGATTGCCATAACCATCAGAAGCCGATCACCTGTGGTTGCAGCTTTCACTTAACCCTCGACGTGAATGTGATATGAATGTTTGCTGTGGGGAATTGTCTCCTCGATGTTAACAATCAGCTATATGACCATTTACCAGCATGTCCATTAGTTGGACACGAAAACAGAGACAGACAGAGATATTTAGCTCATTAAACTCTAAAGAACAGCTTCTGGAATCCACACCGTGACTCATGCTACTTCTCAAGCAAAGAAAATAATAATAATAATTCCAGACATCCACACTTCTCATTAATTAGTAAACGAGAGGAATGAGCTTCTTGGAGAGGCTCGTCTGATAGGAAGTAGGAAGGTTTGAACAACAGCCCTTCCTTTTAAACCTGTTAAAGCTTTAAGCGCTCATCACCACGGTGTGTTTCATCTCACATGTTGGAAAAGCAACAGTAATTGATCTGATGGCAGCAAGAAAAAACACACATTGTTTTTCTCTGCCCCCGAGGCTCACAGCAGAAACACACACATACACACCAAACAGATGGATTTGCACTAGAAAACCAATAAATAAGTAAAAAAAAACAAAAAAAAAAAAAACAAGTGGTATGGTGGCACCCACCATCAATGCCTGTATGTGTGTGTGTGTGTGTTTGAAGTTCTCCCACTTTGTCCAATATAAATTATATTAAATGAGAAAACTGTAGGATCATTCTAATTCCTGTCAAAGTGATGTTCACACCAAAGCCTAATGCAGTGGTTGCTGGGGGGGGGGGGTCCCTGAGGGGCTCTGCGGGCCCCAGCTAAATGAGAAACAGTTTAATTTCACGATTATTTCACTTTCTCCATAATAACACAATGGGAGCATGTATTACTGTAATCTATTCTCATTAGAGATTTTACTCTCCCTACTGTTGTCAGACATCCAGCCCAGGCAGTTATGCGGCTGTGTGGCCAATTAAAGTCTAAAGAGAGCGAGAGAGGGGGGAGAGGGTGGGCTAGTTCATTGGGAGCAAAGATGATCAGATGAGGTCTCATGCGTATCCGTCTGGGGGGATCTTGATAATAAAAGTTTGAGAACTTCTTCCTTCTCTTATGAGGGGCTAAAGGTCTGGGTTGTTCATATAACGTAGCCAGCGGGAAATAACCTCGTGGACTGCGGGTTGAGCCACCGCATCTCGATGTACTGACACACAGCAAATAATAGTAGTGCTTCAGCAGAGTGCAACAGCCTTGTGACCTGGGTACAACTCATAAACTGCACTGCGGCATCAGCTGTATTAATACCCCATGTTTCCTTACAAAAATTAATATTTCATTGCCACCTTCCGTGGCGTGTTGCGCAAATGAAACATTCGCTTTCAAATGGCGCGTAATAGCGCATCTGTGGGGCAAAGGGGTGCATTATGCAGGGGCTGCAATTAAACATGTGTTTCATAACTATACAAAGTGTGGAGTCGTGTAGCCTGCTTTAGGAGAGCTGAGAAGTCGCTCTGCAGCCTGCACAGTGAGCACCGGCAAACAGGCAAAAGGAGCAAAAGCGCGTGATCCATTTGGAGACTTAAGTTGAGACTTACTCACCCCTTTTGAACATGTTGTAGGCCTAGGTGTATTTCGTCTGCTGTCCTCTGAGAATCATCTACTCGTATATTCCAGACTTGCGTGCGTTTCAGTTTTGAAGTTGATCCGTAGCTTTGGCTGCTCGCCGTGTTAATGTCAGTTGTCACTCCTGTGAATTTTCTTGCAATCCACCGTGTTGAGTTGTTCTGCAGACCGCCGTGGCTTCCCTGAACACTGGCAACAAATAATAATCTCCTTTTCCACAAAGGCTGGCGGACCTCAGTCGGACCTGGGAAATTAGGCGGCAATCATCACGAAACTGACACACTACAATCATCCCCTCAGTCCCCCCAAAATGATCATTACCCCAGTAGGAGTCATGAGCACAAACGCACAGTAGTCCGGTTGCAACCTCTGGTGCCCAGCTCCTTTTGGACGCAAATGACCGTAAAGGCTGCAAATCAGTTCTCGGGGCAAATACACGGTGAAGACAGACAGTCTCCAAACAGCACAGGCATTTAAATTCAAGTGACCACCGTCTCCAGTTCTCCTCTCGGTGCTTCAGATCCGTTCAAATCGCATCATTTTCGTAACAATCTCTAATTAACATAAGTTATTTGCATTCACATTCCGCCTCTGATGTCGGATTATAAGCGCAGTTTCCTCCAATCCTTTTTAGTAATGTAGACTTTGATGCTTTCGGTTTTCTTTAAATCCCTCCCTTTCAGCTCCCTTCTCCACTCGTGGGTAATTGTTACATTTCTGTGATCTTGTCTGTGTAGTTCTCTCTGCTTTCCACCTATGGATCAGAGCTCGTTGATGCGCTCCAGAAGGGAGAAAGAATGTTGTACTGCCTCAGCCCCTCCACCGTGGAGCATCCTGCTCCATCCCTCTCACTGTCTCTTTCCCCGTCTGCGCCAGTCCGAGTCACTGCTCCCTGACAACAGAGGTCTTCATAACAAGTAGAACATGACACAACAGGACTTAACTTCCAAAGAAAATAATATATCAGCCACCAGAGATTTATAAGTCTTCTTGTTCTTCCCTCATAAAAGAAACTGATTTCAAAAAGCCTCCGTCCAAATCAATATCCAATGGATAAAATTGAATTTGAACCCCCCCCCCCCGGCCCCCCGCCTTTACACACACACACACTTCATACATTTTATTTTATTGTATTTATTCATATCTCAAAAATCTCGTTTAATTGATTGTCTGTTTGAGTTCCTTATTTTTTGTATTTTTTTTAATAATGCATTTATTCTATTCTATTAATTTTCCTTCGAGTTTATTCTATTCATTTCTAGTTGTTTTATATTATTTTCAATTGTTTTTCATTTGCTTTAACTTGCACTTGCAGTGGCAAAGTTGGTAGAGTGGCCGCCTACTGACTATAGGGTCGGAGGTTCACGCCCCCCTCTGCCCGACCGCATGTCGAAGTGTCTTTGGGACAAGACACTGAAGACCTAACAGCCCAAGCCCGGTAGAAATTTGGGAGCGTCGCGTCAGAAAAGGGCATCCGGCGTAAAAACTAAGTCGGAGGGAGTAAATCTTTAAGCTTTTTTTTTCATCCTCCTATGAATGGTGTGTCTTCTTTAATCTTAGGTCCTCGGAGACCTGGGAGGCGAAGGTTTAAAATTCCACTGTCTTCGCACAACGGTTTATTTTATATTATATTCCGCAGATTTCGTTTTTGGAAACGTTGTTTAATTACTTTTTACATTTTTACTTATTTTATTTATTTGTCTTCTATTACGTTTATTGGGTTCTTATTTTATCGTAATATTTCGTAATAAGTGTTTTTTATTTTTTTATTTCTTACTCACTGTTAATGACAGACATTGCACTCTAACGCGGAAACATACCATAAGGAACCATAGTTGTGTCCCGTTCAGTGACATCGGTTACGTCGGAGCTCGACTTCTCCAGACTGATCTCCTCAGTCGATTGGTTTTGTCTTTTTGTTCCTCACATGTTTCATGTTTGGGACGAACAAACATGGCAGCGCCCTCGAGTGAAGTACAGATTGTTCCTGTGAAAAGTCCCGCAGGTAAATAGGAAAGGTGTTTATAAAAGATTTAATAAAGGGGACAGAGGGCTACGTAATTTGTATGATAAACGCTTTTGATACATGCTTTTACGTCGACGAGGCGTAACATTAACTCTAAACAATTAGTTGTTGACAGCACAACACAGCAGTGTAGCTAAATCTTAACAAGAACCTTTGTAATCCAGGTTGCGTGGTTTACATTAATTATATTCCTAATAGTGGTCTGACACAACTAAACCCCATAAGGCTCAAGTCCAATACAGCTGCTAGCACCCAGTTAGTTGGAGATCATGACTGCAGACAGCACGAAATCGACCTAGAGTGTGTTCGGCGTGCTGACAGTTGAGTCGTGTTTTAGGGTTTAAGAAGAAGGTGGTATGTTTTAATGTTTCCAATAGAATGTTTATCCTAATTAAAGACCTTCATTATTGATTTACAAATATTAATGATAAGAAACCAAGTCAATTGAAATTCCACATGTGTTTGCAGAGAAAGAAAAAACGTAATATTAAAATATATATTAATGTAGAACTTTCACTTCAGCTTTCAAAGCTTAAAGATACATTTAGCAATGTCCATACTAGCTGCATGTATTGTAGAGGAAATGGTTGCCAGACCAAAGGCAATAGTTTCAACAGGATATGGGTGGATGTGGTGTATGGTCAATGCTAATGTTGTTTACTGGTGTCTCGCACACTGCAAGGCATCTCTGTATCCAGTAAGATGACGCAGTAGTATTGGAGGAGAGGTCAAAATTGGCCTTTGTGGTCCTTGCAGGAAGGGTCTTAATGGAAAATAGTGTGGAAAGTTGTTTTCTAATTAACTTGGATGAAAGTAAGATGTCACTATAGGCAGGGGTTCTTATTTACAGATGGATCTGAAGCGCCCGTTTAATTTAGGACTTGGATATTTTACTTGTGTTTTAAATTGAGATCCATTTCTGCTGCAAGAATGACTTACTCAGTAGTTTGTTTTAATTACACAGCTGTTATAAAAAAGCCAAACTGTGACTGGTGGCCAAGATATATATATATATAGAGGATATAGAGTTCAATGGCTCCATGTGTTGGGAGAAACCTCACACTTAAGAAGTTTTTTAGATTACATATTATAATTTCTGCTCGTAAAAGTCCTATGCGCTACTGGATGTTGTTGGTTTTTGATGGTCGCATGCCTGACCATTAAAAACCAACAACATCCAATAGCGCATAGGATGTTGTGTCTATCTGTATGGCCAGTTTCACAAGGCACGAGAGTAAATTTGAGATTCTCAAGAGCTATTGCCTTGCTTGTTTTTCAACTATCTCTTGAGATATCTCTTAAGATTGAAAATAAGATATGTGCATGTATAGTTGTCAACCAGGGCTGTGGCTCTAGAGGATCGGAGTTGGCTGCCCCTGTTTTAGATTATAGATTGTGATGGAAATAAGTGGGGGCTACATCAAGCTCAAACTCAGTGAGGTGTCTGGGTTTCTGTCATTTTAGCTGCTGTTTTGAGCTCTTACAGAGCATAATTGTGAAAACATGCTACAAGGACAAAAGTGTGGTCTCTACAATTCCCCACCGCTCATTCCTCATCACGTGACTAATCACCGCAGGGATTAGGCTCTGCAATTTGCAGAGTTTGGATATAAGAGAATGACATTACTGTTACATGTATAAACAGCTTCTCTGATAACATACGTTACTGTTACTCTATGAGTTTTACATGTGACCAGTTGGTCTGTAGAATATAAGAAGAGTTAAACCGGGCTCATAAGGCCTACTTGCTTCAAGCTGTGTTCACTGCATTTCCATCGGCTCAATCATATACCTTTCTGTTCAGTCCGAGGACCACGGCGGGTAGTCAGTCAAATTCCACATGAAATCCTGCAAGACCCCGACTTACAGGAGGCGATCAAAGCCCTGCCTGCAAATTACAACTTTGAAATCCACAAGACAATTTGGCGAGTGAGGCAAGCAAAAGCTAAGCGAGGTAAGATCTGTTCTTTTTTGATTTATACACATGATTGAGAAAACTGCAGTTGCTCTAGATGGGAAATGCCATTTTAAGAATGCTAGGAGAGTATAATAATAATGTTTAATAATAACAATAATAATGGCAATAATAATAATATATCATAATTTGTAGTTGTTTAATCAGCAAGGATGCAAATGATTTGTTTGTCCCATAAATCTCACACAATAAACCATCAATCACACTGTGCCATGATTAGCAAAGTTTCCTAATATTTATCTTAAGTCCACCAATGTTTTGCTAATTACAGTATAGAACTAATATTAGCTGAATGTTTATGAAACAATATTTTCCTGTAGACTGTACCCCCCTTAAGACCTTTCATGCTTATGCGCTTATATGTTATAGAGAAAGTTAGAAAGTGGCAGACAATCACACTGCAGTTGATAATTGTCAGACTGTCTTCTCACCATCCACGCAGCACAGATGTTTTTGTGCAGTGTAAGTAAAAAAACAAGTACAACAGAAAAAGTCCAGAATTTATTTATTTATTTCTGTAAAACAAAAATTCGGACCCATACTGAAAGCAGAGTTTGGAATAATAAATATTTTAAGCCCAGTCTCCAAGTAAAAGGAATTTAAAAAAGGGAAGAAAAAAAATCTATTTCAACTACACACGTCATATGTTTTATTTTGATATCTTTAGTTCAGAATTTTACTTTAGACGAATACAACATATGGGCTTCGCTTAGAAAGATTCAAAATAATCATTCTACTCAGTGAGCTGAGCAGAAAGTCCTGCAGACCAAATCTTTATTACACTAGAACAGCCAGTAGTTTCATTTAATGGTAGCACAGAATTATACTTTTAGGTCATCTGAAAAATCAGAACAAAAAACTTTTAATACTAAACCTTGCTTATCAATTTAGCATAATTAAAGTAAAATGAAAGTGAGGAAAGCGGTGAAGAAACAGCTGACTCATACAGTACTTCGCCTCCACTCACATTTTATAGAGGTGATACCAGGTAGTACATCATTTGCAGTTTTTTTTCTTAAATGAGGTCCCACCAACAGTCTATAAAGGCCTAATGTTATAAAAACACACTCTAATACTAATCAGTGCAGGGATCTCACCTTACTGGTGTGAATACTTGTACTTACAGCTGGGTGTTAAAGACCATAATGAGAGAAATGGCACTTGTTTCAGGTGCTGCTGGATTCTAACAAGCCAAACACTGAGGCTCTAGCTGGTGATTTTTACAGTAACATGACCAGGAGGCTTTAAAATTGTTGGAGAAACCAGCACCTAGTGTTCATGTCTCTAGAATAGTTTCGGATCTGTTACAAAAATAATTTGTCTTCATGTAGCCAGCTTAGTTAGAATAACTGATAAAAGTTGCTCAGTTCTTACAGCACTGCTACTAGTTAAACAAAATCAAAATGATGAGTCCTGAGCTTTTTCTTGGTGACTTTCAATTGTACTCCTGTTTGATAATTTACAAAGTTGTGTTTTGTGTGTCTTCGAATGGTCTAAAAGCTTAGATTTAATTTCAAGCTCACAGAGCTGTAATTCTTCGTATACTAGAGTGCAGTAAAAGTGATGGAGGGCAACATTCACAGTCCTTGTTCTATGTAGAAAGTCTGTGTTTCCAATATGATAGATTTTTTTTCCAGTAGTGGTTTGGTTGTATAAGATTAGGGGAAACATGTATTTGACTAAGTCATGAGCATTTGGTAATGCTTTAATGTTAAATGTGACATTCTATAATTTAGTCCATTTAATAGAATAGTTTATGGTAATTTAATTACTTTTGGAAGCTTCGGTGGCTGATGAATGGGCCAATCTGAGCATGTGGCCATTGCTGCTTACTTGACTTTCTTACTTGACTCACCACCTGGCCTCTACTACTCTGGGGAACAACTTCAGATGTCTGTCCTTCCTCTGCAGCCCGAGTGCCCGGCCCCTCTCTGCTGCTGCTGATACAGCTGACACAAAATGGAACTTCACCAATAAATGCACAGTTTGATTTATAGTTAATCCTCAGCTGTTCAGAACTGATAAGGGTTTACTGTTCACCAACTTTTGAACATCACTGTTACAGTTTACATGATCAATGTGCCACTGGGACACGGTGGGTTTAGTTCTACAATGGCTGCAATGTTTAAATCACACAGTAAAAGGCCTCAGCTGCTGCAGGAAAATGTTGACATTTTGATTTTTATGTCGAAATGTCATCATCCAAAGCTACAAATACAGATACGATTCAGTGACAACATTCAAACAGGGTTTTGTATTGGCCACAAGTGTGGTTGGAGTTTGCTACAGATTCTTTAACCCCCCGTCATACATGTACCCCCACCTTTGTACATCGGTGACATTCGGATGTAGATTTTTTTTCAGTAGCCAGAGAATTTAGTTTCGAGATTCTAATGTTTGATTGCGAGATCTGTAATCTACGGTGTAAATATATATAAAAAACATTTATTTTTATTCTTCATTTGTTAACTCAATTGTGAGCTGCCTGAAATTTTAGAATCCTATAATGTTAGCAGGGCTCATTAGCTGAGAAGTCCACTTGCCAAGGCAAGAACTAAACCTATGTGCTGAAGTTATATCGTACTCAAGGACATTTGTGTGTCGTCAACTGTCAACTTCGTGTGTGGTGTTGGCTCACAAACCAAGGTAGAATTGAAGAGTAACAAGTCTCCAGCTTTTTACTTAAAGATATACTGATCTATCACTACATTAACACTGGTGCTCTTAATAATGTCATGGAGGACTCGGGTCAGCATGGCTACTCTGAGCAGTCTGCAACTACACAGCTGATTTGATGAACCACATTATGTGCTTAACCCATAATGATGCATCAGCATTCATTAGTTTTATATAGTTTTTGTAAATTACTTTTCTAGTGGATCGACTTTGTGTTACAGTTGCAGCTTCCAGCCTAAGAAAATATAAATGTCTCTACTATAAATGTCAAAATGTGTAGTCTTTTTAGTCGTTCCTGCCTTGGGTGGACATATGCAGATGGCATGCCAAGAGGACGGAATCATTTTAAAGATGTCCCTGCGGGGAGCATGTGGTTTACCGCAGCCTGCAAGCTTTGCTTTTTATTGTGTGATGCTTTTTTTCCCCCGTCACTTTCTGAACTCAGAGAGCGTAACTCACCTTATCACCCCTGTCTCTCCGTGTTCCTCTTTGTGTCCATCTGTTTCTTTGTCAGCCTTTGAACTCCTCTTGAGTCTCATACACTGAGCGTTTGAAATCGAGGACAGAAGAAACATGCAGCACAAATTTATTTTAGCTGCCCAGTCTCTTTTGCTTAGTTTATAAATGGTCAAAGATGTGTGTTCTTTTGCCCAAATTTCTCATTTTAGCCTAATTGTGTGTTTATGTGATGTAATCTGTTGTGGGACTTAACTTAGTTAGTTTGTTAGTTTTTGTATCAGCTGTGTGATTATTCAATACTGTGGAGCATTCAGTTAAGAAACAGATAAAGAAACAAATTTGAACTAATAAATAATTGAATCAGGCGATAAAGCAACAACGGTTTGAGTGGCAGATTTAAATTTCATTACCTTACCACTTTGCGTCAGTCCATTTTAAATGAGCTTGAGCTCAGAGGATGTGGCAGCATTTATCAATCCTGTTTATGTTTTATGAGTTGTAACTTGCATTTGTGAATGCAGAAATAAACTGTTCACAGGCAATGGTTTTCCGAGCTGTTTCCGAGCCCACGCTGTGATTTCCACTAAAGAATCATAGCTGTTTTTAATGCTATCGCTACCCGAGGGCCCGAGGAACATCGCAGCCATTTCATTTCTATAAAACCATTTTCAAAATGGTCATAGTTTTTAATTTAGTCTGGATTCTCTTAAATGGTTTAATGATAATCTGTACAGTGGATTATAAAATTCCGAAAATCTTTTAAATTTTAAATAAAAATAAAATGGTAAAAGTTCAGCTGTTTGGTAATGCGGTCTTTCACAGAATGATGAATCTGACTCCATCTTTACTTCTGAAAGACTGAGCTTTTCTCAGAGCTGCCTTTCATACCCAATAATTGGATGTTGTTTATTTTCACCTTTTTGTTCCCCTAAGTTTTTTACCAAAAAAGAATTGAATAAGCAGATTTTGGTAGAGTTTTTAATTTCTAGTGTATGCACTGATCCAGCATATGGGGCGGCTGTAGGTCAGTTGGTAAGGTAAGGTAAGGCGGTCGTCCACGGACCACAGGGTCAGTGGTTCAATCCCCCGTCGAAGTGTCTCTGGGCAAGACACTGAACCCCCAACCCCCTTTTCCCATCCCCAGCTGTGCAGTGCTAATCCAAGCCTGGTAGAAATTGGGGAGGGTTGCATCATGAAGGGCATCCGGCGTAAAAACTGTGCCAAATCAACATGCGGACAATGATCGTCTGTGGCGACTCTGAACTCAAGGGATAAGATGAAAGGGCCAAAAAAAAAAAAAAAAAAATGGACTGAACCAGCTTTACCAGTAAGATCTGTCTATTTAAGGTAGCACAGTATTAGGTAGTACTAATTATGATGAAGCTGGTTTTGTGGCCACTGGTTTTGATCATATGTCATGTGATTTTTGCTTGTCAATCTAATCTATCTAACCTGCCAATGTGAACTAGTAAATGCTGATGTATCATTATGGATTAACTGCCTGTCACCACATAAAGTTGTTAAAATCAGCTCCGCCTTTACCAACAGTGACCTTGGATCCTTACTTTTTATTGATTATACATGTTTAGCCATAATTACTATAAGGAGTTTTTTTGTCCTCTCGGTTTATCCTGTGACTTCACAGCGGATCATTGTCCCATGTTGATTTGGCACCGTTTTCATGCCGGATGCGCTTCCTGACCCAAAATGTCCAGTTTCTTTTTTCTGCCTAGTACTTTTACTTGAGTGGAAATTGTTTTACGCCAATACTTGCACTTTCACTTGAGTATTGAGTTTGTCTACTTCTACCACCTATTCACACAGTGTATCACATTTTTCTGTGAATGAAGCTGTGTACAGTGGCCATGCTGACCAATGTGCTCCATGATGTTATTAAGACCATCAGTGATTATTTTGTGGATGATCAATGCATAACTCACAGTGTTTTACACAAAAGTCCCAGATGCATTTTCTGAATCCTATTTGAAAAAAGAGAAACATTTTAGATAAAACCTAGAGATAAAGCCAAAGAACCAAAAAAAACAAAAAGATATACAGCCTTAAGGATCTTGGGGGACCTTTAATACATGAAAATGTTTTCCTTAGAGGACTGTGGAATGCTGGGGGAGTTGTTCTGTTTCCCCAGGTCTTCACACAACTAAACTACAGGCAATCAAAGCTTAGCACAGTTGACAATTTATTTTTAGATCTTTCCTTGAGCTTCAAGACCATAAGAAGCATTTGGAGTATTTAGTTTGTCTCCTTAGTTTCTACAGTTTACTTCCATTGTATGGTTCCTGAGGTGTGGGAAAGTAAGAGGAAGGCTTTAATGAGAAGAATGTTGTAAACGTAGAATTCTACGAATCTTTCATTTATATTTAGAATTGATGATTGCCTCAGTGCCGATGTGAACTACACCTCCAACTAAACCACAGATGGCCTACACGACTAAATAGAAGCGCTTAACAAGTTCAGGTTGACACCGCATCTAATTTGGTCCATTGCTGGTGACTTGTTTTTTTTTTCACAGCTAATTAATGGTCCATTTTTAAATAGCCTCCTCAAAAAAAAAAGACTGGTTTTCCTTTCATCCCCAAATACTAATTGACTCCTCAGTAAATACTACATTATAGCCTTTTCTGCTCGGTCTGAACGATGATATTTACGTATTTATATTTTTAAGAAAACGTGACAGCAGTGAAAGCTCTTTCAAGTGTAAGGAGGTTATAGTCAGTGGTATCTACGGTGTAGATCCACAATCATTCATATTTACTGAAAATGAATATTATACATTTCATTTCCAGCAGCAAACCAATGACATCATTGATAATGCACTGTATTTCTGCTCATCAAGGTTTCTTTAACCTTTTAACAGCCGTTGTTTATGCCTGGGTCGCATGCGGTACAACGGCACAACCACCTAAAATATTTCCCAATTGCACCAGTCTATCCCAAACAAAACTTAACAAACCATACCTTGTTAGAAAGCAGAAGCCCTTAATATACCAATTATATAAAGCAATCTAAGATTGAAAAACCACTGCAACAACAGTTTCTCAAAATGTAACGCGTTCATAAGTTGCGTATTGGCCCCCGTTAATTTTTATGATGACTTTACATTTCACGAGATGCAAGTGTGATAAAGAACAGAAAGAAGTTTAAAAAAAAAATAGATTTAAGTGCAAAGGAAGATGTGGAAGAGTTTGGTTTTCAGCAGTTTTTTGAATATTGGGAGGGAGTTTGCTGAGCGTGCAGACTTTGGTAGCTCATTCAATATTTTGTCTGGATATGAACAATAAACATCGTGACCGGCACCATTTTGAAATGGGCGAGCACTCTGGATTCAAACAAGCCCACATCTATGTTTCTGTGACACGGATTGGCCCTTCAGGGGACCTATAAAGCATTCACAGCCCCCGACAGTGACGGACACACTTTACATAGACAGTGACGGTTCTCGATTCAATCAATAGTGTGCGTTCCATTTGATGATGTAACAACGTTCCATAGCCATTGAAATAACGGTTTCAGTGATGTGTAGTTCGACAGTGGCCCCTTATTGTCAGTGAGCACAACTGCAGCGCGCATGCAGGATGCACAACATTGAGATTAGCACACAGGAACAACCATGTTTATAAAAAATTATCCAGAAAGCTCATTTACTGTTATTTCTTTCACATAATTTAGAAGATTTCTGGTCCACAAGTGTACCTGGGAGTCCATTTTGTTGTTTGGTTCACCTGGCACACCTCCATTTGACTATTTTCAGTCAAAAAACCACTAAAAATTTAGCCGAGGATAAACCCAACATTTTTACCAAATTTGTTCCTCTGTACGTTTGCTTCAGTATCACATAACAACATTCTGTCTTTTTATTATAAAACAAAAAAAAATGTCCCCTTTCCAGTGACTCAAAGCTCATTAGTGTGGACATTACTATTTAGGAATTACAACCATTTTGTTTTGGGTATGCTTTTCAAAAAAAGGGGCAGAATCTAATTAAATAATGGATAGTTATACGTAGGTGCTATGTTCAATGTAGTTCAATGCATCAAAGTGTACATACATTTATTAAAAAAAAAAAGAAGGTACAGTTCTGAACTGTCTTATCTCATATTCCTTGTTATTCCTTAAACCCATCTGGCTTTAGTTCGTGGCAGTTTCCTGTTTTTAGTTCTGCACTCATCTTTGCTTCTGGCTACAATACCTAACAGTACTGTTGGTCAGATCTGTTGGTGATAACAAACATTTTTTTTCATATCTAAACTGGCCAAAATTAACCTTGCTGCCGTTAGGTTTGTGTGTAAAACTCATTTCTACAAATTTGTCTGTAATTTAGAGATTATTTAGTGGTGCGGTAAGATGTAACACAAGGAAACAATAGGTAGCCTTAGTGCTTCTGTAGTTCCAACAACTGAGTGAGACGTCTTTTCTTGTAAAGCTATAAGATGATCTCATGTCAGTTTCAGCAGTTTGTCTTCTAGTTTACATTTTTTCATATTATTTAAAGTAATAGACTGATAGATAGTTAATGTGTTTGTGTGTAAATAAAAATTTAAGCAACATTTGATTTCTTCTGCTGCTATATAGTACATACAGTATTTTTTTCTATATATAATTTGGCATAGTCATTACTTTGAGGATGAACTATGTTCAGTCTGAGCTCACTCAGGCTAGAGCTGGCGGTTCTGAACACTAATTGAACAGCCTCTCAACACTCTCTTCTCAACAGTTTTATCGATGAGTTTAGTAACTTTCATAAGCTGAATAGTATATAAGCAAATACATTATTCAATTCACGTCAGATTCTGACTAAATCTTTTTGCCTTGTGGGCTTCTGTGGCTGCCAAATATACTAAATGTGTAAGATAATTGCCAATAATTTCATTTTAAAAGGTTACCACGATTGGCTTGAATATATAAGACGTAATAAAACATAAACTGCAGCCTCTAAAGTAACAGGAATGTTGGATGGTTGGATGGACATTTAATGTAAAACACTTTATCTGGACTGGACTTCTCACTGGATCTGGACAACCATAATAACACTATGATTTATTTTTTGGCTGTTATATTAGACTGCTTTAGATTTACCAAGATGTGCCTAATATTAATAGGCGCAATAATAAGCATACTAATAGAGAGCTGCATACTAACATGGAAACATCATTCCAACAGTGAAGTACAGTGGATTCAATTTGATCATCTGAGCTTAGATCAGAGCACTCTGCACTGTGTCACTGATTATTTTTTCAAAAAATGATACATAACTACTCAAACAATCCAGCATTATATAAGAAATACCTCTTTCAATATTGTTTTTTTTTTTTAAGAAAAAGGTAGTTTGGCTGCAGTTAACGAATCACTAGCTCTGCCGCTGCCCTGAGCGCTCTGAAAGTGTAACTGTGAATTTCTGAGCAACAGTTCTGGTTTCAGATTAAATTTATAACCCATAACAATAACCATTTGCTGGCTAATGGTTTCTTTTAATCAACGATGTTTATCAACAATGCTGGTGTGTGTCTTCAGACTAAGTTGACTTGGCTTATATCTTAACATAACTGGGCAACAAAAATTAACTATGAATGAGGTAGTTTGAAATGGTCAGCACTTATATAGTGCTTTTCTATATATATTGGTACTTTAAACACTTTACACTTCTTCTCATTCACTCATTCGCACTCACAATCACACACACATGCAACGATGCGGTAGCCGCTACGCAGCTGGCCATCACTCACCACCTCCAAATCTACTGGTCCTGGGGTTCAGTGTCTTGCTCAAGGACACTCCAACAGGTGACCGGAGGAGCCGGGGATCGAACCAACAACTGTGGGATTGGTGAATGACTGCTTTACCTCCTTCTACCCATGTATGTGATGGACTTAATGTCTTGTCCGATTGCTTATGCTTCCTCCCTTATATGCTAGATATGTGTTAGACTTCTGGTTACAGGTGTTCTCGGTGAACAATAAACACAATTTCAGGTTTCAGAGCTGGTGATTGAGGTGGCCAAACCATTGCACAGAGTATTCCAGCAGCTACTTTCTGCTACAATTTTTTACAAAACTTTGGGTCTTTGTCTTGCTGCAAAATAAAGTTTTCTCCAATTAGCCGTTGCACAGTGGGAATGGCATTGCCTTTTCAGTGTGGAGTGGTATCCATGCAGGTTGGTCATGGCCTTGGTCATGATGCAGATGGGCCAATCACCCTTTGCCCAAACATCCCCAGATCAACTCCATGCTTCACTGATGATTTTATGCATCATCTTTTCATGAGCTCAGCATCTGACATACTGTATGTTCTCTTCTTGGATACAAACAGACTTTCTTGCAGTCATCTGAAGTCCTCTGTTTGTGCATCTTGGCCCAATCCAGGCTTTTTTCTATGATTTGCCAGCCTTAGTAGGGTTTTTTCTTGGCAACTCTGTCCATGAGGACAGCTGACCTGAGTCTCATATACTAGTGTCTATGCTCACTGGTTACTCTCTTGGTTAATTCAATGATGCAGCCGTGAGGCTTCTCTTTTTCAGGGACCCTTGCAAGTACTTGGCTTCATTGGCAGATATGTACTTGGATCTTCTATTGCATATTCTGTCCGGATTGGATCCAGTTTTGCGCATCTATTTAAAGAACTTTTACTTTTTTCGTTGTATCTGAACTATATAGACAACTACAGATGGACCAGTCTCTTAAGAAAAGCTGTTTTGTGTTTAGTTTTAATTTACACAGGTCATGTTATGTTGATAATTTAAAACCTGGGAGGGACATGCATGATCACTTTAAGAACATTTCATGTAAATATCTGAAAAACAAAAGATCCGTAGAATGCCATGGATTTGTCAAGTAGTTATTGCTAAAAGTAAAGTTTAACATGCATATCTGATTTGATATGCAGGTTATATGATGAAACTTTTTATTGAATAAACAAAATTTTATGGAGGTTTCCAAACTTTTTCCTATTAGTGGATATGTTTATCACATTTAATCCCAAATGTTACTGTATATTTTCACACTGCAAAAACAAAAAAGTCTGACTGGCTCCTACCACTTTATGTAAAAGCCCAAAGTGTATTTTCTGCAACTTAAAAAGGTTGCATGTATTCAACAGTGTGCACATAAATGTTTCTAAAAAAAAAAATTAAAACAGGAAATGCCACACACACATTTTTTTAAAGTTAATAGTACGTTTAAACAAACGGCCTACCAAGTCGACCTTTTATTTCTCTTTTGCATCTAAGTATTTGCTTTGGAAGCATTGTGCACATCCAAAGGTAGAAACCGATTCTCATGGTTGTGTGCAAACTTAAACATGTATTCCAACAGCCCTTCCCACCAACAGCATCTGACTCACCTTTTGCATGGGGCAGCAGATGAGAGAAAGTTCTTTACTTCTGTCAGCTGTGGAAGGGGTGTGCTCTGAAACCTTTCTCTGTTAATAAACTTGCCCTTTTCTAGGTAATGACCTGTCTCAAACTGTCTGCATGCACTGAGTGCTTGGTGATCCTTTAACCTTTCATCAGTAAGAAGTGTTTTCACTCCTCCATCTATCACTCCATCTCATGACCATCCTTCCTCAACCTCCTTGGCCTTTTGTCTGTCCTGGCTTTTATTGCTTAATGCTGCCTGGCACTGAAGTCTAGAAATTGTTTCTGACCTAGTCATGCGAAAACGCTTGTGCACTGACTTCAGTGTCTTCGAATTTTAAGTGTCGACTGCGAAGTTGATGGATTTATTGAAGTAAAGTGTTTGACTGGGAGAAAATGTCATGGTTGATTGAAACAAAGCCTTTGTATCTGGCTGCTCTTTACACATGTCTGAATAAGACCTGTGTAGAATTTAAAAAAAAATTAACTTATATGTCCACTTGGGCTCAAGGATGATCGGATTAGATTTTGCTGGTTGAAGGGCAGGGTCACTGTAACCTGGTGTCCGTACTATTCTTGTAAATGCAATCTTATAGAAACCTGGAGAGAATTTCATGACATCTGACCCAAATATCCACTCGGACTTACGGGTGAGCTGATTAGAATAGAAAAGAGTCTGGACCAACATGTATTAAAACTGCAATTTGACTTAACTTGACTTAAGGCAGTAATTTTAGTTAGTTAGGTTGTGCCAGGAAGGGCATTCAGTGTTAAAAACCAAGCCAAATCAATATACGGACCAATGACCCACTGCAGCGACCCTGAACTTACTTGAAACACAAATATATTAAGGGGAAACGCCATCTTCCAGAACTCTGTTTCCTAACTAATCTCCCTGACACTTTCATTCTTTTCCTACTCATCTACTTCATGTTGTGCTGTTACTTCTTGCGAGGTTACACTTGACATCATCAATAATGTCTGAGCAGTCTCTGATCCCAAGAAGTCATCATGTTTATTTGATGATAAAATGGCGGGATTAAAGTGTACTAAACCCTGGATTCTCAATCTAACTCTTAAGACCTTTAGAGCGCAAACCACATGACTTCTGTCTTAAGACGTGTCAGTGTTCATCTTCTTCATTTTCAAAAGCAAGCATGACAATATAACCTTATAAGACCTATAAGAGATTAAATGTTAAAATTCCATGTGTACAGTATCTCAGGCGAGTAACATTTTATTCACGTTCTTTTACAATGCATACATTATAAAATCGCCACTGGTCTAGTAGATACCCAAAATAAGACAGTGAGGTTTTGCTTGGAACTAAACGCCTCCTTAAATTGTCCATGAACTCGATTTCTTCATGAACATTGGTAAATACATGAAAAAAGTGCAATATACAACCATCAGCCATAACGGTAAACACACCTGGTGATATTAATGTTGTGGTGGACAGGGCTTAGCATGGAAATAATGTAATCCTGGACATGAGGGACAAGTGTCAGAACACACAGTGACATACACTGTGCTGTGTATAGGGCTGTGTACCCACAGATCGGGCAGACTGTCCACACTGACCTGTTCACCATGAGCCACCAGGTGGTATTAATGTTGTGGCCGATCTGTGTAGTGCCTAATATTAATATACAGTGCATCCAGAAAGTATTAACTTTTTCCATATTATGTTATGTTACAGCCTTATTCCAAAATGGTGGCATTCATTATTTTCTTCATACTTCTACAAACAATACCCCATAATGACAACATGTAAGAAGTTTGATTAAAATCTTTGCACATTTATTAAAAATCAAAAACAAAATGATCACGTGTACATAAGTATTCATGGCCTTTGCCATGACACTCAAAAGTGAGCTCTGGTGCATCCTGTTTCTAACTGATCATCCTTGAGATATTTCTACACCTGTGGGAAATCCAGTTGATTGGACGTGATTTGGAAAAGCATGCACCTATATATAAGTTCCCAAAGTTAACGGTGCATGTCAGAGTGTAAACCAAGCCGTGAAGTCCAAGGAATTGTCTGTAGACGTCCAAGACAGTCTTGTGTCGAGGCACAGATCTGGGGAAGGGTACAGAAAAATGCCTGCAGCATTGAAGGTCCCATCAAATGGTCTGCACTTATATAAATGGTCTGCACTTATATAGCGCTTTTCTACCTATTGGCACTCAAAGCGCTTTACACTGCTTCTTATTCACCCATTCACACTCACAATCACACACACATTCATACACCGATGGGGGAGCTGCTATGCAGCTGGCCAACACTCACCGGGAGCAGCTAAGTTGGGGTTCAGTGTCTTGCTCAAGGACACTTCGACATATGACCGGAGGAGCCGGGGATTGAACCAACAACTGTGAGATTGGTGGACAACCGCTCTACCTTCCTGCGCCACAGTCGCCCATCAAGTACAGTGCACTCCATTATCTGTAAATGGAAGACGTTTTGAACCACCAGGACTCCTCCTAGAGAGGCCAGCCAGCCAAACTGAGCAATCGAGAGAGAAGGGCCTTAGTCAGGAAGGTGATTTAGACCCCGATGGTCACTCTAAAAGAGCACCAGCATTTTTCTGGAGAGAGCAAAACCTTCTAGAAGAACAAACGTCTCTGCAGCAATCCACCAATCAGGCCAGTGTGGTGGCCAGATGGAAACCACTCCTGAGTGAAAGGCACATGACCACCCACCTGAAGGACTCTCAGACTAAGAGAAACAAAATTCTCTGGTCTGATGAAACAAAGATTGAACTCTTGTAGCAAGTGTCATGTGTGGAGGAAGCCAGGCACCGCTCACCACCTGGCCAATACCATCCCTTCATTAAAGCACGGTGGTGGCAGCATCATGCTTTGCGGATGTTTTTCAGCGGAAGGAACTGGGAGAGTAGTCAGGACCGAGGGAGAGATGAATGCAGCAATGTACAAAGACATACTTGAGGAAAACCTGTTCCAGAGAGCTCTGGACCTCAGACTCGGGTGACAGTTCGTCTTTCAACAGGACAAAAAACGCTAAGCACACAGCCAAGATAACAAAGGAATGACTACCGGACAACTCAGTGAATGTCCTTTAATGGTGAGCCAGAGCCCAGACTTGAACCTGATTGAACATCTCTGATGTAATCCGAAAACGGCTGTGCACCGACGCTCTGTGAACTTCTTTCACATTGTCCTTGTGGGGGATAGTTTTTTTAGAATTTTGAGGAAAATAATGAATTAAATCCATTTTGAAATAAGACGGCAACATAAGAAAATGTGGAAGTGTGAATACTCTCTGGGTGCACTGTATGACACTGTATGACTGTATTGTGTATAGCTTTTGAGACAAGTTTACATTTTAAAATAATGGATAGAAAATGGTTCGACATAAGTAAAAACACGTCAAGTCATTACGTTGATATGAGTTTAGGGGGAGCTGACCTGCAGCAGCAGCTGATTAGGGTTTAAACTTAATGACTATATAAACGCAGCTCTTCGTTGCCTCTTCGGTATTTTAAAAATGCTAGGATGATGTGTTTATCATCGTTGCTGATTATTTCCTTCTCAATAGCCCTTTGCTTTGAGCTAGTTTATTTCAAATCTCCTGCACACATGACTTGTGGTGAGCGCACAATTTCCTTTTATTTATGGGTTAAAAAAAACATGCAAGTTAAATGTCCTTTGGGAAGCACAACCTTCCCGTAGAGCTGAATGATCTTTCATGTACAGCAAAACCCTGCTTTTACATTATCAGAATGCTGAGTGTGCAACCTCGTGTGATATCTCCAGTCGTGATTTGTGCCATTTTTCTTTAAATTAAAATGTACATCACTTCCCTGATTTTGCAGGCAAACTGTGCCTACAAACCCCTTCTGCCCGCTGGATTAAAAAAAAAAAACATGCTCGTCTCTTGATGCAGAGTGAGTCTAAAACGGGGCACAAACCACTTAATATATTCTGCCCTAAATGAGGTTTTTCCATTGGCTGATCTCAGTTGGTGTCACACATCAGTAGATCAGTAGATCTCATGTTGCCAATATGTAACGCTGTCAGCAGGAGTAATGCTTGTTAATTGGTTGCTTGAATTCAATTTCATAGTGGTCCCTTTAGTTTGTCAATATTTGAGTGTGTGGCTTGGGGGGCGTGTTTTTGTGTGTTTCAGTAACGGAGAGGTTGTGACTCAAAGATTCAGTGGCAGGGTTGTAGAAAGACAGGACTAAGAGAGAGTTTAAAGGCTCTCTACAAGGCATGAACTGTAGAGATAGACCTGTGGTGATTGGCTTGGACTGTATCTCTACCAGCCCCTCACTCCCTAAAATAAACCAACAGTCCTAGCGTGGCAGAGGGGAAATTGCCTTGAAACATCACTACTTGCTGTCAGTGGAGAGCAATCGACCAGTGGCAGTGGCTATGTATAGCTGTGCTGTCCAGGATTTATTAAATAAAGTGTGAAGTTGCAGTCACTTTCATGCAAGTATGTAGAGTAACTTTGCTTTTTCTACTGTTTCCCAGTGGCTTTGCAGCTTCCAGAGGGCCTGCAGATGTTTGCCTGTGTCATCGCTGATATCATTGAAAGGTAAGGTGAAGGGCAGAACTTTTAACTGCCACAACCACTTGGTACTCATTAGGTGAGCGAGAGGGTTAGCTCAGAAAATGAGACACATTCACACAGTTTTAGGACAGAGATATCACAGCTTCTTCTATCCTCACAGTTGGAGGAAGGAGGTGATATTATTCTTGTTAATTACTTCTTGTTTCAGTCTGCATATGTCTATTGCACACCAGCACTCCATCACACTGACACCACTCTTCCACAATCTTTGTTTTAAACCAAACCGTGTTTTGCCCGACACTATACTAAATGCAGTTTGCACTTGTTTATGATGGCTACTAAAGTAAAAAGAAAAAGGTGGCTTTGTTTTTGTTTTTTTCGTTTTTCTCCCTGCTTGCTGTTTCTATGGTCTTTCTCTGGGCTCTGTTTCCTCAGGAACACTGTCTGCTGAGCGTTTTCTCAAGGAAAATGGCCGCCATCATGAAACGCACAGAGTGGACTTATTTTATAAGTGTTTAGTCAATGCTAACCCGATTGCAAGATGGACAAGTTGAGGAATACAGTGGCGAGAGCTGCCGTAAACTTCTCAGCCTGGCCGGATATTTAATTTCACACAGGAAACTTAAATTACAGCTGCTAGACTGTGTTCTGGTCTTCAGGCTTACATGGACTTTACATTACAGTCGTTTTTTTCACCATATAAATGGCAAAACTTTGGTCGTACACAAAGAAGAGTTGGGTAGAGGGGTTTTCTTTTCATCCTTCACTCAAAAGTTTTATCTGTCCGCTCTCTTTTTTTTTTTTGGTATCATTCTCTATGTCTGTGCTCCAACTGTGTCAAGTCTCTATCCCTCTTTCCTTCTATCAGTGTCTTTACAGTTATTTCTACGTTTTTATCACAAAAAAAAGATGATGGACTGAAGTCCTGATGATGGAATCTGGTCTTATCATTCCTGCTGCTATCAGCCGTACACCACTGTGTGCCGTATGACTTTTAATCCACAAACTCTGTATTTCTATATTTAAATTGTCACCATCCATCATGGAATCGACCAATATTAAATCGGTCTGTCTTATCAAATGAGAGCAATTAGCAGACACTAATTGCTTTTCTCACAATCTTAATACTTCTTCCTCTTTTAACTTGTCTGTCTGTATTTTTCACTCTCTCAACACCATCTCTAAACGGTCTCTCCACGACTGCAGCAGAGACAATGGTTCCCATGGTCTGCCTCCTGTATGTCCTGCTTGTGTCCCTCATACTATCTTACTTCTGGCAATGCTGTGGAAGAATTTCTGTTGCAGTTCTAATATTTCCAGATTCAACAGCCAAAGATTTAACAAAACTGTAATAACACTGTAACGTGCAAAAATTCTTTACATCTTGTGCACAAGGTAAATATACAGGAGCATTTAAAAAAATGAAACTGTTATTTTTTTCTTTAATTTTAAAAAGTTGTTTGTTGTTGATTACAGCTTACAGCTAATGAAAATACAACTGTGTAAGTGAAATGTAATATAATATTTATTTTAGAGAGAAAATGTTGTATTCAAGTACACATGAGCTCAGTTAACATAATCAACCAGTTATTTTATGAAAAATTACTGGTTAAAAAAGCCAGGAAAAAACATTTATTTGCCAGACATTGTCTAATGTCGATGTCTGACTGATAAATCAGTGCAGCTCAAATGAATATGAGATGAAAGTGCAGAATTTCACTTGTGTTTACGCCTCGATACATTAAATAACATGGAACAAAGCACCTTTTGTAGTGAGTGATTTACATTTTACCTCCAAAAATATTGTGTATTAGTGTACAGTGCTTTGAGCCAGCTGCTATGCACATGGCCAACACTCCCCCATCGGTGTATGAATGTGTGTGTGATTGTGAGTGTGAATGGGTGAATAAGAAGCAGTGTAAAGCGCTTTGAGTGCCAATAGGTAGAAAAGTGCATTTTATTTATTTTATTTATCAAATGGGTGTATCCACCCTAACAAGGATCTAGCATACTGTAGGTTTGGAGGGTAGTGTTTGGTCAGATTGAATGACAGTAACCTTTGGATTTTGGCACAGCTGACAGATGACCTTGTGCCACTCAGCTTATGTTGAGGTCCTAGGAGTTGGGCGGCTCTGCCATCACTGTCACAACCACAGTCCCTCGTTCCCACGAGATAGGGCTGAGGTCCATGTCAAAATGGGGATGAAATGGCTAAGCCTCCTGCAGAGTAAGGAGCTTCAGTGGATGGACTGCTAAGTCTTAATGAGGACAAGCTGCTTTGAATTATAGCCATGTTGTGGTTCGTACACTGCCGCCAAAATGCAAACCCTTTATATATGTACCGTCAACTGTCACTGTTGGGCTACGATGCATAATGTGTTTCTTTCAAACACCTATTTCTCTGTATTACTGTCCATCTATTTATCCACCTCTCTGTGTATCTTTCTGTGTGGCCCTAGTACTTTCTCCAAATCATTCTGTTTAATTTGCATCCAGATATATTCACATATTAACAATGAAACCGCAGCACTAAACTGCAGCCTTTCACATGAGCTTATAAACTACCCCATTTCTGACTAGTAAAATAAATTGGCTAAATTAAAGTAAGATTTAAGTAACTTCTATAACCCGCAATCAATAAAATCGACTCTAAAACATACTGACGTGTGATGCTAAAGATTGGGTAATAAGAAAATGCTGCATCAATTCAGAATTCTGACATGCATGACATTACAAACCTACAGACAAACCTTGTCCCATAACTCTCCAGAGAACACATTGGTTTTCATTCATGCTATGCAGGCCACAGAAATCTTCCAGACACAGTTCAGTTGTTTCCTGCATGTAAATCTGGGGCTGTACGATACCCCCCATGCATGAAGTCTAAATAACCATGTAACCTTATGTAAACCAGCAGTCGATTTATTACGGTGCCATTTTCCTTCATTTCATTCTCCCTGTGCCATTTCATTCCTTACTCTCCTAGTGTTGACATTGTCAGAGGAATTGAAAGGCTTATGAACTCTGCTTTCACAAGTAAACAAAGGGAGGGGAAAAAAAAAAAAAAGCTTTAAGAAAAAGAATTGGTAACTTGTGCAGGCAGGCGATGATGCATGTGCTGTCACTGTACCATATGTTTTATTGCCTTTGATGGTATGCCAGCTGTCTCGTTCTAGCTTTGAAAAATACTTTCATGAACTTACTTTAGTATTTACTGCTGCTGCTTTTGTGACAGTAGAGGAATATAAAAGGACTAGCAGAAACACAGGGCGTGGGGCTGTCGCCATGCCCTAATCCCGAGGACAGCCCTAGCATTTAATGTCCTGTCACTGTTCTGGCATTAAAATCCTAATTATTCCAAACTAAGTCTTTTTACATGGTTTGAAAACACCGAGTCAGATTCAGTCAAGCGAGATCCACGCTGCCAGTGCTGATCTCAACAGCGTACTCCTCCCCACCCGATCTCTCCACTGAGCTAGACGGGAGACTACAGTGATTGTCAATGCGCTTATTGGCTATGTATATTTGACCTTTATTGAATGCTCAATGCCGTTGTTTTTATGCTGAATTATTTTATTTATAATGAAAACTGGTTGAACTGCGTGTAAACTAGTTAGATCAGCTATCAGCTAACAATCACCTGTTTACAGGAGCACAAAGGGCTGCAACAAGCAGCCTCCTTTTGTTTTTAAAGCCCAAAGACCAAGTGACCTGTAAGAGTTTAAGGTTTTAAAATTCATACACTTCGCGTTGTGTAGAGACCCACTTCCTCTGCTTTCTCTCTTTTTTTATTTTACTACGCTGTGTTTTCCTCCAGTCTATCTGCTGTGATTAGACTACTGCTTTCCACCCGTGTTTTAAAAGGCTGCTGTGTGTCCCAATATGTAGTTCAGTGTTGTTTTAATACATTTCATGAAAAATAATTTGAAGTTGTTTGTACATGCTCGAGCCACTGTGTGTCTGTGCTGTTTTAGTCATTGCGTGGTTAGTAAACTAACCAGCCAGAGAGGTGGAGGAGTCCATTCACACATGAGATAGCCGACATTCAGTACATTTATATAAACTTCATTTTTATGAAGTCTTTCTTGTCATATAAACAGGTAAAACCGGTTTCTGAAATTGGAGTAGGGAAACCAGATTTCCACATGCAGTATATGCAACCCAGAAAAGGCTTCAGCAAAGACAGAGTCCTACCCCAGTGTTTTTCCTCAAAGTGAGGAGAAAGAATAGGTTTCAGAAGAGACAGTGACTTTAGTGACTACCATTGCCTATAAGTTTATAATCTATATTGATGCTGCTCTCACAGTGGCTACAGTGTCGGTATAATTAAATATAACATTAATAATTAATGACTGGTGGCCTTTTTGGGGGCAGATACATATTGCGGTTACACTAATGAACTGCTGTGTGGGTATTTTCAAGGTCAGAATCTGTTTGTGGAGCAATACACAATATAAAGGAGAAAATCCACAGCTACAGTACATGAAGTAAAATGGAGAACAAAAGAGAGGAGGATGGAAGAATGCAGTGAAGTAGTGATTGATCAATTAAGATATGTGAGCAGTTAACTTAGATTGCTGACACCAAAATAGTCATTTTCTCTGACAGCTGCCCTAAACCCAGTCCTTTTAATTTGAAGTCTCTCTGCAAAATAGTGGTGGTAAAAAATAAAAAAAAACTCACAGATTTTCAAGCTACAGTATAATGAGGGGAGTATTACATTTTTGATTAATACAGAAACAAAATATAGACCAGTGACTAAGCCTGTGCCCTGACAGAGCGTGCCAGCCAGCTCCCCCCCCCCCCCCCCCCCCCAACAATGAGTATACAGTGATGATTCAGGAATCTGCAATTTGTAACAATCTCAAAGCACCATAATAAATGGTGTGCAACATCCAACGACGATGTGCATCATTTTTAGCTTGGCAACAGGCAAAACTATTCCAATGTATGAAATAAATACCACTGCTTGTTGAATGGGACTCCATGGAATTAGGCACACGCAATTATCTTTTCCACAGTATTGATTGTAGTAACATCTAAGCTAGTTCCATCATCAGATCGTAATTTAAATTCTTCCTGACATGTCACATTAGACCATCATAAGTCAAATTTACACAGTGCCCAAGCCGGACATAAACCATATTTGTAAAAGTTATAGTTCCTAATAGTAAACATGTAGGCTATGTTCCAAATGTCATATTTTGATGGTGATGAGGGTGACTGGGTTTATGACTGTCAGACTTTTTATGAAGCAGGTGTGAAACACTATGGTACTGTGAAAAAAAAAAAAATTGTAAAGACAAATGTCTTTTAAAAAGTGTGACCAGCAATAACATGACTGTCAGAACAGAAGTGGAATTCAGTCGGGTCTGCTCAGTGAGGCAGGCTGGTGTGGAGGCAGTTGGTTCTGAGACGCTCATTGTTGAGCCTTCTGGAGGAGTTGTGTGCTTGTATGTATGATTCAACAAAACGTGATAGAAGACGCTCAGTTGGTGATCCCACTGACACACTGTGCAGGTTTTTCTATTTCTCTCCATCACACACTATACTAGAAAACTGTCAACATAGGCTCCATAGATGGCCCCTGTAACAGTCATCTCAGAAGCAGTGTGTTAGTAAATTAATGTACAGTATGCACACTCAGCCCCCGAGACATCTCTAGGTCCTTCACCATAGCTGTCTCCATCCATCAGAATAGATTCCTCTATATGCCACACAGCAGGTTGAATCATTTCTGTTGGAGCAGCAGCCGCAGCCGCCCGGGGTAAATGTCAACTCTGCCATTAGGAAGGAGCCTGGTAGGAGCCTCCAACGCCTTCTCACACCATAACAGCCTTCAAGGCGCCCACAGCACAGCTGAGCAATGGCAACCGATCTGGGTACAAGCGAGTCAGTGAACCCATCCGTGCGCCAACATACAGTATGTATGTATGTATGTATGCGCATATGCCGCATATGTTTTTGTGCATATGGTTGTGTGGCCGCTGCAACTCTGACTTCTCTCTGCTATTTGTTTGTATGAAACCCTCGCATACAATATATTGATGTATGAGCACTGAGTGCACACACAGAGACATGTGCTCTGTAATTAGCCCTCCTGCCGTGCACACCCTTGCTGCCCCTGTGAAGCTTATGCTGAACTCCAACAATATCTCATCAGCGACCACCTGTAAACACTGCAGAAGCCTATCAGTGTCAAGGTTTGGTTTTGTTTTTTTTTTTCTTTTCTGTTCCCATGTGTCCTCTCCTACAGTCTCTAAAAACAAAGATTTTACAGCGCTGACTTGGTTACAAATTGAGCGAGGAGTAAGGTTAAACCTCCTTATCAAATGTATACATCTACTACTATTTCCTGTTGTTGTTCTTTGCTACATACAGATGGGTGAAAATTTGAGCCTTGGGATTGATTCTACAAGTCCATGGACTCTGGCGGAAGGATAAAACGCCATTCTTCCAAAAGATATTCTCCCATTTTGTGTTTTCATGATGGTGGTGGAGACTGCAGTATAACACATCAGTCCAAAATCTCCCAGTTGTTCAATAAGTAAAGACCGTAACTTACGAGTCACATAATCTTTTACCATTTAGTAAACAATTGTGTATAGAAATGGGATTTAGTCCCAATTCTACTCCTGTATGCAAATATATGCAGTTTACATTTGGAATTAACATTTGGTAATGTTACCCTGATATCAAAAATTTCGGCACGATTGAAAAGGGAGCAAAAAAACAAAACAGGAAAGGTGTATTTCATATTTTCTAACTTCCTCTATCTTGTATGTGCTTTTTTCAGTTACTTTTTTCTGTGTTATTTTCTTTTTATGTTCCAGTTTTGATACTACTACTGTTCTACTGTACACTGTAGTAACCTGGTTACTGGAAATCCGTGTATACAGACTTACCCTAGGCTTCTGTATGTGACTTTGCATTGGTCTCAGTTTTCCTTGGACTCCGGGTGGACCTGATGTAAAAACAAGTTCAGTTTAAAACCTGTGACACTCGAAAAATTGGCTTTCTTTAGAAGAAAATCTACCTGTGGAAATCAGGTGTGAAACTTGCAGCTGTCTGTTCCTCCATGTTGCAGGAGAACCTGTGAGTGAGTGGGGTCATGCAAGCCGAGAGGCGTGGGCGTCACAGAATGTGTGAGAGAGGAGAGATCAGAGTGGGCGGTGGAACACATCAAAGTCTGTCGTATTGTGTCATCATATAACATCAGTATACCTTAAAAACCTAATATACCATCCGGCCCTGCTTCCCTCTAAGTGGATAACCAGACCCAGACCATACAGGCAAAATGTCCCCCACAGCATAACCGATCCACAGGATCCCCTCACTGTAAGGAGTCAAGAATTCAGGCCTGAATTGTTCTCTGGGTGTATGTCAAGCATCAGTCTTTGTCTCCGAGGCTCCTGCTAAGCATTTTATTTGGATGCATGTGCCTTTTTCCTTTATTTTGTTACCCGTCTAAAACAAGAAAGCAGACACCAAGCTTTTAAGTATGAAACTTAGGCCTGCACGTACGACTGCCCCATGGCGTCGTACTTATCAGTGCCAGGTCTGGCCACATCAGACGCCCCTGATTCCTTCAAGTTTTAATTTGAAGTTATTGTCATCTAGTGGTACAGAAGAGCGTAAAGTGGATCGGCCACAGCCATGTCCCTGTTAATCTCAAAGTCAAAGACCTGGAGGACCACCAAAATACCTGCCGCTTGTGTCTTTGCTAATCTTACATCTCATCTGGGGACACATCATGTCCAGGCAGACTGGAAATCCTGATAGGTGCTGACACTGTGTAATATGATAGCTTGGCAGATAGCACCTTGGAAATTGCCTGAGCTGCCTTGAAAGTACAATTGATTCCCTCTAGAGATGAAAAAAAAAAAAAAAAAGAAACAGGTCACTTTAGCTATAATTTGGACAAGACTGAGCAAGCCGGATGGAGGTTGTGAGCATTTATTCCTAATGTTTGTCCTTTGACATGCAAATAAAATGTGGAGATAGTAATGGGTGCTGGGTGAAGGCAGAAGTCGGTCATTCCACCAGTGATGAGACCACTAGTACTACAGTAAGTACCAGATTTGATACTTGTTATTTATGAAGTAATGATATAAACGCATTTCCCTCTTCTCACCAGTGTGTAGACGAGATAAGCAGTATTAAGTGCTGAAGGTTACAGTCCCTGTTTTTCTCTTTGTTCATTCTCCAACACAGCCACTCAGACCAGCCACAATCACTCTGATGTTGGATGGCAGAGACCCAGGCACATGTCCATGTAATTGCACTAACAGAGACCCATGTAATATTATGCACAGCCTAGAAAGGATATATTGGAACAATATTACATATGCTTCACAGTAATTCCACTGACATTGCTATGACAGGTGAAGTTAGTCTTGCATGATCTGCAAATTGGAAAGAATTAAAAATTACATTAAAAAACAAACATATGAAAGCATAATTTGAAATTCGGATTTCTACTGCTCTTATGAAACATCTTGTGAAAAGTAAAAAATAGACTAAGTTTAGGACATAGCTACATGCAACATGTAATATGAAAATATAAACATATCTCTTCATATTTGTCATTTGTTGTTTTATATAAATATTTACATATAGCATATAGCCTTCTCTCCCCTGGAGCGGCCTTCTCTTCCCTGCAGTCTGTGAAGAGTGGGTGAGCTGTCACAGACACGCACAAAGCAGAAGGATGTCTTTATTTTACATGACTGCTTATTAACCAGACTTTCAACATCTGCCTGTAATGGATATGGTACACGGACATGGTATGAACGATTAAACAGCTGCTTTGCAAGCAGAGCGCAAACTTGCAGTCATATCCTGTCCGCTTTGCTAGCTGTGAACTCAAATTTTCGTTTCAGCCCTAAATCATTATAAACATATTTATAAGTCATACTGTGCTTATTTGCTAATGTCATTGAATCAGTGTGAATGACCTAGAAATGACATTTAGTTCTGTGTCACGGTTGAGTCTTAATAACTATGTGTATGAAAGCTAGTTCCAATTAAGCAGCTCCTCCTCCCCACCCATGTCTGGAGCACTGTGTATGTGTGCATGTGTGACGTAGGCACCAAAGCAGGAAATGTGATTTGTGAACTGTAAACTGTAACGTGTCATTTAACTGTTGTGATGGTGGGGGTACATATTAAATAATGCTAAAGTTCCAAAGCATGAGCTGGATACCCGAATGGTTAGAGTACATGCCACATGACTGCAGCGTCCCAGGTTTGAATCCAGCTGGAAGCTTTGGTGTATGTCATACTCCACTTGTCCCTCATGTTTCCTGTCTTCTCAAAACAGATCTCGGTTTTGGGTCCGCACGCCTACAATGTACTCCATCACAACCACCCACTTTCATATCACATACATGACTAAACGCCCTGCTCGGCCCACCCACAGGCTTCCACAAACAGGCTAATCATTAGTGTGGACTCTGAGCTTGAGAGGCCCTAAAGAAACAGGAGCTAAAACAAATCATTTCACACATGGAGACCAAAAAGAAGTGCTCAGCTACTCAATTGGTTTTTGGAATTTTTAATAATCCCAAAGCCCCCCGAAATTATCTATAAAATGGCCTCTTTAAATATCAGGAACCAGGAAAACGGTTTTCTCTGGTGCCATTAGTGGCTGCTGTTAATAAAACGATAATCATATTATATACTAAACAACTATATATTCAAATCATAAATGTACGTGAACATTCATGAACACAATGTAACTCTGAAGGCATAAATTTGTAAGTAACTTTCCAAATAGTCAAATAGAAAGCGTATAAAAACAAAATGAAATTGGTAAATTCGTCTAGTGCCAGATAGGAAATGTGGTTCTGTAAATAGCAGGTTAGTTTTGTTCTCTCGGCTTTAAGGAAGTCACTAAAAGCAGGTCATAGAATAATGTCTGCACTGCAAAACCATCAGAGTTGCAAGAACTCTTTGTTTGTTTGCTCCTCATGTAGATTTTAGGAGTTTTAAAGTTCTTTTTTTTCCCTAAAACACACTTCACACACTAACTTTCTGACTACCCATGGAATGATTAATTACGTGAGGCTAAGCAAGAGGGGAAGAAATAGTTTCAGTCAGCAACAGCAGCTTTAAAGAGGCTTCGTTCTGGAGGAGCCCTGTTCTTGGAGCCACACAATAGCACTTAATATCCCCGTTCTGTGCCCTCTGTGGTCCTGGTCTTTGGTCCCTGTCTTTATACCCCGATAGGTCTGATAACCACTGTGTCAAACTACATTTCAGCTTTCAGTTCTGATTTTCTTTTTTTTTTTTTAGATACCCTTGGAGATTAAATCTGTTTCTGGTTGTAGGCATGGCCCCGCGTTTTTCTCCTCTTAGAGCAATATCGGCAGCACAGCGCTCACTTGTAATAACTGCCATATCACCATTTTGTTTTGTTCACTAAATTGGATTGCAGCTCTTTTAAGCGTACTTTGCTATTCTGTGCCGTTTAGGGCTCTATCTTGATAAAGCTGTACGCTTTTCCGTAATGACCCATGGCTCAGGCTTTTGAATAAATGCCATGACAAATAGATGTGATACACTCAGAGAAATAGCAGTAATGATCTTGTTTTTCAGGGAGTTAGAGGATTATCTAATGGTATTACTAAAAAACATCTGTCTGAGCATCATCACATATTCACTGCCCCACACTTCTCCATTTACCCATTCCTGGCAGATGTTCAACGACTGCGGATCAGACCGTCATATTCACCACATTTTCCCTGTGGAAGACCCACGATTCCTGGGTCAATATGACAATGAAATAAACGGAAATGGGATGGGAGAGACATAGAGTGGAAGTACAACAAGAGAAAGAGTGGAGGTTGTTTCATCCTCCAGACCAGTGTCCCAGATTTTTTTTTCCTTTTTTTTTTTTTTTCCCCAGAGTACTTTGTCCAGATATTTTCTATGTTGTACATGCAGGATTACAGATATCAGATTTGCTAATAGTACAAACCCATCAGCGAGCAGCTCATCTGTTTTACATGCTCTGTCCACTGCTCTCCTTGTCATTTTCATTTCCCCCTTCTCTCTCTTACCATCTCTCTTATGTGCTGCCCTCACATTTCTTTTTTGTTTTTTTGTTTTTTTACATCTGTATCTTCTCCCACTCAAAATTTGCTCCTCCGCCAGACATTCATTTTGCGTCTTTCTCTCTGATTTGCTAATTTTTCTCCTAATTTACCTAAATTGATCTCGTTTAAGGAGGAAATAATGACGGTTCATCTCTGCTGAGCTACCCTGCTACCTGTGGGAGAAACTACTTTTCTTTTGCCTGTCTGCTGTGCCCCGTGTCAAGCCTACGCGCAGACACACAATGGGCTGAAATGTAATGGAAGAAAGGATTAGCCTTCAACAGATGGAGAAAATAATTTCCACTTGTTTCGTGTATAGGAAGAGGTGAGCTGGTGAGGTGCAATGTGTGCATGGTTCAACTCGGTATGCAAATGTGCTGCACATGCTCACTTTTAGCTGTCTGCTCACAGTGTATCAGTGGCAACTGTGCAAGAGCAGTGCTGCTCCACCTTTACCCACTTCACTGACCTGCTTGTCACTTCATTTCCTGTGAGACCAGTGTGTTACCTCTGCTGTTATTTGACTTCAGATATAGGAAATCTAGCTGGAAGCACAGTCATGTGGACAAACAAACTCCTGTAGAGTGGACTGCAGTCTTTCATTTAAGAGGAGTGCTTGGAGAGACAGTAGCAATACAGACTTTTTTTTTTTTGGATAAGCGCAGTGCGTATTAGTATGTTTACCAGGTCACAAGGTGCATCAAGATTGCTACCAGGGCTGTGCCATATTCTATCATTAAATTGTAAAAATATCATTAGCTATTCCACACCATGAGAACAACGTGTTTATATATGAACCTTTAACATGGGCATTTCACACAAGCCTAAAAACAAGTGTGATGGAAGGTCAAGCTCACATCTTGTAACAGGTTTGAGTTAATTTTTAAGAGGTTCCTCTAACATTTGGAAATTCTTCATCAACAAATTACACATTTGTCAGTTGTGCCATAAACCTGAATAGGGATGGGAGTCAAGACTTGGTTCTACCTGAAAACTGGTTCCAAATTGTCCAATCCATTGGAATTTTCTGCCTCTGGGGGGGATCATGAGAGATGTTGGAGCAGCAACAGTACACAGTTCTTTGCTTGACAATGTAGTATTTGTAGTCCAGTGCTGTGAAGGATGTTCAGATTTTTACGGTGGAGAAACTAAACAACCACTTCACGAACATTTGGCACAACACAGGAGAGCCAGCTCCTCAGGATTCAGCAGTCCATCTGCATCTAAAGGACAAGGGTTACTCCTTTTAAAGCAGTCAATTTGACCCTCTCTAAACAGAGGAGATGGTCTACAACACCACTTACCAAACACTTACATAAGCAGGTTACTCAGACAAACCAGCTTTCTTAGAAAATCAAGGAACAGAACTTACATGCACTTAAGAAATCTGGTTATTGGAATTCTGTGTTTACATGCAGCAGACAAGTACATGCAATCAGGTTTGTCCTCCAACTCTTTTTGGAAGCATTGCTCACAAATTTTAACAGTATAGTGACCGTAAACTCTTCTTTCCAACTTTTTACTTTCTTTCTGGGTGTGTGTGTGTGTGTGTGTGTGTGTGTGTGTCACTGCAGAATAGAGAGGCAGAGTGACAACACAGAGGGAGAGAGGAAAAGAGAGACGAGAGACAAAGCTGATAATTCACAGGACAAACTTTCTAAATAATAATAAAAAAAAAGTTATTTAGACTTTTATGAGGCACTTTTTGTTAGTTTAATATTCAGTCTGACTTTTACTTAAGTGTGCCGACATCGCCCCGTTAATGATCTCTGCTTCATTAAACCTTTCACTGCCCTGTCGGCAGCCTTCTGTTTTGTACATGCGCTGTTGGAGAAAGCTGATTAGAAACATGGTTACACATATATACGTGGCAGAGAAATCAGCATTCTTCAGGAGAAATCTACCTAGGGAAATCAGGTTTCCCTAATCCTCTAGCCCAATTTTAGAATTCATGAATTTCTCATAAAAAGCTTTAGCTAATTTTTGCACTACTTACCACTAACACGGTCCTAGACAGAGGCAGACATTTTATTGAGACGTCTGTTTTATGATGAGCTCTGAGCAGTAGCAGAGAAGAGAATTTCTTTCGTGGAGTCAAGTGGAGCAAAGTAAAACTGTGCATCTTTTAGAAACGTCTGACACTCCTCATTATATCATATATAAACGAGCAGCTAAAGGAATAGGTTTGGCACTTCAGATTGTTTTCATTTCCAGAGAGCACATCTTTATGGTGCCATGGTGTGGCAAAGAGGGGAAGACTAAAGCGACCTGAGATGGAGGTGCTGCCGAGTGCTTCCTCAACAAACCAGATAAAGCTGTCAGAGGTCCCAATTTGTATAAGCAGTATAAAGATAGGATATGGGCTCAAAGCAGAAGAAGCCCACATTTTGATGCCTACGCTCAAGACTCTTAAAAAACACACAATAAAACTCTAATTGCAAAGGTTCTTTGATCAATTAGGCACCAACTAAATAGAAGGTTTGTTGTTGCATGCATTTGTGTATAAATACAAAAAAGGTGTGTGCGAGGTTCAATTGTTGCCTAGCAACAGTCGCTGCAACGTTAAAACCGATGAATGCTAAAACATGTAAATGGGATAAAGGACATGTTTAAAAAGAAGCCATGCTTGTTAATGTCATTAATGTAAAGTAAAAGCTCAGACCACATTCCCATTGATTATGTATAAGCCAGTGGTCTACAGCCACCTGCAGCATATGCCTTAATTTAATAATTTCTCTAACTATTTATGATCGCTTTGACATACTATAAATGCTTAGCATGTGCCACCTATAAGCTGTGACAAATACTCTGGTCCCTCTTACTGTATTCTGCATGTTCTCTTATTTATATTTTGAACTCTTTTATATAACTGAACTCTTCACAAACTGTAATATATCGTTATTGCATTAATACATCTTTACCACCAAACTAAAATAACATAATAGGTTGACCTGACAGTGTATTGGACAAATACACGATGGCACTAGGAAAAAGTGAAAAGCAGTGACACAGTCTGAATAGATTTCCAAACCGTAAGGATCAACATATTGACAATTAGAGCCACAAACCCATTGACATGCATGTAGAGTATGAGTGGAAAACTCAAAACCCCCTGGAGGTAACCCACACAGTGCCAGGAGAACTTAATATAGAGAAAGCTTTGGTTCAAGAATTTAAAACCACAGCTCTTTTGTATGAGGACAATTTAAACCAGCAAGCTCTTCTGCTGCCGAGTAACACGTGGTTGGTTGCTGGTATTCCCTGCCATCCCTTCAACAACATCCTGAAACTTACCATTAGGCTGGGATGTGTATCATTGACCCCAAAGGATGCAAAACTTAAAACAAAAAAAAACAAACAAACAAAAAAAAAACATCTTTGCAAGGCTGTAATTATTTTCTCACCCACTTTGTACTTGGCTAGCAAAGTTACTGCTGAACAAATTAAATCACATCAGTGGGGAAATAAGGAAGCATGCAAATTTGCTAATTGGTTTAGCCCACCTTTATGATAGCAAATGACTGTTCAGGAGCTCGCTGGGTTTTTTTTTTCTTTACCTTCGACACATTGGCCACGCGCATGACAAGTAGCTCTAATGCAGCTTGTGAGAGCTTGTTATAGTAGTTCTTAAATGAGCTAAATGGACACTGTGCATACAATATACATAGTGTGGCAACATCCAAGGTTTTCTTTTGTTTTGCCCACTGCTTTATTAGCTGACCAGTAAAATGTCAATGTCACATTCCCATCTTTTTCCTTTCTGACTTGCCATTTAGCAAGGCTCTTAACTTGCTTTGTGGTACAGAACCACAACCAAAGTCAGGCATGTTGTTACTGACTACATCAAGCATTGCATGGCTTCAGGCAGTTATGTAGTCCAATTTTGAGGTACTTGTAGTTTATGGAGTATCTCCATTTAATATTAGCTTTGCTTTACTCCAATACAGTGCAGAGGGAAATGGGAAGGAAGGGGTAGTGTGGACACACAGGTCTCAAACACACAGAAACTGAAAAAAACACACTGAGGAAGTCGAGAACAGCCACGTGATTCTGAAGATGTGGAGCATGTTCTAGTTCTAGATGTTCTTTCAGATTTTCTACAGATGATTCTTTTCAACTGGTCTTTGCTGGAAAGGTTTTATTACTTTAATTTATGGTTTAAAATGTACAAGGTGTTTTATTGGAAGTTGAGTCAAAGGACATACATGGTTTTCACATTTTTCAAGTTTAAAAACTCATTGTCATGTTGGAAAATCCATCTCCTGACAAGTATCTTGAGACTGGGAGTGGTATTTTTTTATTTCAGTATTTGAGTTTACTAGTCTCTTTAACCTTTTCCACTGACCATCAGTAAACTTGCACGTTTCATGGTCGGCTTCACGCAGTAACTGTTGATAGCTCTGGCCAGGTTCACACAAAACCTGCTGTACCCCATGTGATCCAAACTAATTTATTTTTGGTTTCATCTCACTAAAGAATGTGGTGCCAGTAATTATCAGGCATCTTTACATGATCTTTGGCAAAGTATAAGCTTCCAAATTTGTGTTTTTTAACAGTTGACTTCATGTAATGTCCTTTGGACTGTGATGAGTCACTGAAGCACAAATTTTCACAAATAATCTTTGTGCCAAATCAGAAGCATGTAGCCATCTGTTTTTTCCAACACAAAGTTGTAAATAGCAATTTGTGTGTGGCCTATATTTTCAAAGACGGCCATTATGCTTTCTGTTATTGGTAGTGTGGCACTTCCGGTATTTCTTTTAGGGCCGTTTTTATGGAGGTAGCCTTCATTGGTAATCACATTGCCTTGTACCTCACTTGTAAGTCGCTTTGGATAAAAGCGTCTGCTAAATGACTAAATGTGACACAAAGCAGTTTCAAATAGAATTCTTTAAATACAAACATACTTGTCATTATAAAAAAAATAATAATAATAATTAGGGTGCCTGGAAATGAACAACACCACATTTGAAAAGCTGAAAACTTTGCTAGAGGTCTCTCTGTGTGACTTTGGGTTTACGATGTCAAAAACAAGTGTTGATGTTGAGGACTGATAATAATAAAAAACCCTTACAGGTATGAATGTTGGGAAAAAAATGAATGTTAACAAATGTTGCCTCAAGTTTGATCAATTCATGCGTCCTAAATAAATTATTTACCAAAAAAAAAAAAAAAATTAAAGCAGCTGTATAAATGGTAAATGGTCTTATTGTTCAGCATGTCCAAAACTAATGTCATGTTGAAGTGCTACAATAACTTTCCACATGTCAAAACACAATACAACAAATCTTAAATCAACAGTAATTTAAACAGATCCTTTAGTTTAGTAATTTCCATTGACACAAAGGTGTCATCTGCAAAACAATATATTTCATTGTACTAATGGTTCAGAGACATAAGAATGTTTTTCATTGCCTTTGTCAGCTACTGACCTGATCTGACCAGTAAGACGCTGGTGCCAACAAGTTTATGGGGGCATCAGAGAAACTTCTTGTCAAAATCTGACCCCCCCCCCCTCATGCATTCTACCCCGAAACACTGTAGGACAGCGGTGGCTCTGAGTGAGAGGCTATTATTATACAACATATCAGCTACTTAACCTGTAGATAAACAGTTATACAGTCAGCAGGCCTCAAGTCCACAAGAGTGTGTGTGTGTGTGTCCATATGTATATTACAGTCAGGTTGCAGACTCAGTGATTTTAATAACAGATTCAGATCAGTTAGCAATTTCTCACACATATTGTGCTGTATGCTAAAGAGCTAATTAACAAGGGCGGTTACAGAGTTCACTAGCTTTTCTGACATCTTAATTAGATCTTAATGACATTTCAGTTGGAAGGGATGAACTGAGTTGAGCCCAAACCACAAGTGTTATACAGAGGGAAAAAGCAGCTGACACTGAAGTGGAAAGAAATGAAGAGAAGGGATGAATAGTTGGAGGAGATGGAGTGGAAGTGGATGGGAATGCGGGGGGATTGCAGAACAATTGTGTCAGACGTAGTCTAAACCAGAAGTATTTGGACACATTCAATTTGAAAAAAAAATTATTTCATTTCAATGGGCTGTAAGATGAATGTATAACCGTCCAAATACTTAAAATTGCACCGACCCAGTCTTCATATACTGTATTATGTCTGTACTTTGTGTGTTACCAGTAGAATTTGATTAACACTGACATATTTTTATTCTGTTGTTCACTCTCTAATGTTGCCCAGTAATTACTCTTCTCACGTCCTACTAGCATCACATGTCTCATATGAGCTTCTTAATCAAATCCTTTGCATTTATTGCCATGAAATTTCAGCGTGCTCACTGTGGAAATAACTAGATATGCCTGGCGCTGCCAGCAAAGATATCATGATAATGGCATTTCTGGCAGATAGATGGTTTATGAGATAACATAATCTTCTATAGTGCCGTGTTTTGCATTGTAGATAGTTCTGTGTGGTCTGCAGTGGATTGCGGGGAATAGTCTATTCCTTTTTACTGGTGGGCAGTAGCCAGTGTATTTTTAGCTGAAAGGTGGATGCACATTTATGCATCTCCCAAAAAGAAAAATCAGATTGCAGTGAAAGAACAGTGAGCTGTGGTGAATGAGGGGGGGGAAAAAAAAACAAGCACAGGAGTCCACCGCTTTCAAACTACCTGTGTGATTTATTTTTGGGTTTTTTTTCTGTAGCCTTTAATTACCTTGCTGCTATCAGCTGCATGCACACACAGGCAACATCAAAAGCTTCACATAAAGATTGATTTGGGTAATTGATTAAAATCTTCTAAGGCAAATATTTATTTACAAGATCGACAAGTCTTTGTTCTCCTGGGCTCATCTGCCCCTGTGCTGCTCGTCTTTCGAGAACAACCAAGGAAATAGGGAGAGAGAGAACATAGCAAACTGTGGGACGATGATGAGGAGCCCAGAGAGAGTGCAAACCAGAGATTACATCAGAGAAAATGAGGGAGGAAAGGCTAAATAGAAACTTTGTCTGAAGCCACCGCGTGTGGAGCCGAGCGCGAAATAAACAGAGAGAGTGGATGTGGGTTGAAAAGATGGGGCAGCGAGAGATGCATTACTAAGAGTGTGTTGGTTGCTAGAGATGCTGTTCAATGTGCAGCCATGTCTGTTTATCATTTCCCTCTTCTCTCCCCAAGCCCTCTGTCTCAGCTCTATTCTACCCCTTCTGTCTAGCCTAAATCTGTCAGAATACAGCCACAAATACCTGCCAACTTTCACCATATACAGCCACCCCCTCGTCTTCCCATCCTCTTCTCCTACAACACCCCAAGCTTGTGTTCATTTGTGCCTCCTCGTTGTTACTCTCAGCCTTTATTCATTTTACTTAGCCTTTATAGGTTTACTTAGCATTTTGTTTGGCTATAAAGGGTGATAAAAGAAGCGTGTTTTTCTGTGGTGTGATTGGCTATTTATTCTAACAGGTTTGGGCACACAGATGCCTGAGTAATAACAATAGTTTTCCTCTCAAGAAGGCCATGAATTTGTTTTTCTATTACAGCTGCAAAGTGGAACATTAGACCCACGTGGTCTGCACTACACTCTCACAACCCACTTATGGCATCTTGTCTGAATAGTATATTTTCTTTCTGCAAACACTAACTCTTGCTGAGGCTGTGTCTGCTGTTCCCAGGCAGAGGTGCTTTAATTCAGGTCAGGAAAATTCCCTATAAACTAGGCCCTTTTCTGCTTTTGCTTCTCTTTGTGCAGTTTTCTTCCTGTGGCCCGACCCTCCAGGTATTTGGGATGTTGCAATCGCAGCCTTACAATTTTGTTCATTCACTGCAATCTTTCTTCAATTTCAACCTAAACTATGTACTGTCCCTGATTGCCTTGTACCAGAAGCTGATGAACGCTATGTGGCGTTGCTTTCATGAAGTCAAACCTGCGCACAAAGGCAAATGATGAGTCCATTCACGAACAGAATAGAAGAAATATCTGATTACCGTGAAATTGTAGCAAATGACGTTTGCAGGCTTCAGGGAGCAGCTTTTAATATGCAAGCATCTCCCGGAATTGCCAGGACAGCTGGATGTATGCAGAAGTTCCTGCTAAAGACAATGCTAGTCAAGTTCCTGATGTTCAGTTCGAAAGTGTGGGTACAGTAATTTACACTGCACGTAATGTTCTTGTGGAAAACAGACAAAGGTCTTAAAATTTTGTACCACAAAAACACGTGGGGAATGGAATAAACATGCGGAAAACAGACAAGGCAAATCACAGGGACGGAGGCATCCAGATCTATTGCAAGTGCTAAAGGAATTAAGCTAAGCGTGGTTAGCGGTAACTTTGGTGCAGAATAAATCACAGTGATAGAGGCGTGTTTGCATGTTTGCCTGACAAATTGAATGCGCATGTTTGCATATATGTGTGAGTGAGAGCACTTAGGTTTTCAATTAATTATGCAAAAAGCTAACGAGCTTCAGCTGCTTCGTTGCAACATTCATTGTATTTTTATTACATTTTTTTTAAGACAATTTGCTGCATAAATAGATGTTTTATTGTCATGACCGGGTCAAGCCGGGACATATAAATGGGGAAGACGACAAGTAACATTTTTAAAATGTGTTTTAGTCAACAGCTAATAGCTAAATATTTATGAGGGATAAAAAACGCGAGGCGTGTAAATCCATGTGTCAGTCAGTGTGTGAGTGGATGCATGGCAATTTAGGTGTAGTGGCGTTTTGACGAAAAACAAAGAAAAGCAACATGACCAGCTCGCGAGTGAGCGCCCATGGACTGAAGGCAGTGGTTTTTATGGCCTATCAGGGGCACTGGGCCCAGGTGCTCCTGTTCACCCAAATGATGGTCCGCCCCCTACCTGTGTCTAACACATGCAGCACAAAACAGAAACACACTTTCCCAGCAGGCCAGGGACATCACACTATTCTGCAGTAGTCCCCATCATGGAAAAATGTCAAAATGTTGACATCTCAACAGTTAATTAAATGAGTTCTGCACGACCTTGCAATTTTAAACATCGTAAAAACAGTGCAAACTCCAGCTAAAACGTTTAAGAAGGCTGTTGCAAAATCAGGAACTTAAAGCTGCAACAATTACAAAACAGCTTGTTTCACTCAGGCTACTGGCTGCTAGTAAAGAAGAGCAAAAGGACCGAAGCATGTCACCCTGACATGCTGCAAGCCAGCCGGTCACAGGCAATGCTGTCAGATACTATGTACTGTTCTCTCCCTATAGCCAGTAGGTAAGGATTGATGTTATTCAGCTCTCACAGAATCACACCATGGCTGGCATGCTATCTGTTTAATCGCTATGGTAACGAACAATAGGATGTGCATATGGTCGTTGGCTGTACTGATTAGTGTGTGTGTGTGTGTACCTCCAAGGTTCACAGAGGCAGATACCATTGTGATGGGAGACGTGACGTACGGGGCCTGCTGCGTGGATGACTTCACCGCCCGAGCCCTAGGAGCCGATTTCATGGTGCACTATGGACACAGCTGTCTCAGTAAGTCTCGCTATTTGTTTGTGCGTGCTATATCTGACTCTTCATCCCTCTGCTTGTATATTGAGCCACACGGAGCGAGAGAGGGCTGCATGAAAGTCAGAAAAGACATACAGACAGCCGCAGTTATCGATCATCAGAAGACGTAACTAGGCTGTGCAGCCTATGTAGGCCTGGTATGGAAGGCATTTTAGACCTTTGGAGCCTGGGCATCGCATTTACCCTACAAATCAATGAGGAACATGCATTAGAGCTGTCCTTTGAAAACCTCAAGCACCGTTTGAGGACCTTCACCCTCTCCCCCCACTGTCTGCCTCTTGCAGAACATGGGAGGAAATGCTAAATCAATAGTTTTGATATATCCCTGCCAGAACAACCTCACCTCTCTCAAATACCAGAAATGACCAACAGAATTTTAATACACTCAAAAGCTCTTTCTGAGTTGGACTGTTTTTGTTCTATTTATCTATTTGTCTTTGTGTGTGCCCATGTATTATTCAATGCATGTGGGAGGAGTATGCACCCGTGTGTGAATGTTTACAACACCGATAAGATTTGTACACAATCCCATTTAAATTTAGAAGAACCCAGTTAATGCAAAAAGGAAAAGACAGCAGTAGCAGTTTTTTTTTTTTTTTTTTATAAATTTGTGGGACGTGAAGCAAACTCGGATATTAATTAGTGGAGGAATTTTTGACACAAATGGCCGTACTAACAAATTCCCCTAATGAAGGGTGCCGGCATATGTGGTCTGACCTTCATCAATCAATCATGAGGACATCATCAACAGTGTTTCCCAAGATGTCAGACACCTGTGGGAGATTAAAGACACAGTGCTCTGGTTGATTCATAGAGAAGCTCTCGCTCCTGTGCTCTTTTGTTTCCCTTTCATTTCCGCTGCAGCATCTCCTTTTGAATAGCTGTGTCATCTCATCCTTTGTCATCATAAAGCACCTCCACCTTGTGCAGGGCAATATCATAAAACCATGTTGTGGTATGGTTCAAAGTTGCAATATTTATTTGCTGTTATGTGGGATGGAGATTTATTTGCCTTTTTTTGATCTTTAAACATGAACAAGAAACGGCAAGAAAAAAAAAAAGGGAGTGAATGGATAAGTGAGAGGAAGCCACACACAGTACCAAAATGGTGCTTATTTTTATTTGCCCTTTATTTCATTGTGGTTATTTTCCAGAGTGAATAAAGCCGCCTTGCTCAGATAATGCCAGGCCAGCTGCCATAGCTGTAAGTGTTGGACCTTCACACATGAGCAGGTCATCGCTATTTTGGTGGTGTGATTCATTTTAAGAGTTTTGAAAAGCCAAATTAAATCAGGCATCAACTTTGGTTTGAGTTAGTGTTATTGATGTGGACCAGCATTCCACCTAAAATGACCGTTGTAGTGTGTGTGTATTTAAATATGCAGCATGTATTTTATTCTTCTGCACATTCTTCTAAACATTCACACTACAAGCTTGCAATTCAGTTTTTATTTCCAATTACTGCTCCGGTAAATGGTTATCTTGCAGTCACTTCACACTTTACGTAGGTTTTCACTGGCAACTGGTGAAAACTGATTTCATCACAGTTTATCATTAAGCTCGGGTACCACTGCTGAGTGACGCCAACATCATCTCCCATGATTTTAGCCACAAATAACTGCAATGAGCAGTGTAGTTATTGAAGTCATTATATCACATCCAGGCTAACCTGTGTTTAATTAGCATCAGCAAATTTTTTGCAAACCCACCTGTCAAGCACAGCTTTGTTCTTTAGGAAAAATTAAGCAAATTCCATATGATTTCTTTATACAGTTCTTATACATATTATTCCACAGTTAAATAAAGTTAAGTTGATTTATAAATGAAATCACAATCTGACACAATCGAAGCCATTACATTATTTCTATAATCAAAAAGTCATTTAAAATATTGGCACAAAAATGTCAAACTTCAGCAGCAAAAACATGAGATAGAACTACACCAAAAAAATGACTGGATTTGTGATGTGATGGGAACATTTAGACAACAAATGATTAATTATGTGACTTTCAGATACAAAGTGACAGCTTTCCATGTACAATTACGAATAAACTGAGGATCTAAATGTCCCTTGAGTGCGCTGGATTTTTTTGTTATTGAAGGTCTGTAAGGCTACAGAGGGGGAACAAACCTTTGGACGTGTTTTTAAGATATGTGACAATGACAAAAGTAAAGCCTGCACTGCTAAAGTCTTATGATTCATGTGTTGACCGTCATTCTCATATTTGTCATGATTTTTTGAAAGCATGTTTATTATTCAAGAGGGGGATCTAAAGTAAAGCAATACCTGAAATGCTGGTCACCACAATATTTAGTTTTAGCTGAAGAACATGGAATCATTTCTGTTCTTGCAAGATTTCAGAACTTCGTCATCAGCTGTGTTCCTGACCCTCAGGGACTAGAGATCTATGACTGTTGGTGGAAATAGTGCTTTAGTGTGACCCGTCCATTGTTTTAAAGTCTTAGCTAGTCGTCAGGTGTGTCCCCGCTGCTATTTGGACCAGCAGTATCTGCTCAGTGTTTCTCATCAGCCTAAGCCACAATAGTATAGTTTGTATCGGTTGTCTGTTACGGCAATTACTCAAATGTAAATACTGGTACTTAGTTTGGTTAAAAGTGCTATTAATTAATGGGAATTCAGACATACACAATATCAGCTGTTCCACAGTTTTGACATCTTACCTGGCTGGATGCCTGGTTCCTACTGGCCCCACACCTGTTCATCAAAGTATGCAGTGGGCAATTCAACTAGATTGAAATTCTGTGCAAACGCATCCTCGCCACGGGGGTCCCACTGCATGGTGTTCTTGGCGCAGGAATAGATTGGGTTTCAGAGTGCAGCAGTGCCATTGTCGCATCAGTTGTAAAGCCAGACTGAACACAGACTAATTCGAGACCGGATATTAAAGATTCCAAAATAATTACTGTGTCGTTCATGAAAGCCACCAAGTAGCCATTTGTAAACCAGCTTCTACGTGCAAACATTCCTTAGACCAACCTAATATAAATGTTGCTCCCGTATTTGTTTACATGGGCACTGATAAAGCAGCAGTGCTGGGTGACCTTATTGCTATAACACACACTGATGGGGAAAGTAAGCCAAGTCCATCTCATTGACTGTGTGTGTAATTGCGGCAGCTAAGTGCTCTCAGGCTGCCATGCTCATGTGAACGCAGATCAATGCCACTTTTCTTTGCCCTTTACTTTTTGGGAGAACCTATAAACAAGTAATAGACAGCTGTTAGTCCCAGTCAGATTTTTTATTTATTTTTTTCTTAATTCCTCCAGCCCTTTTATATTCATTCATGGGTTTCTTACTCACTGTGTGGACTGTAGCAAGTCCACCTTTTAAAATCCCCGTCCATTTCCTTTCCTTCCCTCTTCACTGAGATGTGAGCCCATTCATCACTCTTGGTGCCAGTTAATTGACATGCACACACACACACACACACACACTCACTCACACACTGTATCCTATTACTTTTTTCCACTTCTCTCTTCCACGTCCTATCTTTTTGAATTTCTACAGTACATTATGAAATCCCATACCTCCATCTCCAAATTGAATTTCAGTGTTTTCCATCCTACTTTAACTGAAATGTCTTATTCCTGCCTCCTGTCTCGGTGCAAGCGACTTGTTTTCTAACCCCTTGTCGTGCTTTCCTCCCCCATTTCTGTGTCTCTCTCTCTCTCTCTCTCCCAATGTTGCTTTAATCTAGGCCATCAAGTGAGCAGCACTTCCTCATAAAACATTAGCACCTTTAATGGGCCATTTGCTTAATCATAACAAAAAGTCCCCTTGCTTCCAATGTGCAAATTAAATGTAACACAGGAGAAAGAATAATTACAATGATACACGTGAATGATGATTCATTTTTCTTACCCGCGCCCTTTTCCTGGACCGTCACCTAGTTTTTCAGCAGGCTAACTCGGCATGTCTCTACCTACCTCTCCTAGGCCTGTGTGCGTGGTAAATGGCCTGTGAAATTAACGGCATTAATAGTAATCGCATGTGTCCCTCTGCCTTCCCTATTTAATTGAGGTCTATGCATCAGTTCCTGCATTTCTGGAGACCCACACTGAGTGAGTTCCAGTTATATCGCACAGGCGTCTACTGTGTTTCCATATTGATGAATGTATGACACAAAATTGAGCTATAGAGAAACTCCTGAGAGTGTACACACCTACGTCTTACCTCCTGACATAACTTAGTGTATTATTCAGCTGTCGTATCTTTTTTTCTTTGTCTCCCTGCAGTCCCGATAGACTCCACAGCAGGTATTAAAATGCTGTACGTGTTTGTGGATATCCAGATGGACAACGGACACTTCCTGGACACGGTCAAGTTCAACTTTTCCCCTGGACAGTCTCTGGCACTCGTCAGCACTATTCAGTTTGTGGCAGCACTGCAGGTGATTAGGTGACGAGTCTGTGTGTGCTTGTATGTGGGTGAGTCCATATTTCTGTTAGGAAGCGCTGAGGTACAGTTACTCTGTGTGTCTTTACCTGAATGATTATTTTCACTCGGGACAAAGTATTTTTGTTTGTACAGTAAAGAGGAACCCACACACAAACTGAACATATATTTGTAACTTATACCGTTTCTGTTTCCTGGCTTTTATGAAGAAGCTCACACTCCACACTTCACTTTAAGTGTGTGTTTTTTAAAAAAATCTGGCAGCAGTTATTTTGGATTTGAAAGGTGGAGTAAACTTGGAAGGCCTCTTGGTTCAGCGTTGCGCTCAGCTCTGCTCTTCACATAAGCAGCGGCAGCGACTATAGCATTAGGTTTGAACACCCAGACTCGCCACCAGTCTGTTCTGTAATGTGTTCCGCTGCTTATATTTGCTGCGTTGAACCAAAACCACTCCGGGTTCCTCACTAACCGTATTTTTAAACCACGCTCTGCCTCTGTGGGTCATATTTTATGTTGGGGGTTGTTGAGTGCATATATGCATATGTCTCTGTGTTTCACTCTTGTCTTCTGATGTGTAGGCACGTTGAGGTCACACAGTATGGGCGGGAGAAGCAGGGAGTTCACTCATTTCCTCCGTGGACTGTCTTAAATTAGCCTTAAATCGTTGAATTTAACGCTAACACCTCCAAGCACACTAACGTTTTTATTTAATTTTCTTCAAGTTTATTGTGTTTGTTTGGTCTCTCATCTCTTCACGTTGCATTGATGAGTGTAAGGAGTTTGAAAGAGTAGACTTTAGAGTGTTCGAGAACTCCTTTCAGCAAATATTTATTCCCAATGTGAATGCTGCCTAGATCTTCCTATTTACATCTTTTGTTATTTATTTTAGCATGTTATTCAGGCAGCTGCTTTAGAAATAAAATCTTCAGGAGAATCTGTGACATGCACGGTGTAAACTTTTCCCCCTCCCTTGAGCTTTCATCTTCTGATGACTGCATCTGTTTTTTTTTCATTCAGCATGCACATTCACTGTTTTCTCTCTCAATTTCATCCAGCTTATACTTCATTTAATGACTTATGTAGTGTGTGCGTTTTTTTTTTTTTTTAACAAAGAAAAAGGATGTGAGCTGTCAAATATAGAAAAGCATTAACATTTTTCTAAATATATCCACAATAAACAGGCACTTAATGGCACCATAGCAAGCCTGGGATCAGCCATTCATGCTGTTTTTCAAGGCTAATCCTAAATAGGGGAGAGTTAAAGGTGAGTTATACAAAATTTTGAAATCTTATTTCTTCCTTGGTTCATGTGACAGGCTGTGAGTGTAGCCCTCAAACCAGAGTATGATGTGTTGGTCCCCCAGTGTCGACCCCTGTCACCAGGAGAGATTTTGGGCTGCACCTCTCCTCGCTTGAACCACCACGTCGATGCCATAATGTAAGACATCTCCTTCCTTCTCACACTTTCATCCCAGACCCTGTCCTTTCTTGCTGTTCGTTTGCAGAGATATCCAGATAACCAAAGACATCCAACCCTGACTCTTGTAGTCACTGCTCCCTCCCCCTCATTAGCTACCATAATTACCCCTGTCATTGCTAGACCCACCAGTGTGACATGAGGAATAATCAGTATGACATCAGACCAGTCACACCAGATGTAGCTAGCTGTGACAACTAGCTCTGTCTGTGTGCTTGTAATCAGGCTGCTCGAAACAGCCAGATGCTGATCCAGAGCAGCAAGGCTAAAAATACCATCACACTGTGCAAAGAATTGAATTGTATAAAGCCAGATTGGCACTTTTGGCTGTTTTAAACCAACCACAACAAATTGGCATGCTTTCCAATTTTCCATATTTGAAAGCCTTGTTTTCTTAAAGTATGACACCTATTGTGGCATTTTACATGGTAAAAAACTGATAACCTGTACAAAACATCACCATTTGTCTGTGAATTTATTTCAGCATGTGTGATTGCCTGTTTTAAGTTCTTATTTTCCACTTCATTTCCTCTAAGTGGGGGGGGGATGATGGGATGATGAATGCAGTGCGTAGCTGCAAGTATTCTATAACACTAGCTCCTCAGTCTTTCCACATTTTTTTTCACATGAATATAAACCTCTGTTCATGTGAGACTTGTCAAAATGATGCTCATCCCGCCTGTGCTACTGAGAGTGCTCTGACAAAGTAACAGGTTCAGACAACAAACAACACCTCCGCAGCCACTTTGTGTCTATACATCTCATGCAATTCCACTGTGGAGAGGATGCTACGCTTTGTCATGCACCGTGATTTCCCCCGGCGTAATTATATATTAGTGCACAATTCAGCATTTCTGAGTCACACGTTTATATCATACGTGTGCATTTGTGGGTTTTCTACTATGTCTTTTTATATTACACGGAAGTGAAAGGGGTTAAAGTGTCAAGGTGGTCAAAAACAATGCACAATAAATTGGTAGGTGATTCACCCTCTTTAAAGTAACTGACCTATCTACCGATCCACTCAACACAGTACAGCAAATGTGTTCCATGGATTGTAATAGAGATAAGCCTGCATTTGGCATTTTTTAAGACTAGTGGAGACAATAAGACTTAAAGTTTTGCTTTGTATTACATGAAAGAGGGCAAATTGTAAAAAAAATGTTTTTACTTGGAAACTATTGGTTTTTAAACGGGCAGAAACAGCAGTTGTATTTATTTACAATGAAACCTACAACAGAAAGTGCCAAAACTAAAAGGGTCTGGGTATTTTCTGAAACCACTGTGTACCCATAGCCAAATTACTTCACTGACTAACCTGTACTTTGCCCTAATAAATCACTATTAAGGCACTTGCACCGTTGATTACCCACTGTCTGTAAGAAAAGCAGCACAGACTGTTTTTAGGTTTTTATTTGTTTTTAACCATTGCTAGGTTGTGTTCATTACCTTTAGTTGTAGAATGAAATTCATACTGGGATATCATGCATTTCTTAAGAATGAGTCAGTCGTTCAAAAATGTTCATATGCACAAGCCATGATTGCATTTTACCCAACCGTTGGAGAAGGACTGGTGGTACACTATTCTTTAAGGCCCAACCTGGAGCTTTAGAAAGGACCTGGCTGGCCTCATTATTATAATGAACAAGCCGAGGAAAAAGGCAAAACCTGCATTCAAATGAGCTACAGTATAAGAAATTGACCATTTCTCTCTGTTGCCTCTACGCGAGCTCTCACTCATTATTAAACAAAATGAAGTTGTGAATGCGAAGATGTTTTTTTTTTTTTAAAAAGGAGCAATAGAATATGGATGGAAGGACTGTGATCACAGCGAGAGCTAAATTCAAGCACACCAGCATCTAAAGCAAGTGAGAGCTGGGGACAGTCGTGGCTGAAGTGCAGCAGGCTTATTGTTGGTAATAAATATATGAGGGCCTTGGATGTTGCTAAGCAGAGAAGCAATGCAGCAGAGGCTTTGCTCAACTTCTTTTGTGTTGTCCTTCAGTGTTTGTGGTACACACGTACAGTGAGCTATACTGTATTTGTGTACACAGTACAAATAAAGCCTTGGCTAGACATGTCTCTGGGTAGCCTATATGGCAAACCACCCACAGCCTTTTCCAAGCTGCTCTAAACACTAACCTGTTTGTGGGTTTAATTGCATGTCCTGTCTCAGCTGGCCCACTGAGACTGTGCAGCTCTGAGTAGGGGTACTGACCTGAGTCTCTTCACACTGACAGCAGAATTTCTCTCAGCCTGGCCCTGTGAGCTAGGGTTTATGTCAGACTGTTTTACCCGAGCTTGTGTTTGGAGGCACTCCACAATCCCTCTGTGCACTCCTGGTTTGTGAACTATTGCCTCTTGTTTGGGCCCCAGCGAAACCCCAGCACCAGACCCTGGTTAATTGGGAGAGCTTGCATTCTGTTGTCAGAATCGTGCTCCAATCGTTCTGGTCATGTTCCTAGCAGCAGAAATCAAAAGACCTTCTACCCCTGCCTCAGGCCTTCCGCCTGGTCACACGTTTGGTCTTTTGTTTAAAAGTCTGCCGAAAGAAATAGATTTTCAATTGCACAAATAGTTTTTTTCTTCATCGCTAAGTCTTACCTCTACTGTTGAATTTATTTATTTCTTGCTTGTTTGTTTTTTCTATAGTTATCTGGGAGATGGAAGATTTCATCTGGAGTCGATCATGATTGCAAACCCTGATATACCTGCCTACAGGTATTGTGAAACAAAACAAAAAAATGCTACCAATTGTTTTTCATTTCTATGTAAATTTCTGAAATCTACAAAACCTATGTTGTCGTCAATTAGCATAACAGTGCCAATGTTATGCCAATCAAATAAATCCATCTAAGTGCCAAAAGCGGAGCGAGCAGACAAGTAAGCAGTTTAGCAAATACAGATTTACAGACATGTGATCACTTGTCACGATATGCATATGCTTTCGGTGTATATTATGTATAATAGTGTATAATATTTCCCTTGCACTCATGATCACTTGCCTTATTCCAGTGTCATGATAACACTTTGCGACGATGAAGTTCTGTTTTGATGAGGTCTTGTTTGTATGCAAAGTGTAATCATGTTGTTATAGACATATGCACCATTGCACCGATCACAGATCTCTCTCATAAACAAGATTCTAATCTCAAGTGAATACGTTGTCCTGGAGAAAAGGAGATTAAATGCTCAGAAACACCTCTGTTTTCCCTAAGATACATTAACTCCTGTCATACTTGATGGCTCTTCGTGATTGGATTTTTTTCATCTTTTCATACAATCGTTTCATCAAGATAGAGACCTGAACAACAGGTGGTAATGTGTATAAGGTTTTTCATTTTATGTTTGTATGCGCATTCAAGTCACACCTGGGCGTCTGTTTGCTTATAGGTATGATCCCTACAGTAAAATATTCTCCAGGGAGTACTATGACCATGAGGCCATGCGTGCCTTAAGGCTTGAGGCTATTGACAAGGCTCGTTCAGCGCAGAGATGGGGCCTAATCTTGGGCACGCTGGGCCGGCAAGGCAACCCCAAAGTCTTGGAGGTGAGAGTCCGAACGCCTATTCCAACACTCTATATGTCCTGGGGCCATTTGTGCAATGGTTTGTAATATTTGTGTGTGAGTTTCTCTGACAAGTGATTTGAATGAAGTACTAATGGGACCAGCAACTTTCACACTGGGAGCTTGTTATTTCACATTTAGGATGATGCAGCCAAACAGCCAGAGCCAAGTCCCAACCTTGCTCCCACATTGGGCCTCAAGGTTGGCTCTAGTGGTGTATTACTGCTAGGGATCTAAACTTCAAGCAGTTTCTCAGTTTCTTGTGTCATTGCTGCATCACAAGTAATACACCAGTAATACGAGTAAAACACACACACACACACACACACACACACACAAACTTACAAATGTATAGTACAACAGCCATGCTTCATTTGATGGTACATACACCGATCAGGCATAACATTATGACCACCTGTGCAATTCAATGCAATCCAATTGCTCTGCCATGAATTATACTTTGAAACTGTCAAATTGGTTAGTGGAGACGTCCTGGAGTGCACTATAGGAAGAGGTGGTTCTAATGATTTGGGCACCCTGTTTAAAATGAATGAGGTGGCCAAAACATTAGAACCACCTCTTCTTCCAATACGCTCCAATAAACTGCATTGACTGCTGTTCATGTTGTTGTTCAGCAATGTGCCAAAGAGAATTTCGATATCATTTTATTGATCTTGTCAAATTCACACAATTATTAAACTAAAGAATTTTAAATTTAGGTAACACTAATCAGCCAAGGCTTTGATCAGAGTTTCTCTTTGTTAATAATATGCAATTTTACCAACTCTGTCAACACTTAGCGCAGGAAGTCAGGAACTGAAAACTCCCTCAGATAAAACAGAGGACCTGGCAAGTGCACACATATATAGTGAATCATTAGGTACACACTCATAAGTGAAAAATCCAAAGTCTTTGCAACTATGAGCTATTGTGTATGAATTAGCATAGACACAAACCCTTCTGGGGCTACTGATCGATGGACAGAGAAACCCTCGTTGGTCCCTTCTAACCTACGTTAGCTCCTCATGCTTTTTTCCTTGCCACTGCTTGTTCCATCTTGTTCTCTCTTTTTCCTCTTCTTTCTGTTTTATATGCATAGTTTCACTGCTTGTTTGGGTTTGACTTTTAGTTTTGCCTTTCTCACCTAATTTTTGTAATTAATATGCAATGCAGTGTGGTGGAAAGTACAGTGCCCCACTTGAACACAAGGTTTCATCTGCCGGGTTAGATTCTTAGACTTAAATTGCTGCTCTTCTGTTTATTCACTACTATAAATATCCAGACTTGAAAGATGACGTTAGCATTGATATAAAAATGTCAACCTTAGTGTGAAACGTTTTATTACAGAGTGGCAGGGGAAAAGGCACTAAAAGGGGTGGTGGGAGGGGGGTTTGAATAAAAATACCCACCAGCTCTCCTATAGCGATCTTTAGAAGTGTAGTTTCCGATAACCTCTCAGGCAAGAGGAAAGAAGTATCTGTGATAAGAGATGTCATAGAAATGTCTCATGATAGTCCCAAAGACACTGGATATCAGCAAGGCTCATATCTTTATTTCACCAGAGGAACATTTACGGGATTTCTTTACTTGCTTGGCTGCTTTTTGCAACCCTGAATAACATCACAAATTCAAGAACCAATTGTTAAATCTTTAATGCAGAGCCAACAAAGGAGCAGAGTCCTTTGACCTGGTTAAGTAGTTTCATTTACTGATAGTGTGTGTGTGTGTACAATAAGGCTTGGGGTTGGAACTTGTACCCAAGGGACCAATCTAGTTTTGCCTGAGGAGGTAAAATCGCTATATGTAGGAACTAGTCTACAGGGTGGTAAAGACATGCGGTGCACTGCAAGATAAAAGCAAAACTGAAGAACTTGGTGAGGTGTGCTCAACGCTAATTACACAAATAGGTTTTTGAGATGTGTATTGCTGCCTCTTTGATATGGAAATGCCAGCGATATCAATACAATATCATTGGATGTGTACTGGCCCACCAGTAAACATAGCTTTAAATCAGAAGCCCGTCTCATGACTGCATTCTTCTAGAGTGAAAGGTGCAAGAGAAGTCTGGAGAATAATTATCTTGCTTGACCACCAATGTGTTTTAGTTTTACTTTTGGAATAAATAGGGGACATCTATATGACTGAGTCATGAAGGACCATGCTCGAACTGCTGTTTGCTCAGCAAACTGTTGAACCTTTCTTTCAGAGGCTTCAAAGCACATTTTACCTTGTTTGTGGAGGAAGAAGCCTCTTTGGTGAACTCAGGATTTCATCCTAATGTAGTTCTATTTGCTTCACTAGACTATGTCCTCCAGCAGCCATTGTAGTGAGGACCTGCTGAGTGAGGGCATGTTGAAAAAGATGGATTCGCCCCTTTAGTTTGGGAATAAGTAGCTGTCCAAAGTGAAGTTGTCAAAAATCACATGGTTCTGAGTGCAAAAATTCCTTCAACTTCTTGGATCTAAATTTCAGCGCCCCTCTGAAGGCAGTACTGAATGAAGATCTAGGTAGTCAGAATATCGGTGTCTCAGCTCTGTCACCAGTGATTACTAAATGTAAAAGTTAATACAGCTGAAGCATGGTATGTACATTTATGCTCATACCAGATTAGGGGTGAAAAGTGGAATTCAGCAAAGTGACTAAAATGTCACTTCTCTGCACGTTTGCGTTCCAACTGTTGAACAGCTGTTTGATAAATTGCTCATACAGTCTCCATTACCGATGGGTTCTGTTGCATGCAAGGTTAATCAGCACTGTGCTCATAGACATGATGTCCTCTACTCTAATGTGAGTGTGGGGAGGTCAGCCTTGGTCTTATCTGAACAGTTACTGACAAAGAGGAAAAGAGAGAGAAATGCAGTGGAAAAGCAAACAAGAACTGACCACATTCACTTTGAACGTTCAAGTCATGGGAATCAAGGTTACAGGTCAGTAAGTTCCTGTCCTTGAAAAGGGGCTAAAGATGTGTTATGATATTGACCAGTGGATTGGTTTAATGTCAGCAACAATATGTGGATTGTAGAGTAGAGAGTAGATACTGAAATTGAACTACTGAACAGCTGGATTGTGGTGATGAGCTCCCAAACTGAGATCCCATCATTGTGACAGGTGAATGAGACTGAGCATCTGTAAGAAGGTTAAACTACACCCACTGTTGTTGTACTACAAGAAGCCAGTTGAGGTTGCCATGCCTTCTAATGTGGATACTTCCCTGTGGAGACATTTGGCCTTATGTGTCAGTATGGTGACCCAGATGAAGCCCTAGACTAAGCCGGTGGGATTACATATTCCATATTAGCCTGAGTTTGCCGGGGAGAGCGGGAGGACATGGTTGAGGAGAAGGATACAGTAGGCCTGCTAAACTCCTTACCCACTGTCACTAGGAGGTAACCTTCCTGCTGTTAACAGCGGAGCAAAAACATCAGGACCACCCTAGGTGTGAATGCCTAATGGATTCTGCCTGTGCAGGGCAAAGACATGGGCTATGTGATTTGTTACACAACCTTAGAGACAATTGTGTTTGATGTTTCGATTGCAGGCCTATACATTTGTCCTTTTATTTCTTTTCTTTCCCCTTCCTAGCACCTGGAGACAAGGTTGAAGACATTGGGCAAGTCCTTCTCTCGAGTTCTCCTGTCTGAGATATTCCCAAGCAAGCTGGACCTGATGCCAGATATAGATGCGTGAGTATCTGCACACTTACACTAATACAAACAAAAAGGACACTTTCTATTGAATATGCACTTGCACTTCCTGCCCATGGAAGATGAAGTTAAGGAGATGGCTGATTCCATTACAGAATATAAATGTAGAAAAGGAGTTGGACAGCTTATTTAGACTGGCTCTAGGTAGTTTAACCAGCCATCTTATGCAGCCAGCAACATAATTGTTTGCAAATTAGTTTGAGTGTGATGACACCCTGATGCTTTTGAACCATACCACAGTATTGGGGATGAGCTCAAAATTGTCCTTTCCACAGTCAAATGTAATAGTCTCTTATACAGAATATTTGGTAGGTTTTCGGTGCCCACTTTCTGCAGCATTAAACATTTACGTTCCATCACATCTGGTTTATTTAATTTCGAAATTGTCTCTAAACAACGAGAAAACAAATGCTGTGTCTCTTTGTTATATAAAGAATAGGTAATTTATCTTCCACATCATGGAACATAGCAGAGCCATTAAAATCAACAGTGGCGAGTAGTCATCGAAAAGTTGTAATCACCAACATTTGAAATGTATTCTGTAGGCATCATTGCAGCCCTAATTGGGGAGTCAGCATAATTTCCAAGTGCACAGTACAACAAGGAGTTGACAATCAGTAGTCTGGAGTGTATAGCTGTGTAAACAAATTTGTCATTCATGTCTTGGTGAGATTCCATAGTTTTGCCTTTGTGGTAAAAACAGTCTGGCGTAATGAACTGGGATGCTTCACAATTTCCTCAGCTTTGACACACGGTATAGAAAGAGGAATTTAATACATGAGTAATCTTGTGTACTTGTGTTTCCGCTCTGTATTTTTGCAGTGTGGTCAGAGTAGAATACAAACTAGAAAAATGTATCTTCATGCCTTTGCTAAAGTTTATATTCTTAGGTTACTAACTCGTCATCTGAAGTCCTTAGTTGAACCAAAAGTAATTGTGAACCCATCACACACAATAAACAGATAATCACAGTGGCCAGTGCTCAAATAAGCTCTGCCACTTAATGCTGTTATTGCAGCCAGCAGCACTCATGCCTGTATTTATTATAAAATGAATTCAACTTTCTTCAGTAAAAAAATCGAGTGCTCAAGCTTCAAGGTGGAGTTTCTGATTTATCCAACTTCCGACCAGAAGAACACAGGTAAAGATGTACAAGGGGTTAGTAAGACACTGATGTACAGTGGCTCCAATCACAATCGCACAGGCCTTCAAAAAGTCTTTACACACACACACACACACGCCTCCCTCCCTCAGTTATGCCTCTCGAAGTGGAGTAATGAGAGGGGTGATGTGTGAGGGAGGAGTGGGTGAGAGAGATTGAGCTGGAGAGAGAGAGAGAGAGAGAGAGAGCTGCAGAGGTAGTTGAGGGGGCTGTTTGGAAACAAGCGATCGTGGTCAAAGCGATTTTTTTATTTTATTTTTTCCCTTTGTTTTTTGCTCTTCTCTACAGAATGACGTATGAGTGCAACTCCAAGATTATGTAAGTGAGGCACGATTCACTCAACAAAAAACAAACCCTCCTTACAGGCAAAAAGCCTTTCAACAATGAGCGCTTTCATGTATCATATAGATGGTTGAGAATTAAACTTAGGTGATTGACTACAAAATGTCGGACATTTGAAACGTATCAGCCACAACAATGAAACTACTGACAAGTGAAGTGAATAACACAGGCATTGTCAGATCTCAGGAAAAACTGGCAACAGCAACTTTGACAAGTTGCCACATTGTGATGTGTACAAGTCTGGATCAAAGCATTTCCAAGCTGGCATGTCTTGTGGGTATTCCTGGTCAGTTTGGTCAGTACCTACCAAACATAGGCCAAGTGAAAATGAGTTTTTGGCTGTGATCAACAGGTTTAAGAACCCACGGTACATCGCAGCTTGCTGTGTGGCCACAGATGGGTCAAGGTGTCCATGTTGACTCCTGTCCAATGATGAAGGCACACACATAATAGCCAACTATGACTACATAGTTCTACAATAGTTTTTTTTCTACACAATTACATTTTGACAAATGAATAACACTCAAAATATGAATGTAGAAAGGTGGAGAGAGAGTCTGTGACCGTAAATGTACAAATATCATTTATTCTTAATGGACAGTGAAAATGCAACCAGATGAACTGATAAAAAAAAAAAAAAAAAAAAAAAAAAGATTAACAAGGCCTATTATCTGCCATCAATACAGTGTCCACTGAAACAAAATCACTTGCGGGAGCAGGAGTGATTGTAAAAGTATTCCTGGGATTTAGTATTTTGGACCAACTGTTTTCAGCAATGTGGCATTTCCTCTTTCAGAGTTAGAAAACTAACTGCAAATTACTGCTGAAATGAAATCTGCATGATAGTTGGCAGGGGTTGCAGGGATTGCTCCCCCCACACACTTCTTGCAGACTAATGTGTAACACCAGGGCTTTACAGAATCGAAAAAACTTCCACACTGGCGAGATAGTTACCGTCTCTGGCTTTAGCATTACTGCATTATATTACATTATATAATAACATAATTTTTGAATTTTTTTTTTTAAGTATCACAGTTATTGTCAATTCATGTATGTTGCAACAACCAGAGTACAAACTGGCCCAACTGTAGCAATAGAAGAAGGGGGCCTGGTTGGCCACCAGAATGAAGGACTGGGTGTGTGTGCACCCTTTTACTTAGAAAAGACATGGCACCTTTCGTATTTACCACATTGCTTCACTTCATGGAGGTTTTGGGCACTGGCTTATGCACGGTTATCTAAAGGTCCCACACCATAGCATCCTAAATGGGTTGAGGTCTGGACTTTGATTAAGCCATTTCAAAAGCCTGATTCTTTTATTTTTGTGCCACTCTGATGTGGATTCACTGATGCGCTTAGGGTCATTGTCCTTTTGTTTGACCCAATTTCCACCAAATTTTAGCTGTTGGACAGACGGCCTCACATTTGCTTCTAGATTACTCTGGTATATAGACTTCATGGTCAACTCAAGGACTGCAAGGACCTGTGGCTGCAAAACAAGCCCAAATCCCCATCACTCCACCGCTGTGCTTTACAGTGAGTATGAGGTGTATCTGCTTAAATGCTGTGTTTGGTTTTCACCAACATGGTGCTGGGCATTAAGGGCAATCAACCCCATTTCGGTCTTATCTGTCCATAGGACATTGTTCCAGAAGTCTTGTGGTTTGTTTAGATGCAGTTTTGCCAACCTCAGTTTTGCTCTAATATTCTTTTTAGACAGAAGAGGTTTTCTCCTGGAAACCCTTCTAAACAACATGTACTTGTTCAGTCTTGTCCTGATTGTGCTGTCATGGACTCTAACATTTAACATGTTCAGTGAGGCCTGTAGGGTCGGAGATGTAGCTCTTGGGTTTTTTGTATTTTTACTGAGCATTACACAGTCTGACCTTGGGACGAATGTGCTGGGACGTCCATTCCTTGGAAGACTGGCAACTGTCTTGAAGGGGTTCCACTTGTGAATCATCTTTCTCACAGTAGAATGTTGAACTCCACATTGTTTGGAAATGGTTTTATAATCCCATTTCAGATCAATGTCCAATAACAAATGCTTATCTAAGACCATTGCTTATGTCTTTCCTGAATTGTCTGAATGCTCCAGACCAGCAAACTGCCTTCTGCTTTGTAGACTGTTGCACACCTGCTAATGATCAGCTCATCAATGGTCGATCATCACCCCTCTTAAAACCTATAGAAGCAACAATGGAGTACTTAGTAATGCCCATATGTTTTTTTTTCTGTTTGGATTCATTTTTAATAATTAAATAATGGCAAAAAATAGATATGGTTGTTGATCAGAGTTTGTATTTGCTTAACGATTTTTATGTTTTTACACAAACACAAAGTCAAAAGAGAGGGTGCTGACCTTTGCACATGACTGCACTATGTATATTTATAATCAGATTATCTAGTACAACTTTGCAATTAACACAACAATAATAAATCCAATATGTTTCTAATATTTTGCCTTGCATTATTTATACAAATAAAGTGGCAAAATATTATTAACCCAAGAAGTTTGGATCTATTTCTGTTACATTAGGCTGCGTTATTTTTAGCACAGTGTATGAAACATATTGGTTACTGAGTGTATATACTGTGTATGTGACTGCAGTCCAACAGAGACTTTGTGATATACTGGTGCAGATACTGTACAGATTCAAAGAACACTAAGTCACACTGAGCACTTAATAAAAAGTTCAGTCGCCAGTTATATTAGCATCACATTAAATGTAATACATGTATTTATCCTAATTCTATTTGAAATGTAAAAAAAAAACTCTTGTTTGTTGCATATGACTCACTAACTTATTTAGATGAGATTGAACAACATTTAGTGAATCTCCTCTAATATTCTGGCTTTATTTTATTTTTTCAGCCATGTTTTTTTTGTCTTTTTGTATTTGTTTTGCACCCGTCACTGCTCATACAAGCCACCTACATGGGGCTACGGTAGTCAGAACCATCCACCAGGTGTTTTAAGTCCTGTTGAATTGAGCTGTGTTGAATGAGGCAAGCAAGAGAGGGAGACAGTTAGGGGGTAGAGGACACGTTAGTGCTCAGCACTATCGGAAGCAGCCAATTGCTCAGAGCCCCACCCCCAGGCTTTCTCTGTCATTAGACACCAACATTCTCACCTACATAGAGATCAACCATTAGCATATGCTCTTAAGTGTGTACGTAGGCTGTACCCAAGCAGGTTTGAAACTATTGTACACATATCTAAACACAGTGCACACTTATCCTAACAAGACTGCAACCTGTGTATTGCAGCCTCTTATACTTCTTTTTTATGTTTTTCATTTTTGACACTATAAAAAGTAAAATTGTTTGTTTTTATTTCAGTTAAGATTCCCCATTTGAGATGAACGCTTTCCCATTTCCCAGTGCAGAAAGGTTAATTGTTCTTGGTTTTGCCGGATCAAGACTCTGAGTGTAATTGAAGCGAAGCCATGCAGGTGCAGGTCCTGCTAACAGTGTCAGGGTGTAATGGGCCACAGCAGGTAATGTAGCGAAGCCTGGGCTGGAGTTCACATTGTGTAGCAGCACTAAATGTCATGCGCTTTAACCTTTATGTATTACAGCGTAGCCCTCACAAGCCCTGCATCCTGCTCCTTTACTCCGTGTCTGCTTATATGTTAAGGGATTTGTTTTCCTCTAAAGTAAACCCATCCCATACAGAGGAAAGACGAGAGTTTCCATCCATTTGTTGTTTCAGTTAATATTTTCTTTTGAATAATTTATTGTGAAACATAGTTCATCTGCCAGAGACAAAAGCTTCTTTTTCCTCAGCCTGTACACATTTCTTTTGTCCTGTGACTCTCTCTTTGTTTCAGTGCACGATGCGCTTTCTCTAATGAGCTGGCTCTTTTGAAGGCCAGAGCAGGTCGGGAAATACAATTTGGGCCGGATTGTGAAGGCTCTACCTGTGCATGTCACTGCACATTTTATTTAATCCATGCCATTCAATCAGTGTCTGAGCTAATATTAGAAAAGTCCCTTCGGGCTCCACGTGCCAGTCAGCTCCACATCTGCTCCTTTGGAGGGATCCTCCCTGCCGTCGCTTTCATGCTTTCGATCATCTTGCTTCCCTCGCAGACCCTGCTTTCGATGCAAGCCCAAAGGATTTAGTCAGAAGAGTCATGGCTTGCTTACTAATCACCCTCCTCCTTTTAACCAATGCCACCGTTCATTTTGCTTCATCCTATGGATGTGTTTGTACAGTATGCACAGACATACAGCACAAGTTCACACATATATGTATAGCCATTCATTTAGACATTTAGACATAGACATTTGGGGTTGCTGCATGAAGAATGTCCTCTCAATTATTTGATGCATTTCTCCGTAAATCTGCAGACAACATATTTCTGCAGATCTTTATGTTATCAATAAAGATCAGTGAGTCTGTTATGAGCCAGAAGCAGCCAGTCAGCCCAAGCCATGATACCACCTGCACTGTGCTTCACAGATGAACCTGTATGGTTCATGAGCAGAACATTTATTTTTTCCTTCAGACTTTGGCCTTTCCATCACTTTGGTAGAGCTTCATTTTTTAATCTGTGAATCCTTGCTACAAACCCGTGGCTCACCTGCGTACTCTTTTTGCCAATTGCACCCTGGATTTTTGATTCTTGCTGCTGATGAGTTTCGGACGTTTTCTTCAAATGGAAGATTGTGATACCTTCACTGCTGCTCTGTTGAGTTTGTTGTTGATGTCACCTAATTGTTATATTGCCTCTGCCCAATGTTTGACAAGGCCTCTGATTGATTTTCCCTCTTTGCTAAGATTTAAAATATCTTTCCTTAGAAAAGTCTTTGATTTTCATGTTTATCATATTCTAACAACAAATGCGGTCTGCATCCATCCATTATCTTCCGCTTATCGTGAGTCGGGTCGTGGTGACTTTCCAGACATCCTTCTCCACAGCAACGTTTTCCTGCTTCTCTAGCGGTATTCCGAGGTGTTCCTAGGCCAGTTGGGATATATAAGCCCTCCAATGTGTTCTGTGTCTACCATGGGGCCTCCTACCAGTGGGAGGCACCCAGGAGGCATTCTTCTTAAAGGCCCGAACATCCTCAACTCACTCCTTTCAACGCGAAGGAGCAGTGACTCTACTCCAAACTCCGCACCCTATCTCTAAGGCCCAGCCCAGCCACCCTTCGCAAGAACATTCAGTTCGGCCGCTTGCACTCAGGATCATATTCTGTTGGTCATAACCCAAAGCTCATTACCGCAGTTGGGGTTGGAATATAGATTGATTGGTAAATTGAGAGACTTAGCTTGTAGCTTAGCTCTCTCTTCACCACAACGGTTCAGTGCAACGCTCGCATTACTGCTGACGCTGCACCAATCCGCCTGTCAGTCTCACGATCCATTTTACCCCCACTCGTGAACAAGACCCCATGATACTTCTCCTTCATTTGCGGCAGTGAATCATTCCCAACCCAAAGGGGGCGATCCACCGGAAAATGGAAAGAGTAGTCATTCAGAGCTATTTATCGTTTCGCTTATTAGTCCCACAGGACACACTTCCGGTAACAAGAAAAACCTGTCAGCTGGTAAAATTTGAATGTGCTACTAAAGGTGCTGTGTTCTATTTTTTTATATAATTAGATATAAATTTAGATCTAATATAATTAGATATAATTTAGATATCAGTTTATATTGTCGGAAGCAGCAACCAAAAATGATGTGGCCTTGCAACTTTAGCACTTTAGGAGGGGACTAAACACATATAAACTGTCAGTCTGTCCTTCTTCTCTCTAATTAGTTCATTCTTCCTGTCTGTATGGGCTGAGGCAGTTTTGATACACGTGTGATGTTTGGCTACGCAAAACCACTGTGTTCATGAATAACAGCTAATGGACTTAAAGGTCATATTTTCAGATTCCACTTCTCCATCTAAACTCAGCAAACTGTGCAGAGTGGTGCTTGGTACAAATATCTCTGACTCAGCCAGCTCTCAAATTAGGAGGATGAATAAGAATTCACTCTTTGGGGGAGACATTAAAAAAAAAAAAAGAAAAAAAAAGTGTTATTTGAAAATGAGAAAATGCCATGCGTTTGCCCAGAGGGGGTGGAATATTTCTGTGACAGAAAGCAGAGTGGAGCGAAAGTCAACGGTGCAATCAATTCTGCAGTTGAGAAACTGTGTGAAAGTTGGAAAATGAAGAATAGGCAGATGGGGAATTTGACGCAGCAGCAAAGACATGAAAGTATTCAAGCGATTATGGCAAAACTTTCTTTTTCTTTCATGTGTTTTCCATCTATGCCTCTCACTCGCCTGTACTCCTTTGCCTAAACCCTCAAGTAGGTGCATTCTTATTGACATTTACCCAGATCTAGCTCTATCTCCAGGGCTTTTATATGCACTGCAGCTAAATTCATATTTGTCAATATTTCTGATGGAGCTCCATCATTAGGATTATGGACAAGGGAGGGTCCAATCTCTCAGTGGAGATGGAGCAGTGGATAGCATTGATCTGTGAAAGCTAACCCCTGTAGCTCTGGCCGCTTCATTCTGTCTCCATTTTCCCATTGTTCCTTTTTTTGTCCCTCCAGCTGTTTACATCCACACCCTCCTCATCCCTCTCTCATGCATTTTCCGGAGTAAACACTTCTCTCCCTGCCAATCTTCCCCCTCTCTTCTGCCTCTCCTCTCTCCTCTCTCCTCGCTTATGCCTCTTCACGCACACACACCTCTCTGTTTGTTTTTGTCTTCATTGCTCTTTCTCCCTGTCGCTGTATATCTATGTCCTTTTCTCTCATTCTTTCTCTCCCTCCTCATTGCTTTCATACATAACCCCCCACCCCTTCTTCTACCATATCCACCACCCTGTCTACCAGCTATGTAGGCTACCTCCGTGGAGACCGGGCTGGTGCAGCTTTTTTATTCACACTCACCTCACCTCTCTAGTTTCTTTCACCGCATTTCTTCTCTCTTCACCTCCTTTCACTTCTTTTTTTTTTTTTTTTCTGTTTTTATGCCTCCTGCAACCAGTCTACCTCCCTCCACCACAACCACACACCTTGCTCCCCCTCTTTTTAGTCTCTCTGTCTCTCTCACTGGCTGGCTATCTATTCAGACAGTGTAGCATGGCTGTCTTTAAAACTGTTGCAAATTAGGACACATCTCCCCAACAGATGCTGGAGATCAGGTGGTGGGAGTCTCTCTACACAATCCATTGCATCATGTATCTACATGCAAGGTGCAGTCACAGATGTGCCCTGCCAGTCTAATAGGATCTTGTTCTCTCCGACTGCTTTTGTTTTACAAACTTATTTGTACTCACTCATGAATGTGCATTTTGAGCACAAATTTGTACCTTGTCTCTCCTACAGGTGGGTCCAGATCGCTTGTCCACGCCTTTCTATTGACTGGGGCACGGCCTTTTCCAAACCGCTGCTCTCCCCATATGAGGTAAACGTGCACCTTGTAGTCTGTCAGCATGATCACAGCTGTCACGCACTTATCAACCATGCACACACACAACTTCCTACCAGTCCACAGACCCCTTGACTGATGTCCTGCTGAAGCCTTCATCAAAGGTATTGGGGAAGTGTTTGAAAGGGTGTCAAATTTGTATAGGCCTCATCAAGGCCTGCTTGTGCTGAAGATAGTGTAGCACCCCTCCTTCTTTCCCTCTCTCCCTCAATTCTTGACATACAACACACATACACCAACACACACAAAACAGCATCAGCAGCAGACTAACCCCCCCTACTGGTTACTGGAGCACACAGTCCCCTTCCTCCTGCACCCGTTTTGTTTTTCCAAAGGGATGGAGAGAGCTAGATCAGAAAGCAACCCATAAAGATCATTTCAAAGCAAGTGTTTGTGTGCTGCTGCAGCTGGCATTGCAAGCCTGCAAAAACCAAAACAAGCTTGCTTTGTGATGGGTTTGGCATATAGGTGTTGGTTGGCATTTGATGTCATCCACTAATCATGCAGTGATTTCTCTCAAAGAGATGCCAGTGATTTTGAATCCTTGTGAAATGGCTGCGAGGAGAATTGAATCCTGAATTACTGGGATTTTGATTTGAAGTGGTTGCTGTTTCTTTTCTTCGGCTACACATTTTTGTGAATTGCTTATGCTACGCTTATACTTCAGAATGAGGCTGTTACACATAACGATGGCAATATCCTTAGAAGAAAAGGTGATTTTTATTCTATTTTGTTTTTCGATGAGGCCCATAATGGTGCATGTAAAGTCTGAATTTTGCCCCCGTGGTAAAGAGAGAAGCAATGGGTTTTCTTAAGCCATTTGTGTTACAGCTCACTTTGCTCTGTCCCTGCCAGCTATTTGGCAGCAGTGTCTGTGCATTTAAATAATTTGCAGCTGCACTCGTGTGTATGTGCTTGCTTGTGTGCAGTTATGGTAAGTCATCGTGCCATCGTCTCCTACCTACGAGCGTTAGACGTCGCAGTGCACCGTGCTTTTCATTGTAGCCTTTAGAGTGAAGAAGAAGACGAACGAGATGGGAGGGTGGCGTTAGCAAGAAGACGGGGGGGGAGGCGGGTGGTGGAGGGGGCAGCAGCATTTATTTTCAGTGCGTCTCATGTTATATTTATAGTCAATAAGACACACTTGGCTCCTCTGTCAGAGCAGGGATTAGCAAGAGAAGCTAGCTTCCACAGCGAGAGGCAGTTGGTGTGAGAGGGGAGAGGAGGAGAGCAGTGGGTAAAAGCTGAGACAAATGAGAGGTGGCCAGAATGAGGGCATAGGAAAGGAGAAAACAAAAAACCAACATCCTTTTTCCAAAAGGATGTTTGGGTAAAGCAAATAAAAAAATAATAGACAAGAAATATTTATCCTAGTATACAAGTTGTTTACGCGGAGGAATTTAGTTGACCCACATACTGTAATGTTTTCTTAATAGCCCAGTGTTAAAGGGAGAAAGTTGTTATTTCGCTCTTCAGTGAAAGACCCACAGAGAAATCCAATAAATTCCCTTAGAAACAAACACCAATCAGCCACAAAATGCCACCTGCCTAATGTTGTGTAGACCTCCCCCCGCACTTTGAGAACAGTTCTGACTGTGGACGCATGGACTCCGCAGGGCCTCTGAAGGTGTCCCCCCCTGGTATCTGGCATCAGCAGCAAATTTTTAAAGACCTATAAATTGTGAAGTGTGGCCTCCATGGACCAGACTTGTTATTCCAGCACATTCAATAGCTGCTTAGTCGGAATAAGATCTGGGGTATTTGGAGGTTAAGGCAACAGATCGAACTCTTAGTCGTGGTCCTCAAACCATTTTGGAATTATTTTTGCAGTGTCTCAAGGGGGCATGCTGCTGTTAAAAGAGGCCAGAGGGAATACCAGTGTAACATCTGTATGAACATCTGTCAGCCTCGGGTGGCTGTGACCTTTTCACTAGTTCAGCTGTTGGCCTGAACACCCTGCGATGCTTTAACCCAGCTGTCTAGACCTTTGGATCTTTCAGTTAGCCTATTTTTTTCTGCTTCCAACACATCAAGAACTGAGAACTGCTCTCTTGCTTACTCTAAAGCCCACGTTGAGAGGTGCCATTTAAAGGAAAGAATTAGTGTTGTTCATGTCAACTGTCAGTGGGTTTTAATGTTGCTGATCAGTAAACTACCCTTATCACTATTTGTATCACCTGTACAGTTGCTCTTTTTATTCATTAATATTCTTGTTCATCTGAAGGTACAAAAATATTTGGATTGATTACTGAACAGGTCAGGGGCCTATGGGCCTGACTATGGGCCTGACTGTTTGCACTTCTTGTTTGAGAGCGCTCAGTCAAAAGACACAAAATGACCGTGCAGATGCACAACAAGCACTCAGACACTAAACGGGAATAGAAAATGATGAACAGTAACCTAAAACTATTCAAAAGAAAGTGCGGAATAGTTAAAAACAGACACAAAAAATATCCAAAAGCTGTTCGTAAACAGAGTCAGAGTGACCGGAGAGACAGAGATGTGGTGCCGAGGATCCCATTTTCTCATTATCTGTCCATGTAAAAACATGTTTAAGGGCAGAGTTATGTTCCTGTTTTCATCACGAAGAGTCTGAAATTGCACTTTTCATGTAACCTTTAAACAAAATTCTCCTTAGGGTTAAATGGCTCTTTCTGGGGACTTTTTAGAATATGACTCGCCATATTTCATAGGTCTTGTAAGCAAAATAGTCTGAAATATGGATGAACAATTAAAGGAACAATGCACTGAGTTGTTCTTGCATTCAGCACGCTTGTTTATTCATCTGTTCAGTCATTCAGCTGTTCTTTCTTTCATTCCCGATCAATATTCACAGGCACTCGTCTTCCATATGGAGCAGTCTGCACTTACATTGCAGCACTGCCATGCCAGTGCTCTTCTTCTCTTACAGCAGCTGTTGTGTCATGCAAGTGATGCTGCATAGGGATAACATGACAACATTGCCTGTTATCCAAGCTAAATATGCTGACACCTGTCTCGTCTCTGTTGTCAGGACAGTAGTTTGTCGTGTCCTCCCATCACTTGGTGCAGCTGGTTTCCCCAAAAACTGCAAATCGAGAACCAGAAAACAAAGAAAAGGCAGCTGAATTGTGTGCAGCACCTCACAGGCTGCTGGTCGTGCAGTTTTCGTCTGTCAAATTCCTTTTGTCTCCATTTACCTGACTTGTCACATTCATGTGTGTGCTCCCACTCCCTCCCTCTCTCTCTCTCTCTCTCTCTCTCTCTCTCTCTCTCTCTGTCTCTCTCTGTCTCCGTCTCTCTCTCAGGCAGCTGTTGCTTTACAGGAGATAAGCTGGAAGGAAGTCTACCCCATGGACTTCTACTCCAATCAAAGCCTGGGGCCATGGGCGCCCAACCACCCTGACAACCAACCTGTGCGGCCCACTCGCAGACAGACGCAGGTTAGCGAGGGGAAGTAGATAAAAGAATGAATGAGAAAGGGGGGGGGGGGGGTAGAAAAGATGGAAACCAAAGTGTTCAGCATGTTTGAGGGTTTTTAGTATCGTGTCACCACACTGACACCCAGTGGCACAATGACAACAGGACATGAATCTGGACATTGCGCTCTCACAATAAGCTTGACCTTGATGTGCATCTTAAAATGGTTTAATTTCTTTAAAAGAAAGACATATTCAGTTAAGTGCTGCCCTGTGAATATGCCTTATACCACTAATCTGTCTGAGGTGGGTACTGTCACTGTTCCAAGTCTAAACACTATCCCACTGCCTGCTTGCAGAAACAAAGCTTGGAGCCACCCCTTGCTACAAAGCAGTGTGGGCAGGACCAGTGTGCTCCCTGTGGCTGTCAGGGTGAGTGACACCCCCCAGGCAGCGCCACGTTCGACTCCTCTGCGTTGCTGCCAGCGCCTCTGCCTCGGCTAACAGCTGGGAGGGAGGTCAGAGCGGAGGAGGAGGAGGAGGAGAGTGGGGTATTTATCCAGACAGTGCGTCCGCCAGGGCAGAGCTAAAGCCACAGGAGCCACCACCACCCCCCAACCCCAAGCCCAAGCCCAAGCCCAAGCCTCTCCCTCAAACGGATTACCAGCCATAAATAATCCCTGATCTTACAGCCCAACACATCAAACCAAATTCATTACTCTTGTTCACAGTTTACTGCTTGGATCCTGATCTCAGAATACATGCAACCGAGCAAGCAGCTTGTCTGTTTGAGCTCACACATATTCATTTCCATGAAGGAGCCACTGTCTGCTGTGCTATGAAAGAAACTCTCTCTGCAGAGGGGAACTGCATCGGCCTTTATGTAAAGCAGACACAGCTTTTGTGATTTTGAGCGAGAGAGAGAGCGAGAGGCAGAGCACAAGATGACCTTGAACAAGTTGCATAGAATTAAAGTGTCTATTATTGTGAATGGCTTTAGTCGAAGGCATTTCACTTGTCCTTGGGTAAAGTACCGTGTGTTGTCAGACACTTGAAATGAGTGAGAGCGTTGCTTCATTTTGTGTTTATAAGACAGTCATAGTGTACAAAGCACTTTATCTAATGTGCAGTATGTAATGTTTTACAACAACACTCTGGGATGTGGATGTAAAAATGTGTTGCATAGCGTAAATTTGGGATCTTGTTTCTTATTTACAATTTTCCGAACGCTAAAACAATAAAACAGAAGTGGAAGCTACCTGCTTGTTTGGTTGGTAAATGCCGGGGCCACACTTGAAGCGCTGAGCCTGTTTTTAAGGCTGGGAGGTAGGAATTTCTAGACGTGAGCAGAGCTAGTCACGACTGCTCACCATCCTCATAATTTATTGATGGAGGAGGAGTCTGTCAATAAAATAAAGAAATAAATAAAACGCTCTATTGCTGTGTGGCCGCCGGAGGAGAACCTGATTGACAGCAGCGTGACGTGACCTTGGCTGATCCCAAGAACTTGTGATCCCCCCCACTCCAGGGTGCAGCATACTGTCTCAGGTGGGTATAAGACTGTGTGTGTGTGTGTGTGTGTGTGTTGGTATTTGCCTACTAGTCGACTTCTCTAGTCAGATACTCCCTCTGGATTCTACCATCATGTCTCCTTGGCAACAGAGGCCAGTGTGATGCAGACAGTGCCGCCAGATGTCCATCTTTTTCATGATGTGTCTCACATGTCCTGCTAGTGGCTGTTATTTTGAAGGGCTTAACACTTCCTACAGTGCAGTGTGTGAAGTGCAGCTCTTGAGAATAAATTAACAGGCAGCAGAGCCGTTTCCCAACTGATGTTTGTTTGGGGGGGGGGGGGTCATTGGAGTCTTTTATCACACCACCTAAGGATTTTATTTGCTTTAAATTATAATTCATTATTTATTTAAACGTCACCAAAATAGGGTGCATTTCAAAAAAAGTCAAGAGTTAATGATAGTATACATTTTTAACAAATCAATATATTATCAAACTTGTTATTCTTCCCTTCTTCAAAAAAAAAACATCCTTCATTAAAACTATTAATCCTAATCCTGAGCAACATCATAAAGAGCAGACTAGACCAACAGCTAGCTGAGCGAGTTTACCCACATTTAGCAATCTGTGTTTAAAATACCTTTGCATCAATGATCTGTTTTGACATATATGTGCTCAATAAAGCTCATTACACCCAGTTTAACTAAGACACAAGAAGTGTTCAACTATTTTTTTTAGTGACTCCAAAATATTAGTCATGTGTCAGTCTTTTTTAACAAGCTGAGTGCTTGTAGCATTGCCCTTTTCACCTGGTACCCTGTTCACACCCTCACAGTTCTGCAAGATATATGGAAAACATTCACACAAACATTAATACGCAAAGTGCCAAAGATTCATTCTGAGGGGGGGTATATACAGAAAAAAAAACAAATCATACAATTTAGCGCCATCACACTAAACCACTTCATCCAGATTCATCAGAGATGATGAATGTGACTCCAGTTGTTTTTACTCCCTTTAGCTATATAAACTTGTTTATAAAGAAGTATTTCATTTTAGTTGTTTTATATTAGTGCATTGATCTATTGTGACATTGTGTTACAGGCCCAGACTGGTGCAGCACATTTAATCTGAAATGTCACACACACAATAGCATATATCCTAAACTACTAATAGTCAGAAGCAATATTCATCTTATCTGGTATTCATTTAATGTACATTAGCTCTGCTATCACTTTGTATTGTAAACTGGGCTGTAATTACCTCATCATGAAGTTCTACTCTAACTGCTCAAACACTGAACACTCAATTACAGAGAATTCAAAGGTAGAGTTTGCGCAGGCTAAGTAAACCCGTACATACTTTTATGAAAGCAACATTTAAAATTCAAAAATGGTTGTTTTCAAATTACTATGACTTGTACTGTATTTATAAGATAGACAGACTGGCTCCGTTTAATAATTTGATTAGGTGCACTGCTACAATTTAATCCCATCCAATTCGGCAGCTCTTAATGAATTCCACCCATCACTAACTCTTTATTTTTGTTTTGTTAGACTTTGTTAAATGGAAGGAACGATGACATCTAACAAAACGTTTTAAACTCAATAAAGGCAATTTCTAACTTCAGGGATGGACGTATTTCAAAGCATATTGCTGTTACTGGATTTGGCTCATGGAAGCCAACGAATGGAGGAGTTCGAACTGAAACTTAATGAAGCTCTGATCCACAGATCTGTTTTAACTCTGCCAGTCGCAGACTGGCTGTGAGTCATGTAAGCCCCAGTCAATCTGGCCTGTTCTCTCGGTTTCTTTATAGCAGCCATTTTAGCTGCCGAGTGGCCACTAGGCGGCAGCATTTGCATAGCTTATCTGCAACCGTGTGGCGCATGCAGAGTCTCTCGGTTCACTTTGGAGAAGCTAAAGGGCAGAATGTGAGTGACTCCTCAGTCCTTCATCCTCCACTTCACACCATCTCTGTGCACCATCCACCCCGTAAAAGCGTTCATGCCATCACACGACCTCTGGCACCAGCACCCAGATTCCCCCCATCCTGAGGGTACAGCTCGCACACAGAGACTCTGTGACATGTCTCTGCAGAGGCCACAGGTTTAAGCCTGCGCGTCACGTGACAGGTGCTCAGGTCCGACTGTCTTTTGGTTGCTATTGGTGCCCAGCACTTGTTTGCATGATATGACTCAAAACCCATCAGTTAATACATCCTCAAAAACCACACAGCACCAAACTTGAGGCATTTATAGTAATTATGAATAGTTTGCAGCGTTAATAGTTTTTTGTTGGGCGGGAATAAACACGTCAGTCCCCATGATGTGTTTAGTTGTTTCTTTCTGTGACTGGGGGAAAGGCTGAGTCACAGCCCTCCTCTCTTTCACTGTCGCTGATCTTTCTTGAATGTGAGGCCAGTTTACATTTACCCTGGTGCTAAGTAAATGCTTTTTTTTTTTTTCGTATGTTCTTTCTTATTATTACTGGACTTTTCTGTGCTAAGGAGAAACCAGGCCTGGGTAAGACATTTTTTTTAAAGCAGTATTAAAATAGCTTTTATGATTCATGGCTCTACAACAAAAATAAACAGAAGAGGAGGAGATTTATTTTGCAAGGTTTTTGTTTTTTGTTTTTATATATTTGTCTTTTTTCCATCGCTGTATCTGAGAGGCAGAGACTGATTTCAGACAGCCATGTCCGGGGTAGGAGTGGCAGCAGAGGACATGTATAGAAGATCCAAACTGGCTGAAGAGGAACTTGTATTTCTCAATTTGTGTCTCTTTGTTGCACCCTGCATTACATTAGAATTGAACAGAAATGGCAACAAAAGATGACTGATAACTCGCCTGTGTTTACGTCTGTCAACACAGCCTGTAGCTGCATGAGAAACCTTAGAGAAAAATATGAAGGAAATAAAAATGTTTCACTGCAGAGGAATGTGGTTTGTAACGTTTGGATGTCTGATGAGACTTTTCATTTCCATTTTCAATTTCAGACGAATGGCCCAGGATGGAGCTGCATGTTATTAGTGTACAAGCTGTTACTGCACAATGTGGACATTTCACAGTTTTTTATTTTATTTTATTTATTTATTTATTTGCCTGGAGTGTCATGATCAATGCAGGTTTACATGAAGCTTGTCTTAGCATTGTCACTGCCTTATCAGTCAGTGGGTTCTTGAATCAACTGGAATTCAATTCAATTCAACTTTATTTATATAGCGCCATTTCACAACAAAGCCATCTCAAGGCAATTTGCAGAATAAAGTCAAGACTATACAGATGTATAGAGAGAAACCCAACAATTCCCCCTTGAGTAACCACTAGGCAAGAGTGCAGAGGAAAAACTCCCTTTAACGGAAGAAACCTCCAGCAGAACCAGGCTCAGGGTGGGCGGCCAATTGGACAAGCGTGTCTGACAAGTCTTTGCACCGCTGAGCTACTTTGTTGTGTCCTGCTGCCACATCTGGCTGGACAGAAGACAGGGAGAACGGCAAATGACACTCGATACATAAACCGCATAAAATGACGTTGACATTGACTAAACAGCCTGTTGTATTTAAAGGGCAACTTCATTCATTTTCACTTTGCTTTATGTGGTTCTACTTTGCCTACGTGTTTATGAATGGTATTAAAATTCCCCCTGTCTTCCTTGTGAAAAATAAACTCTGCCGGGTGATGTCATTCGGAGGACTTTTCAGCCAGAAGCAGAGAAACATTTTATTAGATGGAAGTTATCAGTGGAGCAGTCAGACCATTGACGTGGCCCATTGCTTTCATTCCACTGAATTTTTAAGTTTCACCATCCATTCTCTATTTAATTTAATCAAAAATAATTAAAAATGAATTTGTTACTTTATGTAAGGAAGCTACTGCAGGTGTTCCATAAATATTCTTAAAGTACTAGTACTATTACATTCAAAGTTAAAAAAAATGCGTCCGAATGGGTGTGTGTTACATGACCCCCAGACAAATGAAAAGTCACTGTTGGTAATTTAAAAAGGTGATGTAGAGAAACTGGATATTAGCCGCTATGTACCTAACAACCGCTTGATCTCCATCCTTGTGGAAATATGAACAATAAATGATGCTGCTTACTGTGTGTGTGTGGGAGAGAAAAAGCCTGGGCGGCCAAACAGCAATGTGAAGGAAGGTTGCTAGAAGGTTGAATAAGAGTCTTTAGTGGAAAAAAATAAAAAATAAATAAGTGGTGTAAAGAGATGACTAATTCTGCGTGGGAGGTCAGCCTGTCCCTGATCACCCGGCCAAGAGCCACCCCAGCACAGGGCTGTCACAAAGTCAACTTCTATTACAACCCACTCTGTCCTGCCATGGATTGTCAGGTTTTTTTGTTTCTCTCTCTTATTCTGTGATCTCCGCTTTATAATTTCGTAATTTCAAACACAGTCTAGCAGTAAGGTGTTAAGAGGGAAAAAAAAGCTGTGGACTTAAATGATTAAAAGTTTTCATTTTCACTTGAAGGTTTTTGTCTTTTAATAGCAGTGTGATTCATACTGTGAGAACCACTGAAGTCCATTAAACAAATTAGAAAAAAACTAGATTTTCTTAAATTGTAAGATTGTTGTTTTGGTTAACAATTTCAAATGGATTATTACCATTTCTTGCTAGTTTTCACACAAATGACAGTAATTGTAGTCAGTGAATTGTCATGGACGGAGACATGTCAACACTCAGAATTTACTTACAATTCAAGTTACTGCCAAGTACGTGCACTGAAATATTGCAAAGGATGATACAGCCAATCATGACGCCACCCGAGAACATTGTGCTAATGCACCAGTACTATATATGATTCCTTCCTAGACGTTTGTGAACCTGCACACTGACCCTTTATAAATGATTAGATTTAATAACATTGATTTCGTGTGATTCCCGATAGAGAGCAGCAGCCACTGACTCACTGTTAAAAAGCTTGAATAACTATGCAGCTGCTGGAAATGAAGTTGGTAAAAGCAGGAAGGAAACATGAGTCATTTGAGAGAGTGATGGACTCGGCTAGGCACAAAATGCTGCATGTCAGTTTAGCAGCTTCCGTTGTAGTGCGGCTGTGACGTCATAATACGACATATGGACGTGAATATTAATGTAGATGTGGTTTTTGAAGTGGATTGATTGATTGATTTTATGTTTTGGTGAGTTCAGCCTTAAGTCTTGTGTAAGTCTGAAGCTCATGGTTGGTTTTCGCCGTGAAAATCAGCACTGCTAATGATTAGTCATTGGGTTTGTGTCATTACAGTTCAAAAACCAAATCCCGTTACAATCACATATAGTGTGGTGCTAATCATCACTGGTTTGTACTGATTATTTAACGTGCACACAAGAAACTTCATATATATAGAAATTAGTCTTTTTGTTCCTTTGATTGAGTTTATATTTAATTCCTTGTACTTTTATTATTAAAAATGACCAATGTGCATCTAAATATACAAAAAACGAATTACTATTTTATTATATTAATAGTAATAATTGTTACCTTCTGTTAATATTATTGATGTGCTAATCTGTTGTAAATTATTGTAGAATATTCCCTGATCAGTAATTTATCTCATATACGAAAGATTTTGAAATGTCATGACTCTAACAAAGTGAAAACATTGCGTCAATTTCACAATAATGTTCGGTTTTTTTCAAACAGCACAAGATGTTTCAGTCTGATTGTGATTCGTGTGATTTTTGTTTTCTCTGTGTCATTAGGTACACAAGGATTTTTTGTGTTCCTGATGCTCTCACCAGCGAAACAACTTCAAACACAAATATTAACTAGTCAAACCATAAATAGTTATTCTCAGAGACCTGACAGTGCACTGTATATTCATACACATCTCAAATTGTACATTACTTCCGTTTTTTTTTTTTTTTTTCTCAGCAAACTGTATAATGACACAGGCTCCTCTCCTTATAATTTGCAGTTTCATTATTCCACCAGTAAGCAGTCATCTCCTCTAATTGTGTGTCTCCGACTCCTAAACAGTAAAAAGCATGAATCTAATTTTTTCACTAAATGAATTTTAGGAATCAGGTTGATTATACCCAGCAGTGGTGGCAGTTTAATAATCCTGGTTTCTGAACAGTGCAGATGTATGCGCTGCTGGATCCTGTTTAAAGGGACCCTCACTCAGAGGATGGCCACTACACCTTCAGCGTGAGATTTTGAAATTTCTGTCCAAGTTGTAAGCAAGACCCCGTCCCTGCCGTGTCCACCGCTCTGTGATTCTGAGCCTTCACTTCGTCGGCATTCAATTCAAATCCTATTTACTCACAAACATACAAAGTCTCAATGCCTTCATTAATAAATAATTTATTGACAGGAAATGATTTGTTACATGAGCATAATTTAAAATATGCAAGCAGCAAAAAAAAAAAAAAAAAAATCTGAGAATTGTGGTGGATATCAGGATTGACCGCAGTTTCCCTGAGCTCGCCTCCTGGCAGGGGTGGATCAGGGTTTATCAGGAATGGAAAGGTAGCCTCTTTCTGACTGTGCAGTTCTGACAGAGCAACACTTTTATCCGTGTCAAGGAGTCTTCAGTCCTCAGGATATGGATATACTAGAATATTCCTTGTGCAGCAGATATATAAAGCCTTCTTAAGGATTTTCCGATATTTTGTCCCCTTGGGCAATGTGTGTGTTGGCATGTGAGGACTTTTATTTGTGTGAGCTTCATTATGGTCAGGCTTACAGTTTAGTTACAGATGGAGACCGATGATAAAAATGATGATGTAGCTGTGCTCTTTAATTTGTATTAGGTTCAGTTATTTTGAAAATTTGCAGAATACTGTATGTATTTTCTTACCACTGTGGCTCATGTCAATCTTTCTTTCTTTTTTTTTTTTATTAAGTAATACACTTAAAACAATTATATATATAAAAAAATATATATAATTTCAACATTCTTTATGGATTGAACTACACTGCTGCAATTATTTTTTCATTTTGGTCACTTGCTGAATTTTCCATGTACAGCATTTCTTTTTGCACCACTCTGACTCAGATGTGTGTTTTGCCCCCTAGCGACCATGGCTGTAGACTGTTACCAGTGGTGCTGTTGCTACAGTAACAATCTAATGCCACGGTCACCATGGAGACAGTGGGAGAAATATGATTGGCTGTGGTAACCACTGACGTTCTCCTGGGTTTGATGATGTTGCTTATGCAGGCTTTCAGTAGTGCTGGGCTCCGAAAAGAAACTTCATACAGTACAGCAGCATCTTCCCACTCCTCTGAACACTTTACAATCACAAAGGTGAATTTGATCACACCGTGCAGAGCTTTGCCAGACGTCAGTAGCCATGACTGTAGACTGTTACTGTACTTTGGAGGAGTTTTAGCAGTAAGCAGTCTAGAGCCAAGGTATTGATGCACTGACTGAGTGAACAGCTGTAGAGTAGAATTAAATTAGACTGCAGAGGAAGAAAGCACACATGCCAGTGGCAAAACAAAAAATAAAAAGGGGGTGGGGCCGGAGTGAGTGAGTTGAACCCTTTGTTTAACACTTAAATGGCATCTTTAACTACATTACAGAAACAAGTCAAGGTGTGACGTGAAAAGAGCTCTTTAATGTTCCTAACAGTTACCTAACCTGTCTCTGTGGCTCACTGTTCAACCACGGGTCAAATCCACATCCTGTAACACAGTACTCCCGGCAAACATCCTAGCATTTCCTCCCAGAGGCCTTTTGTGTGAGCAGACTGACAGTTACATAGCCCACTTGATGTGTTTGTAGTATTGATTTCCATGTTGATTATCTATGAGTCAGCCACAGGATATGAAGAGACAGGGGCACGGGGTGCATTGGTGGCTTATGCAAGCTCAACTGAGTAACTCCAGGACTGACGTCAGCAGTCAGGAAATTTGAGTACTCGCAAGCACTCATCTGATGTTTATATACTGGCTGTTTGGGTTGTTTGGAGCTGTGTAAAGTGGTCTATGGCGAGGACTTGTGTATCTTCATGAGAGCAGGTTTTTCTCCTGAAGGAATTTGGAAAAGTCGGAGAAACAAAAGAAGGAGAATAACGACCGAGCAAGTAGAAGAGATGAAGATTTATCGCTTACATTAGTATTAATATTAGCAACATGTGTAGCTGTAACCCATGCGCAGAATACATTTTTTTTTTTTTTTTTTACAAATCTCATCCTTATGGTTCTTATCCATTACAACAAACCCAGTTTGTTCTGTGACACACAGTGTCTGGTCCCTGTCACTGTCCATGGTGCTGAAGATCATCCACTGACCGACAAACGGTGCTGGCTGAGTTTCTGCTGCTGCGTGAGCCGTAAATCTCTGTAGAAATGCGCCTGTCTATTTGTTGAGCTCTACACAGGTGTGTAGCGTGTTACAAATGTACAAAGTAAAGAATCCATGATGCCAACTCAAGAAGACTCTATTTATCGTTTTATATATATACATATATATATAAATTATAAAGAAGAATCTGTGGCTAAAACTAGTTTTTTGAACTCCATTATCACACTTCTGCAGCCACATAGCTTTTTAAAACCAGCCCCATCTTGGTCAGGTCACAGACCATGTTCAGCACCATGGAGAGCCACGCTTCAAAGAGCCGCGCGTTATTTACGACGTTCAAACGATGATTGCTGTTCGTTTTAATATAGCACGTGTCTAAAGCCAATAGTGAGGGAGAGGTAATTGAACCAAGCTCATTGAAATTCTGGTCAGAAGCCCCAGTCCAGGAGTTAACTTGGGGAGTTTTCGTCAGACCCCCAGGCCTTTCCCATCCCTCACGCCCCCTCCCCTCCCCTTCATTTCTCCACCTGGTTTAGAGTCACATCGCAATGCAGATTGTAGACGTATATAGGCGACTCGCACTGTGTCTTTAAAGCCCTCTGATGGGTGATTGGGAGTCGTCTGCATGTGCGCAGGGATGACGCAAAATTGACTTCATCTCAAGAACGCGTCACGATGTCATTTCATCATGAAAAAAAAAAGGAAAAAGTGGCGAACATTTCACTATTTAAAGTAAGTCTGTCCAAAACCGATGTCACAGATGATTGTTATTTACATTAAGCTTCAACCCAAACCCATCCTGACTGGTATTAGTAAGTTCAAGAAGCAGACCGTTAGGACACGTCCCAAACAGACTGATCTCCTTGAAAGAAAGAGAGCGAAAAACAAACGAGTTCAGCCCTATGTCGTGCTTCTCTTACTATCCTCGGGGATGCAGTCTGGTTAACATGCAGTCAGCGTAGCCTACACCCTACAAGACATTCGCTTCTTTTTTCACAGTTGTCACTGCCCATGTGCGCCAAAGTGACTCACACTGCAGTAACTTCCAGCCTCTGGAAGCTACCGTACATTCACGAAACGGCACGCAGAAGGAAAAATCGGTGCCAGGAATAAAGAAAGTGAGCTTACACTGATTTTACACAGTCATCGTTGTTGTATTTTCCCGCTACACGTGGAGTAAGACAGCATTTGTGATCCATCCAAAAACGTCTGCAAGACAAATATTGGCACAATGGAAAAATGGCAACTTACCCTCTGGTCCTAATCGATCCAGCTGAAATGTCTTCAGTTCACGACTTCATCAAACTAAAAAGAAAGCACACTTTGACCCGTTTCTACCCCGTTAAATGACAACTAGATGGAGAGAAATGTGTTCATGTATTATAGCTGTATCCTTTCTAAAGCTCATCGTCACAACTGGTGCGTAATTTTCGCCAAAAGTAGCTCAAATATTGAATGTTTTTTTTTTTTATTAATTCTCGCATGTCCCTCTCGCACCTCGGTATCTCATGAAATTCAGCGGGCTGTCCCGGTGATCCGCTCTTATAGACATCCCGTAGTACTAGTAATGGAGATGGGAGGGGACACTCATTCATTCAGAAGCATCACCTACATGGACGATGTACGTGGACTCTTACGTCATCGAGGAAATTTAGTCAACAGGAGGACGCTTAGGGTTCCGCGAGGGGAGAAAGGGAGAGGGAAGAAAAGGACAAAAAATTAAATAAATAAATAAAAACAAGAGGAGAAGGAAGCATGACAAAGGGATGGGGGAGGCAGTGTGTAGGGGTGACGGGGGTACAGTGATGCTCGTTCCCTATTTGTCAAGCATGTTTCAGACCAGTAGATTAAATGCTCCCACCCAAGGAAATTGTTTCAGAGGTGTACAAGCTTGTGTGCCGACGTAAGGCGTAAGCAAGAACTCTCACAGGAGGAGGAAAAAGTTCACTGAAAAATTAGTCACCTGGACCTTCCTGGTGTTGCTTTATTAAACTATTTGTCTGTTATATCTAAGCCTGAATGCTTGTGCCAAGGAGATGATCAGTAACTCGCTTCCTTCTTTCAGCAATTTATGGAAAATATACCCGCCTGTCATCACTAAAGAATAATTACGAGGATCCATAGGAGCTTTCTCATTCCAAGATCATTTTTAGGAAGCATCAATGGAGCTGTGGGACCCCACTGCAGCTGCTCTACCTGGTAGTCAAAAAATGTGGTTTTGCGTATTTATAACCTTTTAGGTTTAAAAAAAACATTCAAAAGCTGCAGCAACAGTGGGTGAGCTAAATTGACTTTTAGCTCTAACTGTGAGTCACGCACCAATTTCTAACACACATGTCATTGAAATTGAAATTCTCAGGCCTTCATTTAAATTCAGATGCATGTGAGAAGTGGTGAAGATCAAATATTGCAGCAGCCTGTAGGCAGAGGCTTTATCATCATCTTATCATTGTCTTTTTTTTTTTTTTTTTTTTGTCTTTTTTCATGTCTTTCCAGGTTTTTGCCCGGCGTCTGGTTCTAAAGTCAAGCGTAACAGGGAGGGGAAGTAAAAAGAAAATGTCCAGTTCTATGGCAACTCAGCTAAGTTAATCTGCCAATGATGCCTGTCCTCCCGGATTGAAAGCTGCTCAAAGGGTTAAAATAATGAGCCTGATTAAATAGCATTTAACGAGCTCAGGTTTGAAGCCAACATATAGATAAGAAGTCCTACAAGTGCTCGGAATAATAGAGAAGGGGTTGTGACATGATCAAAGGCTCCTAAACAGGCAAAAGTGTAAATGAAAACAAGTTACATATCTGTACGTCACGTGTCTTATTATTGTTCTCAGTTACACCTGTGTTTAATGAGTCCTACTGACCGCTGGGGCAAAAAATACTCCATTTTCTTTCCGTCTTTTGGATATTGAAGAAATTCTTTGTTTCAGGGGAAACTCATGATTAAGTCATAATTCAGAACTCACCAGAAGCGTCGAGTTCAATAGTTTATGCAGTAATGGAACAACATGACCTGCATATGAGAGTGTTGTGCCTTAAGCATCACTTTCTCACACTGATGAAGAGTCTCACGGCTGCCAGAGTTTTGGAGAACAATTGAACAAATAGAAACACACAAGCCTGAAACTTTGAAGGAAGCCTTCAGGTCTCATTGCTGCATCTCTTACCACATCTGACCTCACTCACTGTACCCATCAAACCAAATACTTCCCCCACTTGTTCTTTCTTTGTGTAATTTAATTTCTGAAAATGCCTTTTTTTTTTTTTTGCTTTTTTTTTTTTTTTTTTTTTGCTTGGTGTGTTGGTGAACTGAAGTTTCGTAATAGGGATATTTAATTCAAGTTAATATTACTGTATAAATTTGAGGGATCATTAAACTCCCTTAAATTAAACAAATCAATCCATGTTCTAATATTTTTTCCCATTATCAACATATATAAAACCTTCCCAGGACAGACATTTAAACATAACTAATGCGTGTAGGAGGTGTACAGATGTAGGCATCCATTACACTAAAAATGACTTGTGAATGAGAAAAAAGGTGTAAGAAGCATATGATTATGTAATGATTCCTGTTATGCCCAGCTCATGGAAGGCATACTAAAGAAGTAAGGTCCACACAGTAAAAATGGAATTTAATCGGTACTTTATGATTAAAAACTCTGGAATAAGTATGACATGTTGCATCTAGTAAGGATACAGTGATGAAAAGAGAGTAATAGATGCTGTGAAACCTACTGGATCACAAACAAAGCAAACTACAAAACCATATTGAACCGAACAAAACTATGTTGGCACCCACCTTCCAGTGGTTCCGACCAGTTTTTCTGAGAAATCTGGCATTGAAATGGGAGGAGCCAAGAATCTAGACAGACCTGAAAGAGGGGGCCAAAGGCAGGTCAAAACAAGTACCATTATATGGCCCCCGCCCCAACGTCATGTTGGTATAACTCACATTTTGTCATTATTTAACACCCACTTAATGGCCACTTTATTACACCAGGTACATTTCTAGTACTGAGTTTGATCCCCTATTGCCTTTAGAACTGCTTTGAACAAGGTCCTGAAAACCTTCCTCAGAGCTTATGGTCCATATTGACATGACATTATGACACAGTTGCTGCAGATTTGTCGGCTGGACATCTCCAGTTCTATTACGTCCCACATGTACTGTACTTTTGATTGAGATCTGGTGACCGTGGAGACCATTTTAGTACGGTAAACTTGCAGTCAACTTCAACAAACCAGTTTGAGATTGCCACACTATTCTGCTAGAAATAGCCATCAAGAAATGAATTCCCTGTGGTCCTAAAGGCTCCGGCATGGTCTGCAACAATCACAAGGTAGTTCAAAGGTAGGCTGTGACATGGAAACCATGGTCAATTGGTACTAAGGGACCAAACGGGTACCACGAAAATATCCACACGCCACCAGCTGCGTAAACCGCTGATGCAGGATGGATTCATGCTTTCGTGTTCATCAAAATTTTGTGACACTATCCATATGTCACAGCTGAAATCGAGTACATGATTGTTAGTACATGATTGTGTAACTGAGAAGAGACACACATTGACAAGATATGCTTACTATGGACCTGACAGATGTCCCAACTGACTGTCTAGTTGCTTCAGATAATCTGAATTACTGTGTTTCTCTGTAAGAAACTGTTCAGATGGAAAATCCCAATCTTCTGAGGGTACATCTCCAACTGTGGCTACTGACCTTACAGAATTTAGTGTGAGGTTGTCAGTAACCACAGCATTCGTTTTCAGAGGCAGATTAAACAGAGTAGTATGGTTGGTTTGGAATTGGTTTGGTTTGGTGTTTTCACTACAGGGTCCCTGTCTGACATACAACTTTTGAATGTTAGGGATCCACTGAACAGTCCCTAGAAGGGCGACCCAACAGTAGGTAGTAAAGCCAAAATATGATTGTCTGGTTCAAAGTAACAGATTCCGCCTTTTTTTTTTTATGTTTTTTTTTACCAGTGGCACAGGCATTGTGCAGTCAGCGGCAGAAATTTACAGGACATTATCAGGCGGTTCAGTGTATTTTCAATTTATCACCCAGTACTGCTAGTGGACCCCAAACTGTGTGTCCAAACACAAGCTTGTTAAGTCTGAATCCGTTGTGATACCTCCTGTATTGCAAGTAGGGCCCTCTTTCAAATCTAACCAGAGAGGGCCCCCTTCCCAATCCTGAAAATGCATTATAGTCTTTGATGTCTGATGGAATCGTTCAAGTGCTCTTTGAGATTCAGTTTCTGCTTAAGCTCTTTAGCCACTTGAGAAAAGGTACAAGACATGAAATTACTCCTCTGGTTTGTTGACATCAAAATTAGGAACGGAAAAGTTCGTTATAAAGCTACACGAAGCTTTGAGTACTAGCTTTGTCTTATCGGAACACAAAGGCTACGCTACAGGATAACATGTACTTTTACATGTTTACTGGCAATAAGTTATTCTTTGGCAATGGACCTTAAAGGCAATGGAATTAAGCAAAGACTTAATTTACGTCTTGGGCACTGGATTAAAAAAGAGCTGGTTTGAGCTTTTGGCTGGCCTGCAAGTCCATTATGTACTCAACACCATCTGTCTAAACTTTGAGGCCACCACAACCCATACAACATTATCTACCTGCACCCCAGTTACTACACCAAGACCATTTCCTAACAAGTCATCCTGAAGAAAGTAACCACTAGGAACTATCTTGAATTATCTTATCTCATTTTCATTTGCAGACCAAATTAAGCCAATATTTGAATGTGGAAGGTCAGATACCAAGTCAGATAGGAGATAAAAGTGATCCGGGGGCACACACAGAGGAACGGACCCCATGCCAAGCACAGCAGACTTATGTCGCGCTGTGTGGCAGTGTGGGTGAAAAGGGCTCAATGCATTTCACAGTGAAACTCTCAGCAGCACCTGTGTCTTAACTGGTATCTTTCCTTTCCCCTCCCAGGTCCATAAAACCCCATCTGAGTCAAAAATAAGTCCCATCCCTACCTTTAGATGGCACTGCTTTCAAGGGAAGTCCATCAGACCTTTAGACATCAGTCACACCAAACCAACTGTCTCGTGCAAACGTATCCTGACCAGTTTTATCAGGAGGTCATTCATTTTCCAATGCCCCTTATTCTCACATTAATCACAGAGATCAAACTCTCTATTTGTCTCTGGGCCTTGTCTCGCTGCAGCCAGATTAGGCTCATGGAAAACACCTAAAGACTTATCTGGCTTGGTTCTAAAACCCACCTCTTTATCAAATGCTGATCTTCTAAAATGTGTGGTTTTTTTTTTTCACCAGATAAAACTGCAGCTGCTGGCTTCACTTCTTTCTCATTGAATGTAGGATGAGCATGTAATGAGCATTTATATTGTTCTAAAAGTTTGCATGAATTGTCATTATTTACTTCATTCGACACAAAGCCCCAATATTAAAAGTAAGCCAGAATATCCAGTGCACACTCAACATTAGTTTGTTGTCCTCTCTGTCTTTTCCAACTCCTACTACCTGAAAACACACAGTGATATTAATGTTTTGTGACCCTCCAGTCCACCCTCTACCCTCTGCTACATGCTTAAACATTGCAAAACTGTGTCTAGGTCTTTTTAATCAGATTTAGGTGAAATACACAAACTTTCGGTGATCTTAAAGCCAACATGAACGACAGCAGTAAGCAACAAGTCCTACCTTAACCCTCATTCTCTCATGCCCCAGTTCACAGTGTATTTCACTTCTGCTGGGCATTTAACCCCTTTCAGAAGTTTGGCAGATACAGCTAGTCCTTCCACGACACCCGTCAAACTTAGTCTTTTTCAAAACCTTTTGGTTTTTGACTATCCCGAATATTCTTTAAAAAAAAGGACTAAATCAATCTTTGTAAGCAAAGCTAAATTACTACAAGAGGTACTTGTATTACTATTTATTACTATGGCCTGTCTCGGTGTTTATCACAGTTGAATGGACCACCAAACTAGAGGTAAATACATCCCATGAGAACAAAACAAGTCACTATGAACTGCACAATGCAGAACAACAGGCGGATTGAATGATTATGGAGTACACCCTTCAACTGCCTCCTAGCCACTAACCAACTGCACCCTAGCCTTCATGTGCAGACTGGCGGTGGGTATTTATGCACCTACAAACCATCTGTACTAGGAAAGACAAAGAAAGAAATAATACAGCCCCAAAAACAGAAAAGCGCAGTTCTTCTTGCTGGGATAACTGTGGCTGCAGTCTATTTGGACGACACAATGCATGGTCATTGAAGTACCCATGTCACTGTGGGCCTCTCAACCCGTGTTACGGACCCATAGCTTTGACAAATTTAAGGTTCATGACATGACGTAGAAGGTAAGCTCCACACGGTAACAACTTAAACTAACCATTCATTTATTTATCCAAACTTATAAAAAATAATTAGGGCAACTTGTAGCAAAATTAGGGTGATAGATGCCACAAAATTTCTATCTTTGTCAGTCTCTTCATTTTCTCTGCTTTTCTCACTAACAGACTGAAAAATGTGGGAAGCTTGTGAGAAAGTCCTCCAGATTTACTTAGAACAGATTTAATGATTTCTCCTACATTCGTGTAACTCACGTTTTAAAATATGTCATTACTTGACATTAATATCCATCTTTTTTACCACTGACGTTACAAGCAAAATGACTAAAAAGCATTATTGGGCCCCTTTAATGTTTTACTATAACCTGTGGAATTATAGACTTTTTAGTGCCTGCATATGCAAATAATGGGATGTTATCACACCATTCAGTGATCATTATCTGTTGTTATGAGCCATTAGCTATGTGCACCACAGCAGCCTCAGTAAGTGATTATCATATGATTTTATGTGCTGTTACATTCTGACTATGTGACATAAATTATTAACAATTATTGATTTATTTTTTTTTTTTTTATGTGCAGGATTTTGATAGCAAGCATGTGTGACCCACAATGGCAAAATAAATGGACCTTGCAGCGGAAACACTTTACAAAGACACTTTCTTGTGGTCACATTGTGTCTAAATTCATTTAATTGGGTCAACATTAATAATCACATTGACCCAGTTGACCATAAAGTCACACGTTTTACATTTGACATTGTCACTTTGTGAATTAATTGTCATATAAAGGAAATGTCCCCAACACCAATGCCACATCCCAATTACCCAATTTAGTTACTGTCCTAAACCCATAACTGTACGAATAAATGAGGTATGTTTGAGCCAGACTCTCACCTACACACATCTATCCACATAAGTATTAAATGTTAAAGGCCGATTCTCTCAAAGAAAGTCACGGTGTGTGGACTAATGAGTCTAGCATTAATAAGTCATGCAGAATCAAAAGTAGCGTTGGTCAGAGCTCTTACTCACACAAATGTCAGAATGTCATCAATGTTCTCACAGAGGTATCATGAATTAAGTATGAAAGCGTAGCACGTCACTGGGAGTAAAAAATCTCAGCTCACTTCAAGTTCTCATGCTCATTTCATCCCCCCCCCCCCCCCCCCCCCCCCGCATTCTCAGCCCAAGGCTGTATTTCACAAGTCTTTGCTTCAGATTCCCTCTTTTTTCTTATGCTGTACTGGAGCATCATCTCCAGTTCCCCCACCTCAACCCGTCTTCTTTAACTTCTTCCTCAGAAAGAGAAGAAAAAAAAAAAAAACATCTGCTCTCCAATGCAACAGTTACACGTGTCAGAGAGATGAAAAAGACAAAGAGTCAGTTTTTAAAAAAAGCAAGTGTGGGGTGGGGGAGCTGGGGGAACATCACCTTGGTGTACAGGGAATGTCTCTATACACACTGTCTGGTCCCCTGTGACATTTTCTACTCTGTGAGTGTAACTGATCCTCACCACTGCTTCCATCATTTGGTTCTCTTGCTACTGTATCCTCCTCACTCCTTCACTATCTGTTTCCTTACTTTCCTCCCCACTTCCCCACCTCGGCTCTTCTCTGGTCATTCCTCTGTGTGTCGATTACATGAGAATCATTCTGCAGATAGACAAAGAGGGAGGGAGAGAAAGAGAGAGACCCCACAGAGCTCAGCATTCACCTGCAGAGTGCTGCTCCTGCCCCCCTCCCTCCCCTCACACACACACACCACTAATCAGTATTCTGCTTTATCCTTCTTCCTGTTCCTGCTCATTTCTTTTTTCTTCCTCTTTCCTTCCCACTCAGTCACTCTCGCTCCCTCTTTCCTTCCTCTCTGTCCCCTCATTCTAACACAGCTGAATAGTTTTACACACACTGAGGTGCAACATTGACAATGATTCAGCCTGGTTTCAATCTGCAGCTTGTTAGAACTGAGGGCCTGAAGTCATGTCAACAGCGATGCTTCGGGACATTGTAAAAATTGGGAATCGCCCCTCACTTGGTGCAATCACAAAGCAATGATGTTCCCCACTGTGTGCTGCTTCACATACTCATTCCTCTGGATTATGGCGGATGGATTTTGATGCATGTGCATTTGCTTTTCATGCATATTTATTTTGGGGTTCGTTTGGTTACAGCATCTGCTTCACTGTCACTGGCATAAAACCCCTATCTCCATTCTAACATCACCACTGCTCATGAATCTTTCATTGCCCCCCCCCCCCCCCCCTCCCCTTACTCCTCCTAACAACCCACCCCACCCCCGCCCCATCCGGTTGGAAAGACAGTGTTAGTGGGTGAGAATTAATTAAACAGCATCACCCGAAGGCAGTTTGATTCCACCAGACGTGACTGTGCGTTCACCGGTACAGGTGTGGGCTATGTGGAAGAGAGTGAGGAAAAGAAAAAAAAAGAAAAAAAAGGGAGGAAAAAAGCCTTTATAGATCACGCGAACGTGCCATCCTACCAACCCGAGCACCAGAATGCCTGATGTTCACGCATTTTAGATGGAATGCAGCATGTTAAGTTTCCTGCCCTGTACGCATAGATACAGTATGTTCGTCACTGATTGTTCTATGGCAGAGGAGCTGTTTGGATGAGGAATAGAACCAGAGTCTTCCACTGAGTCACTGAGGATAAATCAGATACATTTGGACAAAGTCGTCAGTCTGACTCAGCTGATCACGATTCCTACAACGAAAGAGTTGCCTGGTACAGAAGCACACTTACGACTGTTACCTTTCTGACTTTCACCTGGGCACATTTTCATCGGTGTCACTAACTCCTCCATGAAACTTTGAATCACTGCATGACAGATCTCAATGCAATGCAGCCAGGGCAATTTCAAAGGCATCATTTAGCATTTAGTTGCTTTTTTTTTAGCAGCTTGTTTTACTAAATAACTGTATTTGGCTTGTCTGGCTTCCTTTTTTTTTTTGTGTGTGTGTGTGTGCGTATCTGAGTGTGAAACTTTCTTATAGTCCCCAGGCTCTTTCTGTTTCTCTACTGTAGGACTTCATTTGAAATGTTGACTCGAATCTGCATGCTGAGAGGCCCCCTCCTGGCTGTGAGCACACACTGCAAAAGCTGGGACACGTATACATGATATAGAACTGGATTCGTGACTCTTTCTGTCGGGAACCACATGAGAGATATTTCAGGCAGCTTACAGTAGCAGCAGGTTTCACACATACGGTGTGTTCATGTTTCCTGATGGGACAGTGTCAGTAACGGAACATCTGTTCTCTTTAACCAGAGTTCAAGTCAGTCACATGAAGGAGGGAGAAACCTTAGTTATGCCACCCTGGCCTCCACAGCTCAGCCTTCCTCTCCCTATCCATCCTTCCCTGAGCTGTCCACATAGACCATGCACATGACTCATCCAGATGACTCACCCCCCCCCCCCCCTTCTCCAATACCCACCCCCCCCAACTCTTTCCCTTCCCCCACACGCTCACACATCTTTGTATTATCTCCCCTGGCTAACCTTGACAGAGAAACACAGAAAGGTGCTGGTATTGTAAGGCGCAGCTGGAAATCTCTTGCTTTATGCCACCTCCATGGTTTATGTAAGTTCCCCCTGAAACAAGCACAAAAGTATTAGCATTATCATAAATGTAACATCCCCCATTCAAAAATAGCTTATGTAGTCAAATATATTTTGTGACCAAGAGCTGAAACGGCACAGTGTAAAGCATTTTAATAAACCGATATATTTCGTTTTTTTTCTACTGACTCATCACAATGCTCATGCTGCATTAGATGCAGCCTATATGTCTGTCTATCTGTCTGTCTATCTGTCTCTCTGTCTGTCTGTCTGTCTATCTGTCTATCTATCTGTCTGTCTATCTGTCTGTCTATCTATCTATCTATCTATCTATCTATCTATCTATCTATCTATCTATCATCTGACAAAAGTAATCATAACTAAACATTTACTGAAAATTTAAAAAATGAAAATTACATTGCATTTGAATTGTGCTCTAACAGAAGCATTTTCAAAAAACCAACTAATGAAACTGGGCTTGGACAAAAATGATTGTACCCCTACAAAAAAACAAAAACAAATTGACCATAGAGACATGGTTAACTAAAGTGTGTCCTGTACTTAGCACCAAAGGTGTCTTCAAACTTGTACTCAGTCAGTCTGTCTATTTAGAAGTTGAAAAGTAGTCACTGTGCTGTTTGGTGTCATGGTGTGTGCCAGACTGAACATGGACCACAGAAAGCTAAGGACACAGTTGTCTCAGGAAATTAGAAAGAAAGTTATAGACAAAGGTAAAGGTTAGAAGACCATCTCCAAGCAGCTTGATGTTCCTGTGACAACAGTTGCACATATTATTCAGAAGTTTAAGGTCCATGGAACTGTAGCCAACCTCCCTGGATGTGGCCACAAGAGGAACATTAATCAAAAAATTGAAGAGAATATGAATGGTAACCAAAGAGAGTAGCAAATCCTACAAAAGCAAGACTGGAATTTGCCAAACTGCATTGACAAGCCACAAAGCTTCTGGGAGAATGTCCTATGGACAGATGAGACAAAACTGGAACTTTTTGGCAAGTCACATCAGCTTAATGTTCACAGACGCAAAAATGAAGTACACAAAGAAAAGAACTGTAAAAACTACCACTGTGAAACTTGGAGGAGGCTCGGTTTTGTTCTGGGGCTGCTTCGCTGCATCTCGCAGAGGCTGTCTTGAATCTGTGCAGGGGACAATAAAATCTCAAGACTATCAAGGCATTAAGGAGCAAAATGTGCTGCCCAGTGTCAGAAAGCTTGGTCTCAGTCGCAGGTCATGCGTCCTCACAGGATAATATGACCCAAGAATGGCTAAGAACAAAACACTGGACTATTCTGAAGTGGCCTTCTTTAAGCCCTGATCTAAATCCTATTGAACATCTGTGGAAGGCACCCTTTAAATCTTGGACAGTTGTACCAGTTTGCTCACAAGGTGGGGGCCAAACTACCTGTGGACAGGTGCCCCAGTCTCATTGTAAGATGCAGAAATCAATTGATTACAGTGGTTGTGCAACAACATATCAAGTTAAGGGTACCATCATTTTTGCCCAGGCCAGTTTCATTAGTTTGTTTTTTAAAATGCTTCCGTTGACCCACAATTCAAAAGCAATGTCTGAGTAAATTGTTACGTATTATTACTTTTGTCAGTTTTAAGTTATTTCAGTGACCATTGTGGGTTTTTTCTTTCTTTAACAGAAGGGTACCAACAATTTTGTCCACTTTTGGGTGTATATATAGTAAAATGAATGATCCCACAATTTTAAATTCTAATTCAGACCTTTAAGAGCAGTGCACAATGTCCTTTGCTTTTGTCCTCAGCAATCAGTCTACAAGTGTAGAATCAGGTGTTATTAAGTGTCATTACTGGGTTGTCGGTTGTTCCACATGCTCACAGTTTCATTCATTTTGACCGTTTGCAGATCTGAACTCAATACTCAGTGTTCAAGCACAAATTAAACTCAGGCACTTTTTAAACTTTTTAAATAAAATGTCATGTTATATAAATTGCCTACCTAATTCAAATTTATTGAACAAGTTATTTTCTTGTAATAATGACAAAACGTCCGGTTTTAAAGTGAATATACATTAAAGCTGACATCATGTCACTGTTGTTTTTAAAGCCATCAATATAACTTTTTGTTGTTTTTGTATTGGAGTTTTGAGATGAGGCCACCAATAGATGTCAGTGTTGCCCTGCTAACTTTTTCCTGACCCTTTCCTGGGCCCTTGTACTTCCTGTATGTCTTAACAAGCTCCGTTACTAAACAAGTATCTTACTAACAACACACACAACATGTAACATATTTCTATTATTTATATTGCTCCTCAGCCTCTTGCTCGGTTTCTTCTTTGGAACTTCGGCTTTAATCTCTCTCCTTGCTTTTCTTGATAAAAAATGAAATAAACGGAGGCATGTGATTTCCAAACAACCTGGACTCTACCAGCTTACATCTATTATTCACTAGTGTTTACATATTCCACTGTGAACAACATCTTGCAAAACCTCTGTGCTCTCAGGACCTGCAGCATGTCAGTTCCATGTTGATTAATATTTAATATTAGATATTGCACGTGTATGTTGCAACTGTACGGTGTGTCAGCTGTGAACTAGCTCCCTCGTGTTTTGGAGGTACCATGCATTCGTTCTTTATATGTGAATTGTTTCTATCTGCTAACTTGCTGAAAGCTAACTTTGTTTCATTGTACATTCCTGTAGTGACTGTGTGGCTTTAGACTGCGGCTCCTAACTGCCATGGGAAGAGCAGATATGGCTGTAATATGAAATGATTTAAAGTTACAATCTAAACCGCTGCTGGTTGGCTGCAGCACAGGTCACCACACACTCTGGGTGTGTAATCTACACTATTTCTGGTCAACCTCATGCAGGATATGCCAACACACACTTTGTAACCCACCGAATGCCTTCCTTTTCAAAATCTGCTTTGTACTTTTCGATTTGAGTCGTGGAGGAAGATTGTGGCGATTTGCACACACTTTTTTTTTTTTTACAGTGCTGCCAAGTATTTATCACTACGCTTGAATACCATGCTGGAACAGAACATTTAGCCCTTTGTTTTATTACAGAATATGGTTCTGGACTGTTAGCGCTGATCCCAAATGAGTGTGTGAGCAGTGGAGGATTCAATAGGGCGGAAACATGAAAAGATCACCTGGTCAGCAGAGAGTTTTTTTATTCCTTTTTTTGTCCTTTCAGCTTTTTTACGTCGGACGCCTTCCTGACGGGACCCTCCCCGATTTCTACCGGGCTTGGGACCGTCACTGTGCGGCTGGGGACGGGCTGTTTGGGGTTAAGAGGGGACACTTCGAGCCACTGCCACCCCTACACTGTCAGTACAGAATAACAATGCATTTTTGGTAAAACAAGACTACATCCAAAACTGAGATTGAGGTTTTATAGTATGTTTCAAAATATATGGACAGCAACACCTCAACGATGGCGCATAAAGTGATTATGGATTAGAGTTTTCCAATCCTATCGAATCCTATCCTATCGTTTCTCTGCCCTGGCACAGCGGTGCTTCTCTTTATATGTTCAGTGCACAACTGATTTGTAAGCCGGTACGGACGGCTGGTAAACATGCTCAATCCGGAAAATGGTCTGCACTTATATAGCGCTTTTCTACCTATTGGCACTCAAAGCACTTTACACTGCTTCTTATTCACCCACACACACTCACAATCACACACACACACTCACAATCACACACACACACTCACACATCGATGGGGGAGCTGCTATGCTGCTGGCCAACACTCACCGGGAGCAACTAAGTTGGGGTTCAGTGTCTTCCTGAAGGACACTTCCACATGTGACCGGAGGAGCCGGGGATCGAACCAACAACTGCGTGATTGGTGGACGGCCGCTCTACCTTCCTGGGCCCAGAGTGTGTTGCATTCATACACGGACACGCAGCACTGCAACTGGTTTTTCTAACATGTTTCTACACACTTGGGGGCCTGCTAGAGGGGTTCAGTATGTTAGATCCATACAAAACCTCCAGTGCACCACATGACTGCATATTCACACAAGGGGGTTCTGTATTATACATTTCTCTCTTTTCTGAGCACTGTAAACTTTCTTCAAGTGAAAGTTTGGCTCAATTGTTAAGTATGTGCTGTGTAAATACTCTAGACTGAAATCTTAAGACCTAGTTGCTTTTTAAACATATTGTTTAATTGCAACTTACTTGAGCAACTGATGACCGAGCGAGGCCTGTGCGAGAGCTTTGGCTGAATTTAGCTTCGCTTTACAAAGTTAATGCAATACACTCACTGTAAATCGTACCTCATGGGTCTACGATACAAACAGTGCAAGCTGCCAGTTGCTGTCCAAACTTGTTTGGTATAACAAGTACGCTCTCAGAGGACCTGCTGGTTTGTCCATGGTGTTGCATAGTGTGTTGCATTCATACACCAGGTGTGTCCCTCTTTCAGGTTTTCAAATCTGTGGCAGCTGGAAGTCCAAGCTTGAGCTGTCCAGTCTCTGTAGGTCTCAGCTAGTCTTTAGGTGTGTCCCCTCAGATCTCCATTACAGAAAATGTCTTCTTTGTACCTTTCATGATATTTGCTGTTCAGTGGAGGCACTGTTTTTGTACTCAGGCACATAAGGGGTTGAGTTTTGAGTTGAGTAGTTTGAGTGAGCTTTTTTTTTTTTTTTTTTTTTAAAGGACAAAATTAGTGCTTAACAACACAAAGTTCACTCAAACTACTCCATATACTTTTACAGGTCTGCTCCTGATACTGTATATACCAAGGGAAAACCACACTTGAACATCTTTCACTTATTTCTGTGTGACAGTAAGGAAAGGCCACTGGAATTCTGCATGTCCACCCTTAACAGATTTGTACTGACTAGTTTATGCAATAGGGAACATAGTTTGGCCACAGTTACGGGAACAGAGGATTCTCAAATGATGGAGGGGCCAACATTTTCCTAATACCAGATCTCCTCCTCAACCAGAGGTTGGGGGTCTACAGCACAAAGTTTAGCTGGTAAAAGAAAGAAGAAAGAGAAAAACTAAACCGGTATCGTAAGGTATTTCAGAGCATTCTTGTCAACAAACAACATTTCCATTTCCATTCTAGCATTGTCTGCATTTTTGATGTGTAATATTTACAGGGCAGTTTTCACATTTTTGTTGTTTACATTCTGGTGCTGCGTCTTCTTTGTTGGTACATTACTGCCACCAGCTGCTGATCAGTGCAAAAACCAACTGCAGGATGTGAATTGTGCTAACCACTTTTCTCATGTTCACATCTGTTAGCACGCACAACACAAGCATGAAAATGTGCATCTTGGACGTTGTTTCACAGTTTCTCTTTTGGTCAGGAAAACTTGCTGTATAGTCCAGATGTTGCAGGTGAATGTGAATATTCATCAGTTGTCTCAAGACTTGGTCAAATATAGGATTAAAAATGACTATTGATTTGTTGTTAAGTCGAGGTTAGTTTTAACACTTTCCACAGAGATGCCACCACAAACACTAATGACACTTGACATAAATATCAAATTATTTTTACGTTGTCGCCTTTTTTTGCAAACAGACAAGAAAACAGAAACAGAAGCTATACATAAATGCTGTAGACTAGTTTCATATCATCTGGGCATTTTCTCTTAAGAAGCTAATGGTAAATGGTAAATGTTCTGCACTTATAAAGTGCTTTTCTGCCTACTGGAACTCAAAGCGCTTTACACTGCTTCTTATTCACCCATTCACACTCACAGTCACACACACACTCACACACCGATGGGGGAGCTGCTATGCAGCTGGCCAACACTCACCGGGAGCAACTAAGATTGGTGGACAACCCCTCTATCTTCCTGCACCACAGTCCCCCCTGCATACGGGTGTGAACTGAGTAACTGAGTAACTAAATAAGTGATAAACATGATTAACATTGGATCAGACAAGTTCATCACTACACTTGGGTAATAAAAACGGTTGTGTGTAGAGAAACTAAAAAACATCCTGAAATAGAAGTGGGCCAGATCCAAATAAAAAAATAAAAACAGTATCCTGATATGTAAAGAATATAGAAAATCAGAACTGTTACACACATATGTACCAGATTGTAATGCAAATTAAAACCAATGAGCCCAACTGGGGTCAGCAAAGGCACCAGTCTGGTTCTATACAGGTCCATATATTTATATTTTGGCTTACTAGTGAATGAAATTGCGTATATGGCACTTTCCGTTCACTGATGAAAGCCATGAGAGATGGTCAAAAGTCCTGGAACCCACTTCTAGGTAAACGGCTACATTCAGTGATTCATGGGTCAAATGACTCATTCATTAAACACAAGTGCGATTTCCCATGTTTCTTATAAGGAGGCTGGTGAGTCAAGTTTTCTGCCAAAGTGACAAAAAGTGCACATATACGTGACAATGTATGTGTGTATGTGTTATGATGCACAGTGCACACGCGCCCTGTGGTCTGGCTGCAGCAGCTGCATGGCCAGAGTCACGTCCTTCAGAGCAATGCTTGTGGGAATGTGGTGAGTTTGGTTGAGACCAACTCATAAAACACTGAACCCTGGCACTGTCCTGCTTCCCCTGCAGACAGGGAAGCAGCGACCAATGGGGAAGCCACACAGGCAGCCAGCATCAGAAGCTTCTCTCTACTGCTGCTTTTTTTTTTTCCGCTCCCACACATGCTGGTGCTCAGCTGACCCAGGGGTTAGGACCTTTTAGCTTTGCCCACTGTGGTATTTTGGCCCTGTGACCAGTTTCACTTCACCTGGAAAGGAAATGAATGATGTTCAAGCTCGTGTTTTTTTTTTTTTTGCCATTGAGACTTGATGTAATAATTGAAATCGCACATTTGTTGTAACGTCAGTGTGGTCTGATTTTGTAATCCTGCGTGAGTTAATTTCTCTAATCTTCAACACAGGCTGCTGAAATGGTTGCAGCATGAAATATTAGTATAATGTCAAGATGGCTAATAATGATGAGGCACACATTGGTAAATATACGTATGTTAAATATTTAACAAGGAATTGCATTATGCAGATACAGTATTTTGAATTTACATTTTTAAAGATGCCAATAGCCAACTTACACATTTATCAATGTAAAAATTATTTTGCACATATAGAGAAAAAGCAGCAGTCAAGGGGAACTGAAGCTGACAGAAAGTAGGTTTCAGGATCATATTTGACCTTTTGTTCCAGCAGAGGTAGCAGAAGTGACTTTGTGGTTTGCTTTTGTATTGCGCTGCACAAGTGAGGGTGGAAGTACCTCTGCCCTGTCAGTGCACTCTGTGGGTCTCAGTCCCACACTTTGACACACGCATACACAGCACATGCACACGCGCTTGCACACAAACACACACACACACACACACACACACACACAGTTTGGGCCAAGCAATAATTAAAAGCAAAAGTAAATCAGTGGTTGTTGGATGTTTTATGCATCATTACAGTCCATGGAACACTGCACCACAAATGTAACTCATCTCTGACAGGTCACATTTTCTATAAAGTGAGAAGCTAAATCGAGACTTCACTGTACCCATCCATATATTCACAGTTAGATAAGTTGAAATGAGCCTCAGTGTATGCGTGTGTGTGTGTGTGTGTGTGCGCGCGCATCCATCCTCTGGATTTGAAATGAGTATGTTTGTTTCTTTGTGTCTGTCATTTGCTTGTGCGCAAGTACAACAATGACACCACATGCTAACGTTGTTTGCACAATTCTGTGTGTATGTTTGTGCAGCGTTTGTGAATCTGTCAGGGTAGAAAAAAAACCTAAGCCACCACTGGCTCCACAGGGCTTCACCAATTCCCAGAGGTCCCAATCTCAGGCAGCTCCAGCGTTGTCCTGGCCTCAGTTCCAGTCTCCATCGTCTGCCATGCCCTCAAACCCTTGGAAGGACTCCTTCCTGCCATAAATGTCACAATCCTCTCTCACAAGATAAACGAACCTGTTGTCACGAGCCAAATGAAATAATCTAAAATCAGCAGCAGCATCTTCTCATACCTTCTATCTCTGTGATAGTTTTTTTCCACAGGATGTAGTCAGGACTTTTGAGTCTGTGTAAACGTGTCTGTGCCTCTTTCTTTGTGTTTGCATATGCATTTTGTAAATGAGCGTCAAACAAGAGCTTTGCTGATGAGGCACTAATAATTTGCATTGCTTTGAACACATTTGTATTTCATTGAAGATATATTTATAAGAAAAAAAAATGTAACTGGTCATGTGGCAAAGAATGTTTAGAATTTTGGCAAATGTTCGACATCTTTTTCACTTCCCTTTTCTGAGTTTTCTCAGAAAAGAAGTGACTAGCAGTTTGATAAAATTCATTACATTAATGATTCCAATGTTAATGTCACTGTTTAACATCATATGTGGACCTTAATGTAAATGACAAAGTACGGAAAACATTTTGGTTTTATATAAAGAACAGACTTTTGGGAGGTGATCTTTGAAATCATATATATTTTGGATCATTTTACTTGTAAAAATCCAAAACCTGCATAGTTGATAACTCAAGCTGTAGTTCAGGTACCTTATGATGCAGCTCATAAATAAATCTGTAATTTTCATGACTAAGAATTTACTTTGTGAACCACTGAAAATGCCAAATGAAGTCAAGGGAGTCATATTACAGTGACGCGTGCAAAACATCTTTTTGTGCTTGTTAAAAAAAATTTAAAAAGTAATTTCTCATTTTTTATAAATAAATGCTACTGAAAAGTACACGGTGTTCAATTTGAGTTATAAAGTACGCAACAGTACTTTATTATCTCTGAAGAAAAGGAAGTAGCAATGCTTCTGGGCATCTCTATCTGGCTCTGTACGCTCGCTTATCTCTGGTAGCATTCAGTGACCTGCTTCTGCCTCTCTGTGGTTTGCCTTTATTCTGAACTTTGCGCACACTTCGTAGTAATAAGCCACACACACATTTACACACACTTGTACCCGTGATCAAGACTTTCATTGCAGTTGAATCCATGTTTTCCCTTCGTTTTTTTTTTTTTTTTTTGTCTTTTCTCTAAGGAATCATTCTCCATCAATGAAACACATATGCTTCGGCCAAGGTGCACACATCTCATTCACTTTTCTCACTGTTCCAGATTGGATCTTGAATGGCTGTGATTAGGATCTGCTGTCAGAGTCTGGGGCCAGATCAGACAGATGAAGGTGTGTGTGTTGGCCAAGCCAGCTGTTGTTGGCCATGAATCGTTCTTGGCTAACCAGAGTGGTTAGCCTTTCAAAAAGGCCTTATCTTCTCCGCATATCGGATGCTGGAAGCCCCTGAATTACAGCATTGGCTCATAACAATATAACAATCTTCCACCTGTACATATGTATCACAGCTGGACTGGATAGAAAAAATGTCCTAGAAACTTTTTATGGAGAAATCAATAGCATTGTGCAGGTACTTTGAAGTGTGACAATATGTGTTCACAATTATTTATGTATTTGGTCTGCGTGTTAAAGCTCATAGGTATGAACTTATTGTATGTGTAGGGTATAGGCTTAGGTCTGAGGTTTTTTTTTTTTTTTTTTACTGGTTCAGTATCAGTAATAAAAATCAAACCTTGATATGATTTATTTTCATCGCAGTGATAACCTTAGGTTGGCCTGTGTGGGAGTGGAAAGATGCAGATATTCACTTGTAGACACTCGTCACCTGGTGGGAAATGTCAGAGAGAGTGAAAACCACATTATAAGCAAGTGATATCACAGAAGACATCTGAGGTGACTTTTTGTTAAGCCTGGCTCTGGCTAAGTCAAGAGGTTGCCTTTAAAAAAATTTTGTGCCATTTTGAATGACTCTAAAGGACTTTATGTGTTCTGAGAAATTTTACAGTTTACAGCATGTCGAAAGAAGAAATATAGGAGCCAATAAAACGAGTAAATCAACAACAGCAAAAAAGTGGCAATTATTGACCCCAACCGGTCGAGGCAGATGGCCGTCCACCCTGAGCCTGGTTCTGCTGGAGGTTTCTTCCGTTAAAGGGAGTTTTTCCTCTCCACTGTTGCCTATGGCTTGCTCCAGGGGGAATTGTTGGGTTCTCTTTATATATCTTTATAATCTTGACTTTATTCTGTAAAGTGCCCTGAGATGACTTTGTTGTGAATTGGCGCTATATAAATAAAGTTGAATTGAATTGAATTGAATTGAATTGAATTATTTGTACCTGTACAACAATATATTCTCACGTGTTGCGAGCAAAACAGATCTTTGGTGCACTATGGGGCATCGCTGTGTGTTGTTGCACAGGAAATTGATGACTCATTCCTGGGGAGGGAGAGAGAGAGAGAGAGAGAGAGAGAGAGAGAGCAAGCGATGGGTATCAGTAGGCAGGGAGAAGAGATAGCAGCACCTCGGCAGCTGTTGCCAGGGTTACCGCCTCTCGTCAGCACTGACAAACACACACAGGAGCGATGCTCTAACAAAGACAAGGCCAGCACACTTCTTAAAATGTGCATGGGAGACACCGGAGAACCCTGGAAACACCGCTGATATACTGTTTTTGTTGTGCTGCATTTCTGTCTGTCCTGTAAATGTTTGTGGGAGTGTAGGTACAGTATGTCTACACAAAATAAATGTGTGTTTGTCTTTTCTTTTGTTGTTATACTACAAGAAACTGGAGTGTTACACGTTTGTTAAAGGAACATAATTCCAAATGTGGGTTTACATTACATTAGCTTAGCTACGTTTTTGAAAAGCAACACTAATGAATAATGTTTCAACTTTATCATTATTTTTGCTGTCAACTAATTTCAGAAAGAAACACAACAATAAATCATTTTCTGTAAAGACAAATGTTGGTTATTCCCCACTCACCCATCTTTACCTGTATCTAGCATCTAGTAAAGAATGAAATCCTATGCAACAAACCAAAGCGGTTGATAGACCGACACAAAAGCAGCAAGGATCTGTTTTCTGCTTTAGGTCTAATAGACAACAGGACAATCGAATGAACCTACAGACAAAGTAATGAAAATCATAAAATTCTCATCAATGACTATTGATAAGTTAAAATCTTTAAATAGGTTGACAAAAGAAATAAAAAACACTATTACACTATTCTCTGTGTGTGTGTGTGTGTGTGTGTGTGTGTGTGTGTGTGTGTGTGTGTGTGTGTGCCCACAGCGTGTGCATCTCACTCGTGTAAGGGCAGCACTTAGCCAAACTGCGGGATTACCAACTGACTGCGGGATAAACAACCTTGCCACTTATGTTTAACACTAAAGTGCCAGACCTGCTTGAGGGTGTGTGTATACACACCCACAAGTGAGTGTGTATAATCTATAGAAACACTCTTAAGGTGTGTTGATACTGAGAGTGATTTATAGGCAGCTCACCAGAGACTACTGTATAAACTATTGTTTTAATCCTGGCTGTTCTGGGTCAGTGCCTTGTTAATGTCTGTCTATATGACTCTACATATTAAAGGCAGCCATTAGCTTCTGAGTAATGGCTGGTTCTCTGTGCCCGGGGCTGCCTTTAAACACACTCCTGTCTCTTGCAGCTTCAGCCCAGCAGTGTATGACACATAACGGTGCAGTGTAAGTCCTGTCTAAAGGGGTATTTTTGACACATACTAACTAGCATTATTTCAAATCCAGGGTTGTTGACCTTTTGCACTTTTTTTTAAGAACATCTGACATTTTTGTCTTCAGCTTTTGCTGTTGCATAAACAAAAAAAAAAAGTAATTTCTACTTTTTTTAAAGCCCTGAGATCCACCCTCAATGATTAGGATTTTTTTTTTTTTTTTTTTAATTAAGGAGCATCAGAGACTGAGAGACAGTTAGTTAGTCGCTTGTATTCATTTGAAAATAGTCACATATTCTGCCTTATTTATGGTGAATGTGTGAGCATTTTCTAAGAAACCTTAGCTGTTGCTTGACTTATATTTGCATTTTTAATATTTGCAGTCTTCCATCTCAAGCATCTACGAGAGAACACTGGTTTTATTCCAGGTCCACACTTTCCCCACAAACACACACATGCACACACACAGCAAGGAACACGCAAAAAAGAAAAGGGTCCACATACGATTTTTTTTTTCTCAAGCTACAGTCTTACCAAAGTGGTTTCTGGGTCTGTGGCATTAAAAAGTAAAAAAAAAAAAAAAAAAGAATAATATTTTGATACACCTTGGTGTGTTCTTTTGGGCCTGCTGTGTTGTGCAGCGGGTGGTTTTCGGAGACAGTTTGATGTCAGAGATACCAAGTCCTTCCTGTGTTTGCAACTTCTGCTTACCGCTGCCTCCCTCCTGAGAGCGGGCCCTCGTACTCAACAGCAGCTTTACTGTAGTTAAGGCAATGCAGTCAGCAGAGGGCAGACTCTTCCTGTGACTGAATGAAAGCGTGTCTGCTGACGTACAGACCGACCTTCCTGCTAACTGTGACACTGATTGACACTTTTGACTTTCAGTGTCACATTCATTTAAACATTGTCTTCACACCTTGCCTCCTACTCTCTTCTTACTATTGTGTCGGCCTGTCTGCCCGAGTAACTTTCTCTTCTTCCTTCTCAGCCCTTCGTTTTCTCTATCTCTCCGTAACGTCTGGTCTCGGTGACAGTGTCTGGGAGGGAACCAATCACAAGACGAGAACAAGGTCCAGAGAGGGCTCAGAGGCCATGAGAAAGACTCGCCCACCCCTCCAACACCCACAACCTCTCCCCTCCTCAACCAGCTGCTGCTCTCACCCCTGCCGACGCTCTGACACACACACTTAGTCTGTCAAATGCGCTGAACACAAACAGAAGCCCAAACACACGTATGAAACGGGGCGAAAATACTCCGACCAAAGTCAAGTGCTTTTTTTAAATTTTTTTACATTTATTTCCATGGCCAGAGGTCATAAGGTTGCAGATAAGCAGCGTGGTTTGATTAAGAAACTCCGATAGTGTGACCATGCAAATGAGACACAACACAGCTCCTGCTCATTTCCCAGGGTCAAGTTCCCCATCTCACTTTAAACTGTATATCATCACTACAAACACATTTTCTCATGTGTTCATTTCCCCCTGTAGCGATTCGGGCAAGTCTTAGCACTTAGACAGATTTGCTCTCTCTTGCTGAATAATGAGCGACATGCACACACTGGCACTGTGACACATTCCTCTGTCGGTCTGTGTTTGCCTCCGTTGGTGCCCTACAGTCCTTCTCACCCTCTTTTATTGCAGTATCTCAATCATACGTTACAGACATTTTAGATCCGTGTTTGTAATATTTGATTGTTTGTCGTCTTATCGTTCTACCTTATCTAACATCTAACGCTTCAATTCATGTAGTTGCATGTCATGAAGTATTAATCATAATACGTTTTTCTATTGATCTTTGCAGTATGTGTGTGTGTGTGTGTGTGTGTGTGTGCCCTGACCTGTATGTGAACCTTAACCTCAGTGCACTGATGTTTCAAGAGTGCTGCCACACCAGGCAGAAGTGAAACCTGTGGGTGTGTGGCTTTGTGTCAGCCTGCTGTGTGTGTATTTCTAAAAATGTGAGCATAGTTGTGTGTCTTTTCGTACCCACAGCTTTACAGACGGCACTCTGCTGCACCTCTGACGCCTGCCTATTGATCTGTTCTCCGATTCTCTCTCATTTTCTTGCTTTGTGGCACGAACGTTCACTTCAGTGTGGTCACACATTCGCACACTCTTGCAGTCACACTGGCGCTAGAAGTCACATGTGCACACTTTCACACACAGACACACAGGAGCAGGTCAGCACGTAGTCAACCTACATTGTGCACGTATGGTGTCCTTTGCCCCCTTTTTTCTTGCATGGGAAGGCACGTGTGTCCAATTTCACATGTGCGCTGTCAGTGGATGATTCCGTTATTCAGTTGTATGACTTGCCGTGCGATTAGTCTTTTGTGTGTGTAGAAAGGTAACAGTCATGTGTCTGCATGGTTCACCGGTAGAAACATGAGATGTCCACAGGCTTCTAGTAGTGTGAGAGCTACAACAGTGGGAAACGGAGATTAAGTGCAACTGTCTGGCAGTTTTTTAACACGTCATGTAGATCGAAAGAGAAAAAAATATTCTCATTCTGAAACTAAAGCTGACGCATCCTATTATACAGCGTGACAGTTGATTGAAAACTTTTACATGAATGTTTGAAGCCCGTGTTTGTATTTCCTGGAAACCAGAAAAGATGCAAGAGGATGATGACTTAAAATAGTCATTCGGTGTGTCAACCCAAGGTCAATCGATTTAATAATATGCGCACACCTTGTATCATCCATCCATTCATGCATTCTGATTAGGCTGAAGCTTATCACAGCTGTCACTGGGCTAACACAGAGAGACAAACCATTCACACTCGCATTCACACCTACGGGCAGTTTAGGGTCACCAATTAACATCGGGCATTGACTGTGGGAGGAAACGGGAGGACACCCACACACACACAGAGACAACATGCAAACTCACGCAGTTGAAAGGCTGCATCCGGCCGGTAGACTGCGAGGCAGCAGTGGCATCCACACTGCTAACAGATTAGCACAGTTACCCATGGTTTCCATAGGTGATGTAAATATTCATGGTTTACAAATTGAAAATTGCAATTGACTATTTTTTATGAATAAATACATCAACCCTTAAAAGTGCAACAAGTTTGTAATAGGGGAAAATTGTTACTACGACTTCGATTTTAGCTAATCACTAATGTCATGCAAATGTATATATAGTTTTATACACATTTTTGGGGAATCAGTGATTAACTGTCTAGAGTTACACGATAAATTTTACAACAAAACTAGACTATAATGCCTTAACCACTATCTTTATAATGTAAAAGCAGATGTTTGTAAGGCTCTAAATCAATTGGTCAAATGGATCAACAGTTCAGCTGAAGGCAACATTGTTCTCCTCGGTCTGAAGAGTTATTCTAAACGTGCCGTATTTGGTCACTGCAGCGAGAATATAAAGATATCAAAATTGGACAGAAAGAGAAATACTCAAGGGCTAGAAGTGCATGGCCAGCTTTTTTACTTCTCACTGAAGTGCAGCTGAGAGTGATTCAGCCACTGATGGACTTTCCAGCGAAGGTCTTCTCAGTTTTCTGCTGCCCTGCCAACAACCACCAACCCCTCTCTCTTTCCCTCTCTCTTTTCTGGCTTCAGTCTCTACCCAGGGGCAACCAGAAGTAGGCCCACGGGGGAGATCTGGGGGTCTGAGTGATCAACAGGAACTGCTGTGTGGGCGAGTGACAGTGCCAAGGGATGGCCAGATGACGGGAGAGGAAGGAGAGGAAGGTGGGAGGGCACACTGGAGGCCTGGGGAGAAGTGGAGAGAGGCAAGAGGGCAGAAGGATGGAGAGATGGGGGAGAAGTGAAGCATGTGTGGAGGGAGTGCCGCTGGATTGCGGAGCAGAGGTGGAGGGGGAGCGATGCAGCAGGGAGGGGGTGGAGGGCTGACAGATGCCACAGTCCAGGCTCCCAGCACAGGAAGTTGTTCACATTGAGAAGCGCTTGTTGCTGTCTCCCACTGACCACTCTCCAGCAAAGTCAGAGCCAACTCTAAATGATCCTGTGACAAAACAGCTCCCACTGACTGTATCAGAGCAGCAGATGCATCAGTGTGACAGGGCCATGCTGTACGTTCTCCGTGGTGCCTCTCCACACTTTAAATACTTCCAACGAGGGTCTTTGGGTAGAGCCTAAACAGAACAGGATTTTCATGCCAATGCGAATATCATAAAATGTACTAATGATGTTATATTAGACAATATTTACTATTCAACTTAAACACAGAAGTTAAACACATTTTTTGATACAAAGCGAGACGTTGTGCAGTTCTCCACTCTCTGGCAGTCGGCTTCTAAATTACCTCAAACACACATTTGACATTTTTGTATCAACATGTCATAACATGCCAGTGTCGAATATTCACACTTTTCTTACAACCAATTATTGCACTAATGACCGTTTGCTTTTTTTTTTTGCAATGTCAATCAAACATTTAGTTCGAATTAATTTCGCCAATATCCATGTTTTTTGTTGGTAAACATGGTTTAAAGTCACACTGTACATTAACTTCATGACTCCAATCAAGTGCATTTTTCAGATACTTCTACTCCTACTGATTTGTGTATTTCCATTTACTGCTTCTTTATATTAGTAAAAGTAATACTTAAAGTACTTTTAATTTGATATTTTCTTTTTGTTTTGTTTTCTCTAAATGCTTAGTAAATTAGCATTTTACCCCCCCCAATGAGAAAGGATCATAGGTTCACAGGATCACATGGAAATGGTTGAGGTTGTATTTTTTATTTATTTTTTCTCACTATGGGAATAGAGTTGTTCCTACCTGCGTGTGGACGAGGGAACAGTTGCTGAGCAACGTCAGGTCTAATGAGATAAATTCAAAAGCCATATGGGTGTGACAAGAGGACCCATCAGTTCACCAGCAGTCAGTTACTAAAGTCTCATGTGTACGAGTGATGAGAATTGATGGACGTAACAAGGAATTTTTGGAGGGGGCAGATTGCATTTTGGCAAGGAAGTGCTGTTCTGTGCCAGAGAGGGGTCTGCTCATCTCATTGCCCACTCACTCACACACAAACACACACACACACACATTGAGTACACACACATGCTAACCCCCTCTCTTAAGCCCATTTCCTTTGCACAGGGCATGGGAACTCCCCTGATCTCTCTCCTCCCACCCTCCTCTCTTCCTCCACATCAACACTGTCCTCTTGCTCACCCTCTCTCTTCTTGTCCTCTCTCCATCTCTCTCTCTTACCTCTTCTTTACCTCTCTCCATCAGATGCTCACCCTGTCCTGCCCTCACTCTGTCCCTTTCTCTGGTACCTCATGTTTCCTGTCCCCCTCTCGCGCTCTTTACTCTGGGTGTCTTCTTCTCGCTCGTTTTTATTTCCTGCCTCCATCTGTGCCCAATTTATCCTGAGCATGGTCTGTGTTTTTTTCCTGATAATTTGTTTTTGATTCCCCAGAATTAGAAAAGCATTGTGTGCACTCTCACTTAGGCATACACACATACGAGGGCTTGCACACACATGCACTCGCACACATGTACGCACACATTTTTATTGTATTATTCTATAAAAGTTCCTATAAATCACTGGTTATTAATCGGCCCCAGACGGCCATCCCCCTTTTGCTCCCCCTCTCCCTCTCCACACAAACACAGACCAGATGCATAGGAAATGGGATGGCAAAAAGGGCACCCAAGAGACAGGCTGCACTTTTTTTTCCCCTTTTTTTCCTCTCGCCTCCTCCTTCTTTCACCCCCTCCCTGTTTTCTGAGAATGTTCATTTATGTAGCAATGCCCAGACCCCAGACTCACAGAGCAAATAAAGTTTAAATTAAAGTTTAGAAGAAATAAATTAAATAATAAATACAAATGGTGATTTGCTGCCAAGCACCCCGGTGTGTGGGATAGAGGTTAAACGTCCATCATCTGTAGTTGAAGGCGAATGGATTCAATTCCAGCTGTTTGAATCAAGCCCAGTTCATCTCAAATGTGTTCGTATGTGCAGTAGACCACACGTTCACCCTCCCTCTCTGTATTTTGTTGCACTCTTGTAAGTTTACTGATTTTCTTTGCAGTGGGTATGTTATTTCCTGCATTTGACTTGCAGGAAATGTATTGTTACTTGCACCTGTGCAGGCAAACTAATCTGGGACTTAGTTTCTTAACTGGCTGAGACATCTGTGTGCCCCCAAACTGACATTTGTTTCTGAGACAGTGCCTGCCAGACACCCGGTTTCCTCCCTATTAGCTAAGGCACTTTCTTATTAGCAGCTTTCTCCTATCACCCTACAGTTACACACACACACAGACACACCTGCACACAGTTGACTTCCTCAGACAGAGTGAAAAAGGCAAGTAACCACCAGAGAGATTCATTTAGATAGAGCGAGAGTGAATTATAGAGAGACTTTAGAGACAGTAAAAGAGAGACAGGGAGGATGTGGATGTAATGTAAGTGAGAGGACGTATCTGTCCCACCCTGTCCTGCAGTGCTCGGGAGCCTGGCCGATGTGAGGAGGCTGAAGTGAACTGTTCTCAGAGAGCAGGCAGAAAATGTGAGAAATGTGCGCGTTGGCTGCAGGGATGAGGGGGAGAACGCTGGTTTTTCAGGCACGCAGGGACAGCCTGCAGAGTTCTGCCAAGAGAAACACGGGGCTGTGTTCCTTGCAAGAGCTATAGGGGTGAGTGAGGTGGGAAGGGGCAAGAGACAGAAGAGAAAGACAGTGTGTATGGTGGTGTTTTTTGGGGGGGGGGGGGGTGAAGAAAGAGACAAGGAGTTCCCCAGGGCAGTTCTTTGGGCCTTCGCCAAAAGATGGATTGGGTATGACAGAGCATGACATGACCTGGTGTGCAGATCATGTGAGAAAATCAGCGGTGTTGT